>NC_092342.1:125540000-125857500 GCF_046630445.1 Rutidosis leptorrhynchoides | reverse complement strand
ATCTTAGCTTGTCGTATAGCGATCGTACGGTATGCTTAGATTAGCTTGCCTTTATGCATGGACTCCGGTATGTGCTATTTGATTATTATTGTGTGACGTGTCCATTTTATGCATATATATGTATGTAGTATATTCTCACTCACTAAGCGTTAGCTTACCCTCTCGTTGTTGATATTTTTTTATAGGTTCGCATGATGGCGGCTCGGGTAAGCGTGGGGATTAGGTATCTTGGCTAGGTTGCTTTAGAAGATCTTGTTTTTGGACTCGACTTAGGATTGGGTAGCGTAGTCCCAATCACCATGCTCACTTTTGTATAAAAGTAACTAGTCGGGTCATAAGCAATAACCAGGTTATGAATTAACTAACGTATTATTGTGTTAATGAATTTAAATTATTTTTGAATGTTTATAAGTTCGTTGAACTTACTTCGATAAATACGTTTTGGAAATTGTGTAATGGGACCTAAAGTGTTATTTTATACATATTAAAAGGAAAAATTTTTATGGGCCGGTATTTGACGGGTTGGGTCGTTACAAGTGGTATCAGAGCATGGTCTAAGGGATTTAGGTGACTTGAGATAGGTGCCTAGACTTAGACTTTTGTGTGTGCTTATTTGTTGCGGGACTTGTAGGTGAACGGGTCTTAATGGGAACTTGGTTAGTGTCTTAGCGTGTAGGTGAACTAACTAGGATTGTGGCTTGTGTTGTGATGTAATTCTTGTGTGTGTTTATATCGCGTAGAATTTTTGTTGTGTTGGTTTATATCATCGAGCGTGCTAGTCGTTGTACTAACAAGTTGATACGGCGTGTGTGCGTAATAAGGACTTGCAAACCTTATTACGGGTGCAAATCGTGTCTAACAAGTGATGTACCACGAGTGTTTAGCGAGATAGGGCGGTGTTGTGCGTGTAGTTTTATATGTTCGAGGACTAATCGTTTTGCATTCTTTAGAATGACGACGAGAAACGAGATCGAGGCGAGCGACGATGAGTTTAATGCTAAAGTTGCGGCCACCGTGGCGGAGCAAATGGGTGCATTTCGAGAAGAAATGGATAGGAAGTATTCCGAATTTCGAAGTAGTGGTGAAATGGAGCGTTGTTTTAAGAGCTTCATGAGGACTAAACCTCTGATGTATGACGGAAAACCGGATCCTTTGGTAAGCACAACTTAAATCTCGGATGTCGAAGGGTGTCTTCGTACTATTGATTGCCCTCCCGAGAAGAGGACAAGACTCGCTACTAGTTTGTTGCGGGGTAGGGCGAAGGATTGGTTGGACGGTAAAATTGATATCGTTGGTGGTGAAGCTTTTATGGGGTTATCGTGGGACGATTTTAAGAAGGAATTCTTCGAGGAGTTCCAGACGCAAGCCGATTTGGTGGAATTGCGTGATGGGTTACAAAATTTGCGACAAGGATCTATGGACTTGAATACTCTCAAGACGACCTTTATGGCGAAGGCTCATTTTTGCCCGAAGTATATTGGAAATGATCGTATGTTGATGGAAGATTTCTATCAAACTTTGAATGATGACTTGCAGGACAAAATTAGCAGAGGTCAGGCGAAATCGTTTGCGGAGTTATTCACCGTGGCTAGGGGTTTCGAATCGTATTCGCGATTGGTGGTTAGTGAATCTTCAAGTAGGAGAAGGGTTGTGTCGTATGGTGCTCCAAGTAAGAGGACTAGGGGTGCAAGTGTGAGCACGGGTGGTATACGGATGAGTATATCGGATTCTAGCGTGTCTAGGTGTTACAATTATGGCGTGAGGGGTCACAAGTCTTGGGAATGTTCGGTGCCAAAGGGTGATGGAACGGCGTGCTTCAATTGCCAAGAAGAAGGACATCGTAAGTCGGAGTGTCCCGAATTAGCGGGGACGGGTGTGACGAGAAGACGTTAAGGTACTTTTCGTTTTATTTAAATATGTCCTTCGATTATTTATTTTTGTGCCTATGCGTACGGGTTTGTTAATTGCATCGTGTTGTGCATATTATTATTATGGGTGACATTCCTGATGGGATTACCCTAGGGCGGCGTTTGGATTGACGGACGAAGGGCGTAAGACTTGGTGCAATCAAGCATTCCTTAGTGTTGGAAAATGTTTCCACCAAGCCATGGGAATGGGCCTTGGTGTTCGGTTGTTAAAAGCGTGTTCACTTTTGTGTTGGAGATGGTGAACCATGAGGTTCATCGGGTGTATGGAACCCTAGAGATCAAGTGTTTGATCTCGATACATATTGGTAATGGAATCTACGTGACGCAGTGTTAGGTGCCTCTTTCATACCTACTAGCGTAGTATTCGACTCCGATGGTATTACGTTTACTTTGTACTTAGGGTACCGGTAAGAAACCCTTAGGTGCTTGAGTGACGGTGTGGAAGTTAAAAGTGATAGCAACTCGGTGATTGCTAGAGTGATACTTGTACGGTTTGGTAAGTACTTCGGTCGAAGTAGCGAAGGATAATCCGAAATCCTTCGTATGCTCAAGGTTGGAGCAAGGAATCGTGAAGTGTTATCATGAGATATGATTATCTCCATGATGTGGTTACGGAACGGAGTTCTAAGTGGGGGAGTTTGTACTCTCGCACGAAGATGTTCTAGTGTATTTATATTGGACGATGCTCATATGGACTCGGAGCTAGCGTTGAGAACTACGTTAGTCGATTGTGGTAAAAGTACGATTTGGAATAAATTGTACTTATGGTTTTAGATTTAAATTATCACCGAGGTGGTAATGTGGTGAATCTCATTTAGAGATAATGGACGTGTTTGACGAGCAAGGTGAGATCCCTCGGTTAAGGGATGTGTGTGTCGGATTCTCTTCTAGAGAATTATTGTTTTGTGCCTATGTGCGATATAGGTGGTTCTTGCTCGATTGTGGTGGCGTTGTGTACACATACATGTGATGTGTGTGCAAGGATTTTCAAGTGAGTGGAATAATTATATGTGTGTGTATATAATGTATTTATTTGTGTAGGATGGATATGTGTTGTCCATGCCGCCCATGAGTTAGTGATATATGTCGTTGTACACTAACGATTTTTATGAACGGATATGTGTTGTCATTCCGCCCAAGAGTTAGTGATATATTTCGTTGTACACTAACGATTTTTATGAACGGATATGTGTTGTCGTTCCGCCCAATGGTTAGTGATATATGTCGTTGTACACTAACGGCTGTTATGAACACCAATGGGAAATTCGAGTACCATTTTTGTGTTGAGATTTGAGAAGTGAGTCGCGTGTAGTTCGGATTCACAATGACACGTGTGGATGCGGTCATTCTATTGGGATAGTGACTCTCGTGTAGTTCGGATTCACTAAGGCGCGAGTAGTTCGGCCAATCCCGGTTGTAGTTGCAGTGGAGGTAATGAATCGCTTGTGGTGCGGATTCACTAGGGCGCGTGTAGTTCGGCCAACCTTCATGTGGTTAGTGTTGACAACTATTGGTTGTTTTATACGCCAATGGTGGGGTCGTGAGGACCATGTTGTGTGATTAGTGATGCGATAGCCGTGTTTCGCTCACATGTTGTGTTAGGACCCCGAAGTTGTATAGTGTTAATGTGAATTAAGCTTAAATGAAGGTTCCTTAGAAGAGGGCTATATAAGGAACCTATGTAGTCCTAATTAGATAGCAATTGCATTGTAACTGAGTTCTAGAAGCTGTGGAATTTAATTTGTACCGATTCTCTCTCATACCGAGTCTTCTTCCTATATACCGAATCTCACTATATCTTATCTTTTCTCTCAATCTCAACATGATCTGACCTATCATTTGGTATCAGAGCATCCAGGAAGTGATTCTACATCACTATATCGATCCAGAGATTGTAGATTATAGAATCTGGATACTCTCGGTAGAATGAATCAGATTCGGTACTATCGAATTTGATAATCTGACGTTCAGATTCTTGTGATAAGTTTAGCGAAGGTGTATTAGTTCTATTAGAAAGAGTTTCGATCATCATTACAGCTTTTTAACTTCAATTATGGAGAATCAAGTTGATTTTTAGAGTTTGTGGCTAAAACTCTCGGTATTGCTTAATTCAAGCTTGATTCTGGTGTTTTGTGAAGATTTAAAGATACAGTTGTGTTCGTGAGGTGTTAAATCACATTTCTGTCAGTTCAATTTCTTTAATTCTTCAAGTTTTGAAGATTTGATCAACACTCAGTATCGTAACTGTCATACCGAATCTGCTTCAATACAGGAAATTCATCTTAAGTGTTGCAGATTGTGGTGTGTTTGTGATTCTATCACATTTGGTTTGTTCATACGCAGCTAATTGGTGTGGTTTAAGAAAGGATTCTGTTATATTTCTAAGTTTTAGACTTAGACTCGGTATAGTCAACTGCTACATTTGACATTCGGTATCCTGAATCTTCTGTATCATTGATATTCTGTTTGTTACTAACTTGTTTTCTTGTGCAGCAAGATTACCGAATCTAATTCAAGGGAATTGGATTGAGTTTACACATAATATTTTACAGAATTTGACTACCGAGTCATTTACCGAATCAGAATCTTGGTTTCACTTAATTCTTTGGTTTTAAGTATTCTGAGGCTTCAAGTTGTGTGGTTACCGAATCCATACTGAATTTGGGTGTGTTACTTGTGATTCTTATCAGTTTCTGATACAGAATCTGGTATACCAAATTGTTACCGAATCTGCTACTGTACCGAATCTTTACCGAATCTGACATTCTTGTTAGATTTTATACTGAACCCTGATCATAGATTGTGTTTAATACCGAATCTATACCGAATCTACGTCAATTTAAGATGTCTACTCAAGATACTCTTATCATTGGATCAGATTCCTGACCTCCAGTGTTGTTTGATGGCAAGTACACTCAGTGGCTTCATCGTATTACTCAGTACATACACTATAAGGGTGAGAAAGCTAAACATATTTGGGCTTCTCTGAGAGATGGTCCAGTTGTTGATTTTCATCCGGATACTGGTATGCCAATTCCAGTCTATGAACTTTCTGGTGATAAAGTGAAAGAGCTCAGGGTGACATAGAGGCTAAGAATATTGTCATGCAAGCTATCCCACATGAGCTATTTGAAAATGTTGATAGCAACACTACTACAAAAGATATATGGGATGAGATCAAACGACAACAAGAAGGTTATGACATGTCAGACGTTACTAAATTGAATAAGGCTCTGGGATTGTATGAAGATTTCAAGAAGGAACCAGAAGAACTACTCAAGGATACCTACCGTCATTTCAATGGTGTTCTCAATGAGTTGAAATGGTGTAAGATTGTAAAAGTACATGCTGAAGTCAACATGAAATTCCTCAAAAAGCTCAATGCTGATTGCCTTCCTTATGGAACCATTGTTCGATCTACCAAAGAGATTGACAAGTTAACTATTCATGACCTTGTTGGAGTTCTTATGCATTACCAACCTGAAGTGTCTAAACTTCAAGAAGGAAGGAAAGAGTCATCTCCAAGTGATCCTCTTGCTCTAATTGCCAAAAAGAAGAGCAAATCATTTTCCAAAAGCTTGTCCAAGAAAGTGCTTGTTGAAGAATCAAATGATTCTGAAGAGTTGAATCTTTCTGATGTTGATGATTCACACCTTGAATTAGTCAAGATGGCAGCCATGTTCACAAATGCTTTGAACAAACACAAGTTTAAAGGCAAATCAAGCAATCAACGCAAACACTCATCATCTTCCTCGTACTACAAGAAAGCTGATCAATCCAAACAACAACATGCTGATGATTCCAAGAAGGAAGTTTCAATCTGTTTCAATTGTGGCAAAGTTGGTCATTACTCTCGTGAGTGCAAGATGCCTAAGAAGAAGGACGCAGCTTACTACAAGAAGAAAATGTTGGTGGCTAAGATTGTGAAAACTGGGGGAGAGCTGAAACCGGTTGATGATTCTTGGTTTAACTGGACTGATGATTCAGACTCAGAGGTGGAACATGCAAATGTTTGCAAGGTGACTAAGCTCATCAAAGCTAAGGAAGCATTGGAGAATTCTAACTCAACATCTGACGATGATGAGGTACAATCAACTGAAATCTCACCTGATTTTATAAAAATGCAAAATGACTTGATGAAGAATCTGGTCTCAATGTCAAAAGAAGTCAAAGGCTTAAAATCTGAAAACAAGGTTTTAAAAGATAAAATCAAACTTTCTGAGACCAAACCATCTTCATCCAAATTACAATCGGAATTGCAAAAGTTGACCGTCCAACTCAGCTCCTCGGAATCTGGGTTGGAAGATCTTAAAAAGACAATTCATCCGATTAAAGTTGAACGAACTGATTATCGTTTAAAATCTGAACGACTTGCAGAAAAAGTTCAATTCTTAGAAAAAGATCTTTCTGATTTAAAAAATCAACATGAACCCATACTTTCAAAGCTAAACAAGAAAATTATTCATTTGGAAAATGCAATAATTGAAAATGACACTGAAATCTCTTCATTGTCAAAAGATTCTGTTCTAATGAAAGCTCAACTTGCTCGATATGAGGAAAAACTCTATCGAACAGAACAATCCAAAGCTATCATGGATATGGAACTTTCAAAACAAACGATTTTCATGAATAGACTAAAAACTATTCATGGTGAAAAGTGAGGGTTAGGTTTTGAAGATCCTAAGATCTTAGATGGAGCTTCCAAAAAGATTCCAGGATTATATCATTCTGATTACTTTCAAGTTGGTTTACCACAACATTTTGTGCATTCTTCTGATGCTGATTTTGATGATATTATTGTTAATCGCAAATCTAAAAAATACCATCAAATTAGCTTAATGTATGAGAAAATTAATGCAAAAATGGGTAAATCAAATCCTGCTTTCTTGAAGGAACTTGTTGAAACTGAAAAGAATGTGCAATGTGCTAATTATGTGCCGACACGTAGATTGGTTTACATACCTACACTCATGTTAGAAAAATACATTTTAATGCTTGAGAATGACGTGTTTAACAAACCTAGTTCTAGCATTGTTAACATAGATGAGGTGTTTGATGAACCAACTTTTGATGTGAAACCAGTTCTACCTGCTTTACCTGCATGTTCTGATAATGTTTTCCGTGAAGACCTAGCACATGAACTAACTGTTTTCTTTGAGACAGAATCTCTAGGTCAAAATTCTTTAGATGAAAAAGCAGAATCTCATACTGAACCGATCATTGAACCTTTGATACATTTTGAAAGTTAACTTAATCCTTTGCACGATTATTATTTGCATTTACCTGCTGTACGAAATTTGAATTGTATAGTAGCTCAACTAGAAAAGGAGAATATTGACTTGCAACTTAGGTGCCAATCATTAGAACAAATGCTTGCTCTGTGTGATAAATTGCCTTCACTGCCTAAGAAAGAATGTTCCTATGCTTTTAAGAAAGGTGAAGTGATAGATTCTGCTGAAGAATTATCTCTTGAGATTAAAAGCTTAAAACAAAAGATAATTCAACTGAAACAGACTAACACACTTAAGCAATCGTCTAATGTTGAAACAAATGTGCTTGAATGTATTGGTGGGATTACTAAGAAGGGAAAGGGAATGTCAACATCTAAGGATGTAAAACCCATTACTATTCTTAAAAATCCTTTCCGTTCTCAATTTGGCAATCGTGGTTTAATAGTTGTTTCTACAACTCAATTTGTTGTCAAAAAGGTTCATTCTCCCTATGGTTCTGTGTCAACTGAAAAGATTCCTTTGATTCTAATGAAAAATACTTCAAAAGCGAGTCTTTTAACGACATCAGTTAAGTCCACACAACACACAAGTCCTAAACCTGATTTAAGTGAGTATGATGCAAAAGAACGTAAAATCAAATTGGAAATTTTACAAAATCAACCATCTCATGTGTCAACTAAAGAGTTTGGACGTCTAACTAACAAAGGTGTTTCTCGTGTCACAGGTCATAATCCAAACTTGAATTACAAATCTGTATGGGTTCCTAAGTCCACGACTAAGAAAGTAGCAACCAAACCAATGCAATCTGCTAGTCGGCCTAGGAAATCATCTCATGTTTTTCAATTTTCGTCTGTGAACAAAACATCTACTTGGAATAAGTTGTGTGTTAAGACTTCTGATAATGATGTAAAACTTGATATTACGTATGATGCTTCATGTAATGTGGTTTTAAATGATGCTTTATTGTCTAAAATGCATGATGCTTTACGTGATTATCTTGTCGTTGATCCAAAGTTTATTGTTGGTACTAACCGTAGAGGACCCAAGAAACTTTGGGTACCTAAACTCTAGGAAATTCACATTTACAGGGTTTTGACGTCTGTGTTTGGTATATCGATTCCGGTTGTTCTCGACACATGACGAGCGATAAGTCCTTGCTTGTCAACTTCATTGACAAATTCCTAGGAACGGTTACTTTTGGAAATGATGAAATTGCAGCGATAACGGGTTACGGAGATTTTGAGCAAAATGGCATAACAATCAAACGGGTTTCATATGTTGAAGGTTTGGGGTGCAGTTTATTTAGTGTAAGTCAATTTTGCGATGGAGATCTTAAAGTTCTGTTTGAACGTTGACAATGCTCGGTGCAATCCACCGAAGGAAATGATCTTCTTGTTTTTTAAACATTGTGCTTCACTATACACTATTGACCTCCATGATGCACCTTCACATACAACCATGTGTTTGGCCACTCGTTCTACCAAATACAATTCATGGTTATGGCATCATCGGATGTCACACCTGAATTACAAGGGTATCAATCGACTAGTCTCTAAAGACTTAGTTGATGGTATTCCTACCTTTCACTATGATAAGCATCATGTGTGTCCATCATGTGCGATGGGTAAGTTGAAACGGACTAATCATCCGCTTAAGCAAAACCCCAGTACTTCATCGTCTTTGCAACTATTGCATATGGACTTATGTGGACCCATGCGTATTTCTAGCCTCGATGGCAAGAAACATGTGCTTGTCATTGTCGATGACTATACTCGTTTTACATGGATTTTTCTTTTGCGAACTAAGTCAGAGACCCCCGTCATTATCATTGAGTTCATTAAAAAGACTCAACGGTCTTTTAACAAACATGTTAAGAGCATTCGAACTGATAATGGGACGGAATTTAAGAATGACCTGCTTGATAGTTATTTGAAAGACCAAGGCATTGAACATCAGTTCTCTGCTGCTCGGACCCCCCAACAGAATGGAGTCGTCGAACGACGTAATCGTACGTTATGCGAAGCAGCTCGAACGATGCTTTCTTACTCCAAACTACCTCCAAAAATGTGGGGTAGGCCATTTCAACTGCATGCTATACCCAAAATCATTGCATTGTTAATAAACGTTTTGATAAAACTCCATATGAGTTATTATATGGTAGATGCCCGAATGTCAAATATTTCTGTGTCTTTGGTTGTATATGTTATGTGCTTAACGATTTTGACAGCCTCGGAAAGTTTGATCCAAATGGCGATCAAGCCATATTTCTCAGATATTCTTCGAACAAAGTTGCTTATCGGGTTTATCACAAACGGACAAAAACAATTAAAGAGAGCATCAATGTCAAGTTCGATGAATTTTCGGGAATGGCTTTTGAACAACTCAGTTCAAAACCCGATCCTAACCTGGCTACTTCTTCTTCCGCGCAAAACTCAATTTTCTCAATGAAGGGTGTTCCTATGGTTACATCAGAGGAATTGGATATCTTGTTTGATAGTCTTTATGCTCCTCAACAGATTTCAAATGTTCAAGCCGTACCGGTTACACCGTCACAGTCAACTACTGTAGACTCTCAACAAAGTCTTTTTGATGAAGATACAACACCAACTGATTCACCTGTTGTTTCTTCATCCTCCCTACCACCTCCTGTTACTGATAATCTTGAACCAATTCAAGATTCATCAGTTGATACAAATCCAGCTGTTACTCCAGATACTCAATTGAATCCATTAGATAACGTTACATCAGATCAAGCGGATTAAGGCTTAACGTCAACAACGGTTGATGTTTCAATGGATACCATTGATGTACAACCTCTTCTACATAACCGATGGAATAAAAGTCATCCAATAGATCTTATTATTGGTGATGCATCTGCTCCAGTCTCAACTCGAAGGGCTACTTGGAATATGTGTTTATATACTGCCTTTCTTAGTAAGATTGAACCAACAACGGTTGCTCAAGCATTACTAGATCCGAACTGGGTGGTTGCAATGCAAGAAGAGATCAATCAATTTGAACGGTTGAAAGTATGGCGATTGGTTCCAAGACCAACTGGTCAACGACCAATAGGGGTTAAGTGGATTTTTAAGAACAAGAAGGATTCTGATGGAATTGTGGTTCGGAATAAGGCACGTCTTGTGGCCAAGGGATATCGACAACAAGAGGGTATTGATTATGACGAAATGTTTGCTCCGGTTGCTAGGATTGAGGCTATTCGTCTTTTCCTTGCATTTGCTTTTCACATGAAGTTCACGGTGTTTCAAATGGACGTCAAAACTGCTTTTCTGAATGGTCATCTTCAAGAGGAAGTGTAACATCTATTTTTTGTTCAGAATGTGGGACGCCGTCCAAAGGCATGGGACGCCATCCAAGTTTTAAGGGCTGGACGCTGTCCGGATTTTGGGACGCCGTCCAGAAGCACTGACGGGCCAGTTTGGGTTTTTTTAGATATTTTAAAGGGCATTTTAGTATTTTTCACTCTTGGAACGAATTGAAGGCCTTTAGGTCAGTTTTGGGGGAGTCATTACTCCACTTACACCAACCTCATCTTCTTCCCTTCATTATAGAGAGAGAGAGAGTGATTCCTAGAGTGAGAGAGCTCAAGCAAAGGAGGAAGAAGTTATTTTCGGGTCTTAGCTCGCGTTGTAAAGTTATTCATCCAGTCGCTAGCTACACGGTGATAGTGGTGGTAAGTCCTAATCTCCATTTTCTTACTTAATTAGTGTTAAATGGTTAGGGTTTGGATTAGGGTTGAACATAAAATCCATATGTGATGATTTTGGGGATTTTGGGTAAAGATGGTTCATGAAAGACTCAAGACTTACTAACCTAGGGTTTCAAAGTCATAATTGGTGTTAAGGAGTCTTAAAGGTTTAATAAATCACTAGCTCACTTGTGTTTTTAGTTGATAGTGTTATTAGGGTTTATGGTTGACTTGAAATGGGTCAAATGGGTGAGTTTGACCTAGCGGGTTAAAAAGGGTATGAAAACACCCTAGTTATGTATGATGAGAGTCTTAGAACCTTAATTATTAGTCTTTAGTGATTTGTTGAGGAGTTGGACCTTAAATTGGCGATTTTAGGGCAAATGGGTCATAAATACCCATTTGGGTCATAAACGCACTAGTTAGGCTAGTTGGTGGAAAGTCCGACTTACTATGTGTATTAATTGAGAGTTAATTGTGTTAGGTGACTCGCTTTGAAGGATTCAAGTTGTTATTGGAAATCTCGCCTAGACGACAAGGTGAGTGGAATGATTATGCATATGTGTATATAATGTATTTACTTGTACGAGATTCGATGTGGGTTTAAGTTCGGGCGGTCGATACCACATCGGGTCAATATATGATATGGATTTAAGTTCGGGCATTCGATGCCATGTCATGTATGTGTGTGGGCGTGTAGCGTGGGTTTAAAGTTCGGGCGTTCGATACCACATTACACGTGACGGGTGGGTTTAAAGTTTGGGCGATCGATACCACTCCGGGGTTAGTGTTATAATTTGTTGTACGCTAATGGTTGTTGGGAACACCGATCGGAAATTCGAAGTACCATTCCTTTGTACTATTGGTTAACCATGGTTATGTGTTTGTTGTATGGCATTTATATTATTCGGGTTATATATGCTATTGTTCGTGCTAGCTTGTGGTCTTGGAGATTTAGCGTTGTATCTTGCGTTGGTATGTTATTTATATTGCTTGTATATATGAGGTAATTGTGTACGTGATTGCAAGTAAGTAGGTTATATATGTATATGTATAATTATTGCATTCACTAAGCGTAAGCTTACCCTCTCGTTGTTTACCTTTTTAGGATCCGGCTTGAATAAGGGCAAAGGTATTCGCTGGGACTAGTGGCTCTTGGGGGTTCTAGCTTTTGGGGAAAGTTCGGCCAAGATTTGGGTAGTTTAGCCCCAAACACCATGCTCTAAGTGTCGTTTGGTATTTAAACTTTTGTGGTCGAAACTTATATTTTTGAACGAAATTGTAAAACGGGACGTTGTGGGCTCGGTGATGTAAACTTGGTTTTTATTGTGGGAATCTCTTAGTTTTACATATATTGATGTGATGTGATAATTGGTTTCGCTGAAAAGTGTCGGGAGTCATTTTTTTTGCACACGTGTAAAACGGGACAGATCAGTCCCTGACAGTTCATTGGGACGCCGTCCCAAATCCTTGGACGCCGTCCCAGTATTAAAGGCTGCACGCCGTCCAGATGGTCTGTCCAGGAAAAAAAAAAATTTGTGTCGTGTTTTTGGTATAATGAGGGTTGGGTTGTTACAAGTGGTATCAGAGCATGGTCTAAGGGATTTAGGTGACTTGAGATAGGCGCCTAGACTTAGACTATTGTGTTGTGGAATTATATGCGGGACTTGTAGGACTACGGGTCAGTACGGGGTTTGATTAGTTCTTTGATGCATAAGTGGACTACTATGCTATGTTATGATGTTACTAATTGTGTGTTGTTGTTTTGAACATCGAGCAAGATGGTTGTGACACGTTTGAGCATGGCACGGCATGTGAGCGTAATAGTGAGTCGCGACCACTATTACGGTTGCAAGTCAAGTCGAGCAAGGATGTGCGACAAGTATCGAGCTAGATGTGGTGTGTGTGCGGTCATATGCATAGGTATATATGTGTATTAAATTGTTGGTGATGTCTAATCCATTTTTAATCTTTAGAATGAAGACGAGAAACGAAATGAATACGAATGGCAATGGTGGTCCCTCTCATGTGGAGGAAGATGAGATGACTACCAAGATTGAGACCGCTTTAGAAAACTATGTTTCGGTTTTCTCACGAAGGGTAAAACAAATATTCGAAGAGTCGGTTTCGGAACAAATTGTCGATATGATTCAAGAACGGATGACTAATGCCGTTAAAGAAGAAGTTGAAAGGAGGTTTCCTAGACCTCAAAATGTGGGCGAGTTGGAGTTTAGCTATAAGAACTTCTTGGCAACTAAGCCTCCTCACTTTCATGGGGATCCCGACCCCATGAAGAGTGCGGCTTGGATTTCCGATGTTGAAGGTTGTTTTCGCACGACCGAGTGCCCTCCCGAAAAGAAAACAAGGCTTGCTACTAGTTTGTTAAGGGGCCATGCTAAATATTGGCTCGATGGCAAGATTGATATGGTGGGTGATGCGGCTTTTGATATGGTGGGTGAATATCGTATGCAAGCGGATCTTTTCAAATTGCGCAACGAGTTAAGGAACATGCGTCAAGGGTCTTTGGACCTAAACACTCTCAAAACTAACTTTCTCGCTAAGGCGCGCTTTTGCCCCGAGTATGTGGGGAATGATCAATTGTTAATGGAAGACTTTCATGCGACCCTTAGAGATGATTTGAAGGGTAAAATTAGTATTGGTAATGTTGAGAATTTTGCTAAGCTTTTGGCGGTGGCGAAGGGGTTTGAAGCGCAAGCTCCGAGTCCGGTTAGTTATGCGCCAAGTAAACGAAAGTTTGAAGCTTCTAATTTTTCGAAAAAGAAGAGTAAAGGAGCTTCCGAAAGTGTGGGTAGTGTAAAGTAGGGTGTTCTAGTGGTCACATGGTCACTTGTTTCAATTGTGGGCGAAAAGGTCACTACTCTCGTGATTGCCCAAAACCGCGTACTAATGTGATCACATGTTTCAATTATCAACAAGAAGGGCACCGAAAGTCGGAGTGCCCCGAACTCCGAAATGATCAAGTTAAGAGAATGGAGAAGGCGGTGGAGTCGGCTAGGGGACTTAATTATTTGATGACCAATGACGAAGCCAAGCAATCCAATGAAGTTGTTTCAGGTACTTTCATGGTTAACTCAAATCCGGCAAGGATTCTATTTGATAGCGGTGCAAATTTATCGTTTGTGTCTCCAAAATTTGTGCCCAAACTTAATAAACTGTTTGCTAAGTTAAGTCATCCGGTAGAAGTCGAAATAGCGGATGGCAAGACGGTGCTAGTGGTTGATGTGTGTAAAAATTGTAATGTTGTGTTTGGATCCAGAACTTTAAAATTGATCTCATTCCGATGACGTTGGGTGATTTTGATAACGTGGTTGGTATGGATTGGCTCGATCATAATAGAGCCAATATTGCGTGCTATGAAAAAGCTATTCGTGTGAAGACCCCAAGTGGGGGAAAGTTAATCATTCATGGTGATAAACGTAGAAGACTTGTACCGGTATGCACTTTTGCACGGGCACGTCGTTTCCTTGTTAGTGGTTGCATGGCTTTCCTTGCCCATGTTGTTGATACTCGTGATGAGCCATCCCCCATTCGTGAAATTCCGGTGGTAAATGAATTTGAAGATGTTTTTCCGGATGATTTACCGGGTGTTCCGGCGGAAAGACAAGTTGAATTTCGCATTGAGTTGGTTCCGGGAGCTACTCCCATTGCTAAAACTCCTTATCGTTTAGCACCGAAAAAAATGCAAGAATTGTTGAATCAAATTCAAGAGTTACTTGAGAAGGGTTTTATTCAACCGAGTGCTTCGCCATGGGGTGCTCCAGCTTTATTCGTGAAAAAGAAGGATGGAAGTATGCGGATGTGTATCGACTATCGGGAGTTAAATAAAGTGACGATCAAAAATCGTTATCCGTTGCCTAGGATTGACGATTTATTCGACCAACTTCAAGGCGCTACGTACTTCTCTAAAATTGACCTACGGTCCGGCTATCATCAAATGCGGTTCTGTGAGAAAGATATCGAGAAAACGACCTTTCGTACTCATTATGGGCATTTTGAATTTGTGGTTATGCCTTTTGGTCTTACGAATGCACCGGCGACATTCATGGATCTTATGAACCGAGTGTGCCAACCTATGTTGGACAAGTCGGTAATTGTGTTCATTGATGATATTCTTGTCTATTCTAAGAGCATGACGGAACATGAACACCATTTGCGCGAAGTATTGAAGACGTTGAGAAAAGAGAAGTTGTATGCTAAATTCTCAAAATGTGAATTTTGGCTAAGGGAGGTTCAATTCCTTGGCCATATTGTGAACAAGGATGGTATTCAAGTGGATCCGGGGAAGATAGAGACGGTGAAGGATTGGGGACGACCGACTACGCCTACGGAAATCCGAAGTTTTCTCGGATTGGCTGGTTACTATCGTCGGTTTATCCAGGACTTTTCCAAGATTTCTTCGTCATTAACTAAGTTGACAAGGAAGAATACGAGATTCAATTGGGAAAACGAGAAAGAAATCGCTTTTCAATTGTTGAAAGAGAAATTGTGCAAAGCTCCGGTCTTAGTATTGTCGGAAGGTGTAGATGATATGACGGTCTATTGTGATGCTTCTTTGAATGGGCTAGGGTGTGTTCTAATGCAACGAGGTAAAGTCATCGCTTACGCCTCTCGTTAATTAAAGGAACATGAAAAGAGATACCCGACTCATGATCTAGAATTAGCGGCGGTGGTCCATGCTTTGAATATTTGGCACCATTACTTGTATGGTATCAAGTGTACGATTTATTCGGATCACAAGAGCTTGAAACATCTTTTTGATCAGCGGGATTTGAATTATCGTCAACGTAGATGGATGGATGTGGTGAAAGACTATGATTGTGAGATACTTTATCATCCGGGCAAATCGAATGTGGTCGCGGATGCGTTAAGCCGAAAGAGTCACCACCCGACGTTACGATTGGGATTGTTACGTATGATTATTACTAACGATTTTCTTGAAAAACTTGGTGTGATTCAAATAGAGGCTTACGTTCACAACAAGCATGCAGAACGAATTGTGGGGCAATTGGAATTCATTACGATGGGTTCGCGTGGTTTATTTTCTTTTCAAGAAAGAGTGTGGGTGCCTAAGTTGGGTGATTTCCGAAAGGTGCTTCTTGATGAGGCGTACAAGTCTAAGTATTCCATACATCCGGGTGCGACAAAGATGTACCATGATTTGAAGAAAGATTATTGGTGGCCGGGCATGAAACGCGACGTTTTTAAGTATGTTGAGCAATGCGTCACGTGTTTGCAAGTTAAAGCCGAACACCAAAAGCCGTATGGTAAGTTGCAACCGCTAGAAATTTCGATGTGGAAGTGGGAGCATATTACCATGGATTTTATTACTAAGTTGCCGAAAACGGCAAGAACCCAATTTGACACTATTTGGGTGATTGTCGATAGATTGACAAAGAGTGCGTTGTTTCTTCCTATTAAAGAAGCAATTTCGTCAGAGGCACTCGCGAAGATGTTCATTAAAGAGGTAATATCGAGACATGGTGTTCCCGTGTCTATTGTTTCAGATCGGGACACGCGTTTTACTTCTCGGTTTTGAAAGAAGTTTCATGAGGATATGGGTACGAGGGTGAATATGAGTACGGCGTACCATCCTCAAACGGATGCTCAAACCGAACGTACGAATCAAACATTGGAGGATATGTTACGTGCGTGTATTATTAATTTTGGCGGTAGTTGGGATGAACATTTGCCATTGGTGGAATTCTCGTACAATAATAGTTTTCACTCTAGTATTGGAATCCCACCATATGAGATGTTATACGGTAGGAGGTGTCGAACCCCGATTTTTTGGGGCGATGTGGGTCAAAGGGAAGTCGGGAGCACCGACTTGGTATTGGAGACAAATAGCAAAATCGATATGATTCGGGCTCGTTTAAAGGCGGCGCAAGATAGATAAAAGTCTTACGTCGATAAACGAAGGCGACCGATCAAATTTGAAGAAGGCGATATGGTGTTGCTTAAGGTTTCGCCATGGAAGGGTATTATTCGGTTTCAAAAACGGAGAAAGTTAGCTCCTCGGTTTATTGGGCCATTTAAGATTTTGTCTCGAGTTGGTGAAGTTGCATATCGGTTGGAATTACCCGAAGAGCTTGCTGGGATCCATAATACATTTCATGTTTCCCATCTCCGTAAGTATCTTGCGGATGATTCTTCATGGATGTCACTAGATGAGATCGACTTAAACAACAAGTTGGAGTATGTCGAAGAGCCGATTGCTATACTTGATGAAAAGGTGAAAATGTTGCGTAACAAAGAGGTGAGGACTTTTAAAGTCCAATGGCGTCGTAGTAAAGGTTCCGAGTTTATGTGGGGACCCGAAGAGTTTGTGTTGGTTTATCTTCCTGCGTGTCATGCGGCGTGGATTGCGAGGACGCAATCCGGTTCAAGTGGGGGAGAGTTGTAAGATCCGTTTTTTGTTTAAAATGTGGGACACCGTCCAAAGGCATGGAACGCCGTCCAAGTTTTAAGGGCTGGACGCCGTCCGGATTTTGGGACGCCGTCCAGAAGCACTGACGGGCCAGTTTGGGTTTTTTTAGATATTTTAAAGGGCATTTTGGTATTTTCACTCTTGGAACGAATTGAAGGCCTTTAGGTCAGTTTTGGGGGAGTCATTACTCCACTTACACCAACCTCATCTTCTTCACTTCATTATAGAGAGAGAGAGAGAGAGAGTGATTTCTAGAGTGAGAGAGCTCAAGCAAAGGAGGAAGAAGTTATTTTCGGGTCTTAGCTCGCGTTGTAAAGTTGTTCATCCAGTCGCTAGCTACAAGGTGATAGTAGTGGTAAGTCCTAATCTCCATTTTCTTACTTAATTAGTGTAAAATGGTTAGGGTTTGGGTTAGGGTTGAACATAAAACCCATATGTGATGATTTTGGGGATTTTGGGTAAAGATGGTTCATAAAAGACTCAAGACTTACTAACCTAGGGTTTCAAAGTCATAATTGGTGTTAAGGAGTCTTAAAGGTTTAATAAATCACTAGCTCACTTGTGTTGTTAGTTGATAGTGTTATTAGGGTTCATGGTTGACTTGAAATGGGTCAAATTGGTGAGTTTGACCTAGCAGGTTAAAATGGGTATGAAAACACCCTAGTTATGTATGATGAGAGTCTTAGAACCTTAATTATTAGTCTTTAGTGATTTGTTGAGGAGTTGGACCTTAAATTGGCGATTTTAGGGCAAATGGGTCATAAATACCCATTTGGGTCATAAATGCACTAGTTAGGCTAGTTGGTGGAAAGTCCGACTTACTATGTGTATTAATTGAGAGTTAATTGTGTTAGGTGACTCGCTTTGAAGGATTCAAGTTGTTATTGGAAATCTCGCCTAGACGACAAGGTGAGTGGAATGATTATGCATATGTGTATATAATGTAATTACTTGTACGAGATTCGATGTGGGTTTAAGTTCGGGCGGTTGATACCACATCGGGTCAATATATGATATGGATTTAAGTTCGGGCGTTCGATGCCATGTCATGTATGTGTGTGGGCGTGTAGCGTGGTTTAAAGTTCGGGCGATCGATACCACTCCGGGGTTAGTGTTATAATTCGTTGTACGCTAACGGTTGTTGGGAACACCGATGGGAAATTCGAAGTACCATTCCTTTGTACTATTGGTTAACCATGGTTATGTGTTTGTTGTGTGGCATTTATATTATTCGGGTTATATATGCTATTGTTCGTGCTAGCTTGTGGTCTTTGGGATTTAGCGTTGTATCTTGCGTTGGTATGTTATTTATATTGCTTGTATGTATGAGGTAATTGTGTACGTGATTGCAAGTAAGTAGGTTATATATGTATATGTATAATTATTGCATTCACTAAGTGTAAGCTTACCCTCTCGTTGTTTACCTTTTTAGGATCCGGCTTGGATAAGGGCAAAGGTATTCGCTTGGACTAGTGGCTCTCGGGGGTTCTAGCTTTTGGGGAAAGTTCGGCCAAGATTTGGGTAGTTTAACCCCAAACACCATGCTCTAAGTGTCGTTTGGTATTTAAACTTTTGTGGTCGAAACTTATATTTTTGAACGAAATTGTAAAACGGGACGTTGTGGGCCCGGTGATGTAAACTTGGTTTTTATTGTGGGAATCTCTTAGTTTTACATATATTGATGTGATGTGATAATTGGTTTCGCTGAAAAGTGTCGGGAGTCATTTTTTTTGCACACGTGTAAAACGGGACAGATCAGTCACTGGCAGTTCATTGGGACGCCGTCCCAAATCCTTGGACGCCGTCCCAGTATTAAAGGCTGGACGCCGTCCAGATGGTCTGTCCAGGAAAAAAAAAATTTGTGTCGTGTTTTTGGTATAATGAGGGTTGGGTTGTTACAGGAAGTCTATGTCGATCAACCAGAAGGCTTTGTCGATCCCATTCATCCAAATCACATATACTACTTGGAGAAAGTTTTATATGGTCTGAAGCAAGTACCGCGTGCATGGTACGAGACCTTAACAAAGTATTTGCTGGACAATGGCTTCTCTCGTGGAACGATTGATACAACGCTATTCATCCATAAACACCACGGTCACATTCTCTTGGTTTAAATTTACGTTGATGACATTATTTTTGGTTCCACGTCCCCGGCCTTATATAAAGAATTTGGTGACCTTATGGCCAACAAATTCGAAATGAGCATGCTAGACCAGTTAAATTTCTTTTTGGGGTTACAAGTAAAACAATTACCAAACGGGATTTTTCTCAGTCAAACAAAGTATATCAATGATATGCTAAAACATTTTAAAATGACTGCTTTAAAACCAATGACAACCCCAATGAGGACTTTACTGGATGCTGATACTAATGGGGAACCCTTTGATGTTACACTTTATCGAAGCATGGTTGGTTCTTTAATGTATCTGACTGTAAGTCGACCCGACATTACACTTGATGTAACTGTATGTGCCCGCTTTCAGTCAAACCCTAAGAAATCTCATTCCAAAGCGGTTGTTAGGATTTTTCAGTACCTTAAAGGTACACCTAACCTTGGGATCTGGTATCCTCATGGATCCGATTTCAATCTCACTGCTTACACTGATGCGGATCATGGCGGTTGCCATGTTGATAGAAAAAGCACATCTGGATCAATTCAGATGTTAGGGAATAGGCTAGTTGGTTGGTCATCCAAAAAGCAGAACTGTGTGTCTTTATCAACAGCTGAGTCTGAGTACATTGCTGCAGCTCATTGTTGTTCACAAGTTTTGTGGATGCAAATTCAACTTTCAGACTATGGCTTTAAGTTTTCTAAGACCCCGATTTACTGTGATTCACAAAGTGCTATTGCAATAACAAGCAACCCGGTCCAGCATTCTAAGACTAAACACATAGATATTCGCTACCATTTCATTAAGGACCATGTAGAGAAAGGGGATGTAGAGTTATACTTTGTGCCTACCAAAGTGCAATTAGCTGACATGTTCACTAAGCCTTTAGATGAACTTAGGCTAAAGTTCTTGATCAAAGAGATTGGCAAGGTAGAGTATAGTGCTTGATATTCCTTAGATCTGTTGGGACTTATTCTTGGGATTTTGTGTTTAGGGGGAGTAGATACTTTCTAGGGGGAGCAACTACTTTCATATGCTTTGGATATCATCTTTTAAAGGGGAGCCTTTAGATTTATGATAACTTCCTGGATATAATTGTTCAATGGTTATGTAAGGGGGAGGTAACTCATTTATATCATATTTCAAGGGAGAGTTAATTCGTTTTCTGGGTAATTTTATCAAAATGCTGATTTACTTTCTTGTATATCACATTTTGAGGGGGAGAAAAAGGGAGAAAATGAGAAAATTACTCAAAAATATTTTTTTTCAAAAGTGAATTCATAAATTCTTTGTTTTATATCTGAAATAATTCACTAAGGCTTGTATACATCTCAGTATGCAACCCGTTTTAACAATTGGTATCACTGATGATTTGTACTTTGTTCACAAATTCAAAGTTCTTTTAAGTACAAATCTTATTTTGGAAAATTCATAAAAATTGGAAAAGATAAAATCCAAAAAATATTTGATTTTTACTGAATAAATGCTATTTTTAGCATTATACCGAATCTGACATCCAACAGTACAGATTCGGTAAGTTCAAAGGTTTTCAAAAATTGTCTCGGAATTGTTTTTCATGAAAAGATTGAAATGAATTTTAAGAGGAAAAGTCAATTTGTCAAGATTTTGAAGTTAAATTGATAAAGTTTTGAAAAGTGGACTGTATTCGTTAAAATAGGCCCATTCGGTAAAGCCCATTCGGTATTTTATCTTCGGTATCTATAAAAGGAGGGTCAAAGTCAAACAACTCTCTTACTGTGCTTAATTACCTACCGAGTCTTACTGATCATACCGAATCTGCCTAATCTACCGAATCCGTTCTTCTGTTTCTTCAAATCTTTGGTATAATTTCATTTTAATCATTGCTTTAGATACATACGTGTAGATCTGAGATAATTAAATGTTTTTCAACCAGAAAAGATCAAAAATAACTAGATTGTGACTCTTAATTTTGAAATTCTGTTGATTATACCGAGTCTGAGTCATATTCTTTTAATCTTTGATTAAACTCAATTGATTTGGTTAATTAACATGAATTCTTGTCTACTCTGAGTTATATTGATTGATCTATCATTTGATCAAGCTTGATTACATGCTTAATTGATTGTTTGATGGATTCTGTATCTACCGAATATGTTCTATCTACAGTACCGAGTATGTTCATACGATTAACATGTTGATCTGCTTCTAATTGAGTGGTTAATTGATTATGGTTGTGATTTTACATGATAGAATATACATGTTTGAGTGACTTTATGTTAATTTTGGAGATACCGAATCTGTTCTTCTCTTGATACCAAATCTGACTTTTGGTACCTTGAAACTTTCTGATTTTTATCTTCAATCACTTAGCATGTTTATTCTATATCTTTCTGATCTGAAAACTCAAGCTTATTTGGTTACAGAATCTCAAGTTTTCATGACTACCGAATCTGCTTGAAATGTGTTTAAAAAAATTGACCAAGTGTTGTTCTGATTCTTTGTGTTATATAATTGATTTTGCATGATGAATTTGTATTGTGATGAATATCATATGAATGTCATGATTGTCAATTACTTGTTCATATTTGAGAATAAAGGATTTTTATATCTTAGAAAAACCATAAAAATCATAAAATATAAAAGATAAAACATATACAAAGGATTTCAAAGGCAAATAAGAATATAGATATATGCTTAATGTTAAATATCTTGTGGTCTTCTATTTCTTATTTATACAGCTAAATGACGAAGAATCACTTCATCAACTCTGAAACCAACATTCCCTGCAATTACTGGACTGCAATTCTAGAGAGGCACACTCTATGGCCTGCTCTAAACTCTACAGTCAGTGTACCTGTAACAGATCTGAAGCTACTTAACAGAACAATTAGGTTTGTGGAAGCTACACAACCTACTGCTGAAAATCCAGAGGGAACACAAGCTCGTTTTGAATTTCAACTGAGAGGAGTTCAAGGGAGGAGGAGTATCACTAAGGCTGATTTCAGGAGTATATTCAGACTTCCTGTTGTGCAGAATGCTCCTGCTTTTCCTGCTACTCAACAGATGATATCATCTGTCTTTGATCTTGGTTATATTGGAGCTCACAATGTTCCTCCAGCTAAGTTTCAGAAGAAATATCTGCATTCAAGGTGGTACATGATCTTCTCAATCATCAACCGATGTTTGCTGATGACAAGGAGTGGATCCGATAGCCTGACTGTGCCAATGCTGAAGTTGTTCTACTCTTTCATAAGAGTAGAAACTCCTGACTATGCAGAACTAATATGGGATTTGGTTCAAGCTCAAGTTGATAAACCAAGGGGTTCATACATTCCTTGCGAAAGGTTTTTCTGTAACTTTATCCATGATGCTATAAATGCTTGCAGAAATGCAAATATATTTGTACCAGGTACACATGGATTACAGATGAAACAATTTGCGGAGCTGAAGATGAATACCCCGATGGTATCTGAAAATCAATTCACTGCGCCGATTCCAAATTGGCTAGTGAGGCTAGCTGAACCCCAAGACGCTCGTATGCGTTCTTATTTTGAGGCTGTAGGAATACCTCTTCCGAACCCTGTACAACAAGAACAGGTTGAACCCGCCATGGTTCCAGCCCCAGAGGTTGTAGAGGAACCTGTAGTTCAATCACCCGGGCCAGCTAATCCTCCACTTAGGGTGAACCTTAAACGATCTAGGGTAGCACACCAAGCTCAACCCGTGAGGATCGGGGAACCTAGTCCAACTAGGATTGAACCAACCCTTTCCACAACACCCGAAGTGAGCAGTGACACCGACACTTCAGCAACAGCATCTGAATAATCTCCCGAACATTCTCCTAAGAGAACTCGATATATACCTGATGAGATGATTCAGACTCCGCCAACCCAACGAGTAACTGGATCTAGGACTTCGACACCTATTGTCCGCCAAACAGTTACTACTACCGTTGGTGATACGGACCATGACCTAGGACCAATTAGGTCACCCTCACCCATCTCCGTATCACATCCAATAATAACAGTAAGCCCTACGCTAAATGAAGCGCAAGTTTCGGTAGGCAAGAGATCTAAACACACGGATGGTAAAAAGACCACTAAGCCCATCCAATCTAAACAGGACTTAATAATAAATCCTACAAAGCAAGGTGCTTCGGCATCTAAGGAAGTAAAGTCTTCCTCTGCAGTAAAGTCTGCGTTGACTCAATCGATTGAGGAAACTCAATCATTGAAATCCAGAACGGCCGAAGGGGAGCCAAAAATTCTTGAAAAGGCACCCTGCGTATCGGCTGGAAATCCTCCTGTGCCTCAATGTACAACAGGGTCTTGAGGTCCGGCTTATCTTGATGAGGGAGATCTACCGCGTCCCATGGAAACGAGTCAACATGACAATCCTTAGGGATATTTATCAGACTTCCAGCAGACTGATCCCTTGATTCATGAAAGTGATTCATTGGATCAAACCACTTCTCTTCCGGATTCTGAATCTCAGGGTCTGGAGGAAGAGTCTTTAACTGAAAGAGATTTACCACCTCATGGTATATCAATGATTTCAGGAGTCAGAGATAGCAATATCTCTGTGAGAGCTAAACCGACGGGTAGTTCTGCTACTCTGTCAGAGTCCCATGAGACTAAAGTCATGGATGCGGATGCTTTGAAAGAAACTTCGCCGGTGACAACTCCGGTTGTTACCCAACCTCCATCAGAAGGGGATATCACGAATCTGACTAGTAGTATGTACAGCCCTACATATAAGAATAATACCGCACAATCATCCTTAACTGCCCTCACGGCAACTCACACACTTCCATCGACATCGCCTTCAACAGATGCTGCTGCTGCTGTTCCCATTGTTACTTTTCCATCATCACCCTCTCATTTACCACATTTCTATGATGCTTTAGAGCAATAATATTTCAGTCGTATGTTTTCTAGAGTCAATCTTGATGTTCTTCGACGCACTTCGCTTCAAGCATTGTTTCGTGCTCGTGTTTAATATCCACTTACTTCCTGCTCTTCTCCTTTAAGTCCTCACCGTGATGATGAACATGACGATTCTGATCCTCAGAATAGCCATGAGGGGGAGATAGGAGTATATGGAGAATATCTATCGGTGAACATTTCAACCAAGGGTGGTGATGTGAGATCTTCATCAGCTTCACAAGCTCAACAAGTTCAGATGGAATCAGAAATGGTTTCTGTACATGATGAAATTGATGATAAGGAGCCTGAGCAAGTTATAATTCCAATTTATCATAATGAGGCTGATAGTGGACCAGTAGATGAGGATTTAAACTTAAGTGATTTTTATCTTGAAGAGACGGATGATGATGGGTTTGTCATCTTAAGCAAGTTATCTTCAGTATCTTCAATTCTGGAAGATGTAGAGATTGTAGATGAAGGGAATCCTGATCCTGTAATAGAAAGTGATGATAAAATGGATTCTTCTGATGATGATGAAGACAATCTTTATGTTGATCCAAATGAAGATGATATCTTTGATCATATTGAAGATGATGATGTTCCAAATGATGATGCAACAAATCCAACTGATCATTCATCGAATTCTACACCCTCATCGAGTTCATATCCAACAAATGCTAATGAAAGCTCAACTTCTGGTACATCTACATCAAGTGAAACAGTAAATTCCAGATTCAAATACAACCATAGAATATTCTTTAAGAATCAGGAACAAAGATTGTTATTGGGAGTTGAACATGATTTTATAATGTTACAAAACACATTCATCGAAGAAAATGCTTACAAGATCTTCTGCATCAAAGATACACCAAGGAGTAAAAGGTTTACTTATATAGGTTCACGATTGCTTCTAGCAAGTGAAAGGAATTGGTATGAGTTTATGTGGAGGAAACATATCAACAAAGATGAAGATGATTTGTGGCTTCAAAGAAAATATCGTATTTCAGAAGTGTTGAATATTGCTCGAGTCGGAGTAGAGATAAGTGAAAAGAAAGACGTCATCAGTCAGTTCCACGTTATTAGAGAAGATGAGAAAGAGTACAAGTTCACAGAAGCAGCAGTAGATTTTCATAATCTTAATATGCTTGACATCATTCACATCTACAACTACCTCAGTATCATCACCATTCGACCTTTTGCTAAGGCTCAAGCTTTGGAAGCTGTGAAAAGATACATGATGGAGACAATTGAACTGATGAGACGTGAAGATTTTCAAATAGGTCTCGAAGCAAATAGGAAAAAGATTTGAATAACGTGTCCGAATCAATTTACGGAGGGACTGAAGGATATGAGGATGTTTCAAATGCAATTCGAACCCGAAGGGTTTGTATTTGTAAATTCTCAAAAGGAAAAGGTGTTCATTCGTACTGAAGAGCTGAACAAATATTCAGATGGAACCCTTAACGCTGCACTGAAGTATCTTAAAATTTGTCAAAGCAAAGTTGATGACTTTGATACAAAAATGGGTCTTGGAGAGTTTATAAAGCATATCAGAGATCGTTTAAAGCTCCGAATCTGTACAAGACAGTTTGAGATTCTTCGTGGCCAGAGAAAGAGAAGGTATTTCAAGGAAATGGATGAATATCCATTACATGAAGGAGATCCAAGGAAAACGTGGGGAGTCTGGAAAACTTCTAAGAAAATTTTAGAAAATCAAGTAGAAGTTTCAAAACCAGATGGCTCATAATGGAAACTAACGTTTGGACCTCTCAAGATTTCACAATAGGATTATATTGTAAAGTTCACATTTAACACTAAGGGGGAGATTGTTAGGACCCCGAAGTTGTATAGTGTTAATGTGAATTAAGCTTAAATGAAGGTTCCTTAAAAGAGGGCTATATAAGGAACCTATGTAGTCCTAATTAGATAGCCATTGCATTGTAATTGAGTTCTAGAAGCTGTGGAATTTAATTTGTACCGATTCTCTCTCATACCGAGTCTTCTTCCTATATACCAAATCTCACTATATCTTATATTTTCTCTCAATCTCAACATGATCTGACCTATCATGTTGTTACGGGTGTGACAATAGTCGATTTTGTACACCTTGGGATTAGCGTTGCCATAGTCATTTTGGGCGCTATCGGTTTTAGCCGGTTGCTTATGATGTTACGATAGTTGCATATTAGTCATATTGCGCACTACAAGGGATGTTTAGTGATAAGTGATATCCGTAAGGATTCGTTTAGTTCGGTCTTCATCGTTCGGGTTCTTGACCTTAGGTTGAGACTTGTTTGCTATTAGCATTGTACTTGGTAAGGGTACGCTAAGGGGTTGCTATATCAGTATGAGATTGGTTGAGTTTTCCCGATGTGAGGGATGAACAAGTTCTTGTGCTCGGGTTTGAAGATTTAATAGATCACGGGTGACGATTTAGTTGTTAAAGGTGACTCTTTGAGAAGAATTTCCTAGAAGAGTTGGAAGAATACGTGGCGATTTCACGTATTCTAAGTGATCGTTATAGACTTCGTATGTTGTGTGTATTGCACGTCGAGGAATGTGTGCAAGTGTGTTTTTAGTTAATGGATTAATCTTCGGGTTAATGAGAAATGTGTTGGAAGTCGGATTGGAACGACTGTTTGGGAACCATAGCGTGTAGGTTCAGAGTGATTAAGTGACTAGGATCACGAGGGCGTTATCGAAATAAGTGGGGGAGAGTTGTAAGACCCATTTATTCGTACGACGTAAAACGAATATATATATATATGTGTGTGTGTGTGTGTGTGTGTGTGTGTGTGTGTGTGTGTGTATCGAGTATGTATATATGTTGCATGTACGTAAATAGAGTGTAACAAGTGTTTTAATGGGCATGTACATTGCATATATGAAGATAACGAAGTGTGTACATGTGCGGTTGTTCGAGGAAGCGAAATCTGGTCAAAACATGTTATTCGTCGCGGCGTGGGCAGTGTGGTCACGACGTGGCAATACATTGGATTCATGAATAGGAGGCATGTAAACAAGACCGCCAGACCATGTACAGTATCGCGGCGTGGAGGAAGAGGGTCGCGGCGCGGCGCCTCGGGGAGTCTGGTTCCGGATTTCGTAGTTTAAGGGTTTTTAGGGGCATTTCGGTCATTTTGTGTGTGTGCCAGATTTGGGATCTTAAATCTCATCCACCCATCCTATTTTATTTATTTCTTTTTCCTTTTCTTCTTCATTTTCTCTCAAAACTTAAATACTTCAAATCATTCAAGAGGAATTTTGGAAAGGAAGAAGCAGGATTCGATCGAAAGTGTAAGAGGCAACTTTGTTCTCCCCGTTCTTAGCTACAAGGTGATACTAGTGGTAAGCTCTAACTTCGAATTTCGTTTTCGTGTTCATCATCTAAATTTGGGGCTTTTGATTGTATGTTCATAAATGAAACCCCATTAGTTGTTAATGGAAGGTTAAAACCAAGATTCGGGGTTATAAGTGATGAAGGTGGGTTTTGGGTTAGAAACTGATTTGGCCATGATTAGAGCTTGTAATTGGGTTTAATCACTGGGTTTAGTGATTTTGGAAGTGTTGGAACCCACTTTAGTGTGTTTGAAAGACTAATTTTGAAATGAGTCAAAATTAGGGTTTATTGGTGATTTAGAGAATGATAAGTGTTTAACACTTGTGTTTGGTTTTAATTGGCGTGTTACGACCATTTTCACTTGTGTTAGTTATTAGTGGTTAGTTTGGGCGCGGTTTGTGCTTGGAAGTGCTTTTGGGTCGAATTTGCACTAAGTGTCAATTGGGTTGGTTTGTAAGTCCACCCTAATTGTGTTGTTTGTATTGTGATAATGGAATACGTACGTTCCATTGATGTGTTTCGGATTTATTCGATTGCATTCATTAAGACGACAAGGTGAGTGTTAATATCATATGTGCATATGTATGTGTAGGATGGATGCGGGTCGGGTGAAGTGGTTCTCGGTTATAGAACTCACTTCATATATAGGTGGATTTGAGGGGCTTGTGTAATAAGTCTAATTGATACGGTTGTGCATTTTGGTTGACCACCTTTAGTGAGGTGCACACTTTGTGTGTACGTTATCACATGTGCTTGTGATGTGGATTATATAACCCCAATTGCGAAGGGTTGACATTGAGTTGTGTTTTGGATAACCCCGATGATATGGATTTCTATAATCCTGGGACCATGGGTTTTGATTTGGGAAATGGATCACGTGTGGATACGGATTCACGATGACGCGTGTAGTTCGGTCATCTTATTGAGGTAGTGATCTCGTGTGGTTGCGGATTTACTAAGGCTCGTGTAGTTCGGCCAACCTTGATGTTGTTGTGTTATTGAAGATAGTACTCTCGTGTGGATGCGGATTTACTAAGGCTCGTGTAGTTCGACCAATCTTCATTTTGGTAATTGGTAGTTGGTTTCGGTATTGGGTTAAAGGGTTAACCTTGGGCGATTTACGCTTTGTTATATATATAGATATATGTATATATATCGTTGTATTGTGTGTTGTAGCTAACCCTCCGGGTGTAGCTTATCGGCGTGGTACATATCGTCGTTGGTGTGCTTACTTTGTTGATATCTTAGCTTGTTATATAGCGATCGTACGGTATGCTTAGATTAGCTTGCCTTTATGCATGGACTCCGGTATGTGCTATTTGATTATTATTTGGCGTGTCCATTTTATGCATATATATGTATGTAGTATATTCTCACTCACTAAGCGTTAGCTTACCCTCTCGTTGTTGATATTTTTTTATAGGTTCGCATGATGGCGAGTTGGAGTTTAGCTATAAGAACTTCTTGGCAACTAAGCCTCCTCACTTTCACGGGGATCCCGACCCCATGAATAGTGTGGCTTGGATTTTCGATGTTGAAGGTTGTTTTCGCATGACCGAGTGCCCTCCTGAAAAGAAAACAAGGCTTGCTACTAGTTTGTTAAGGGGCCATGCTAAAGATTGGCTCGATGGCAAGATTGATACGGTGGGTGATGCGGCTTTTGTAGGGTTATCTTGGGCGGATTTCAAGAAGGAGTTTTTCCTTGAATATCGTACGCAAACGGATCTTTCCAAATTGCGCAACGAGTTAAGGAACAAGCGTCAAGGGTCTTTGGACCTAAACACTCTCAAAACCAACTTTCTCGCTAAGGCGCGCTTTTGGCCCGAGTATGTGGGGAATGATCAATTGTTAATGGAAGACTTTCTTGCGACCCTTAGAGATGATTTGAAGGGTAAAATTAGTATTGGTCTTGTTGAAACTTTTGCTAAGCTTTTGGCGGTGGCGAAGGGGTTTGAAGCGCAAGCTCCGAGTCCGGTTAGTTATGCGCCAAGTAAACGAAAGTTTGAAGCTTCTAATTTTTCGAACAAGAAGAGTGAAGGAGCTTTTGAAAGTGTGGGTAGTGTAAAGAAGGGTGCTTCTAGTGGTCACATGGTCACTTTTTCAATTGTGGGCAAAAAGGTCACTACTCTCGTGATTTCCCAAAACCGCGTACTAATGTGATCACATGTTTCAATTGTCAACAAGAAGGGCACCGAAAGTCGGAGTGCCTCGAACTCCGAAATGATCAAGTTAAGAGAATGCAGAAGGTGTCGGGGTCGGCTAGGGGACTTAATTATTTGATGACCAATGACAAAGCCAAGCAATCCAATGAAGTCGTTTCAGGTACTTTCATGGTTAACTCAAATCTAGCAAAGATTCTATTTGATAGCGGTGCAAATTTATCGTTTGTGTCTCCAAAATTTGTGCGTAAACTTAATAAACCATTAGCTAAGTTAAGTCATCCGGTAGAAGTCGAAATAGCGGATGGCAAGACGGTGCTAGTGGTTGATGTGTGTAAAAATTGTAATGTTGTGTTTGGATCCGAGAACTTTAAAATTGATCTCATTCCGATGACGTTGGGTGATTTTGATAACGTGGTTGGTATGGATTGGCTCGATCATAATAGAGCCGATATTGCGTGCCATGAAAAAGCTATTCGTGTGAAGACCCCAAGTGGGGGAGAGTTAATCATTCATGGTGATAAACGTAGAAGACTTGTACCAGTATGCACTTTTGCATGGGCACGTCATTTCCTTGTTAGTGGTTGCATGGCTTTCCTTGCCCATGTTGTTAATACTCGTGATGAGCCACCCCCCAATCATGAAATTCCGATGGTAAGTGAATTTGAAGATGTTTTCCGGATGATTTACCGAGTGTTCCGTCGGAAAGACAAGTTGAATTTCGTATTGAGTTGGTTCCGGGAGCTACTCCCATTGCTAAAACTCCTTATCGTTTAGCACCAACGGAAATGCAAGAATTGTTGAATCAAATTCAAGAGTTACTTGAGAAGGGTTTTATTCAACCGAGTGCTTCGCCATGGGGTGCTCCGGCTTTATTCGTGAAAAAGAAGGATGGAAGTATGCGGATGTGCATCGACTATCGGGAGTTAAATAAAGTGACGATCAAAAATCGTTATCCGTTGCCTAGGATTGACGATTTATTCGACCAACTTCAAGGCGCTACGTACTTCTCTAAAATTGACCTACGGTCCGGCTATCATCAAATGCGGGTCCGTGAGGAAGATATCGAGAAAACGGCCTTTCGTACTCATTATGGGCATTTTGAATTTGTTGTTATGCCTTTTGGTCTTACGAATGCACCGGCGGCATTCATGGATCTTATGAACCGAGTGTGCCAACCTATGTTGGACAAGTCGGTAATTGTGTTCATTGATGATATTCTTGTCTATTCTAAGAGCATGACAGAACATGAACACCACTTGCGCGAAATATTGAAGACGTTGAGAAAAGAGAAGTTGTATGCTAAATTCTCAAAATGTGAATTTTGGCTAAGGGAGGTTCAATTCCTTGGCCATATTGTGAACAAAGATGGTATTCAAGTGGATCCGGGGAAGATAGAGACGGTGAAGGATTGGGGATGACCGACTACGCCTACGGAAATCCGAAGTTTTCTCGAATTGGCTGGTTACTATCGTCGGTTTATCCAGGACTTTTCCAAGATTGCTTCGCCATTAACTAAGTTGACAAGGAAGAATACGAGATTCAATTGGGAGAATCTTGCAAGAAATCGCTTTTCAATTGTTGAAAGAGAAATTGTGCAAAGCTCCGGTCTTAGTATTGTCGGAAGGTGTAGATGATATGACGGTCTATTGTGATGCTTCTTCGAATGGGCTCGGGTGTGTTCTAATGCAACGAGGTAAAGTCATCGCTTATGCCTCTCGTCAATTAAAGGAACATGAAAAGAGATACCCGACTCATGATCTCGAATTAGCGGCGGTGGTCCATGCTTTAAATATTTGGCGCCATTACTTGTATAGTAACAAGTATACGATTTATTCGGATCACAAGAGCTTGAAACATCTTTTTGATCAGCGGGATTTGAATTATCGTCAACGTAGATGGATGGATGTGGTGAAAGACTATGATTGTGAGATACTTTATCATCCGAGCAAAGCAAATGTGGTCGCGGATACGTTAAGCCGAAAGAGTCACCACCCGGCGTTACGATTGGGATTGTTACGTACGATTATTACTAACGATTTTCTTGAAAAACTTGGTGTGATTCAAATCGAGGCTTACGTTCACAACAAGCATGCAGAACAAATTGTGGGGCAATTGGAATTCATTACGATGGGTTCGCGTGGTTTATTTTCTTTTCAAGAAAGAGTGTGGGTGCCTAAGATGGGTGATTTCCGAAAGGTGCTTCTTGATGAGGCGCACAAGTCTAAGTATTCCATACATCCGGGTGCGACAAAGATGTACCATGATTTGAAGAAAGATTATTGGTGGCCGGGCATGAAACGCGACGTTGTTAAGTATGTTAAGCAATGCGTCACGTGTTTGCAAGTTAAATCCGAACACCAAAAGCCGTATGGTAAGTTGCAACCGCTAGAAATTCCGATGTGGAAGTTGGAGCATATTACCATGGATTTTATTACTAAGTTGCCGAAAACGGCAAGAACCCAATTTGACACTATTTGGGTGATTGTCGATAGATTGACGAAGAGTGCGTTGTTTCTTCCTATTAAAGAAGCAATTTCGTCAGAGGCACTCGCGAAGATGTTCATTAAAGAGGTAATATCGAGACATGGCGTTCCCGTGTCTATTGTTTCGGATCGGGACACGCGTTTTACTTCTCGGTTTTGGAAGAAGTTTCATGAGGATATGGGTACGAGGGTGAATATGAGTACAGCGTACCATCCTCAAACGGATGGTCAAACCGAACGTACAAATCAAACATTGGAGGATATGTTACGTGCGTGTATTATTAATTTTGGCGGTAGTTGGGACGAACATTTGCCATTGGTGGAATTCTCGTACAATAATAGTTTTCACTCTAGTATTGGAATGCCACCATATGAGATGTTATACGGTAGGAGGTGTCGAACCCCGATTTTTTGGGGCGATGTGGGTCAAAGGGAAGTCGGGAACACCGACTTGGTATTGGAGACAAATAGCAAAATCGATATGATTCGAGCTCGTTTAAAGGCAGCGCAAGATAGACAAAAGTCTTACGTCGATAAACGTAGGCGACCGATCGAATTTGAAGAAGGCGATATGGTGATGCTTAAGGTTTCGCCATGGAAGGGTATTATTCGGTTTCGAAAACGGGGAAAGTTAGCTCCTCGGTTTATTGGGCCATTTAAGATTTTGGCTCGTGTTGGTGAAGTTGCATATCGGTTGGAATTACCCGAAGAGCTTGCGGGGATCCATAATACATTTCATGTTTCCTATCTCCGTAAGTGTCTTGCAGATGATTATTCATGGATGCCACTAGATGAGATCGAGTTAAACAACAAGTTGGAGTATGTCGAAGAGCCGATTGCTATACTTGATGAAAAGGTGAAAATGTTGCGTAACAAAGAGGTGAGGACTTTTAAAGTCCAATGGCGTCGTAGTAAAGGTTTCGAGTTTACGTGGGAACCCGAAGAGTTTGTGTTAGTTTATCTTCCTGCGTGTCATGCGGCGTGGATTGCGAGGACGCAATCCGGTTCAAGTGGGGGAGAGTTGTAAGATCCGTTTTTTGTTCAGAATGTGGGACACCGTCCCAAGGCATGGGACGCCGTCCAAGTTTTAAGGGCTGGACGCCGTCCGGATTTTGGGACGCCGTCCAGAAGGACTGACAGGCCAGTTTGGGTTTTTTTAGATATTTTAAAGGGCATTTTGGTATTTTCACTCTTGGAACGAATTGAAGGCTTTTAGGTCAGTTTTTGGGGAGTCATTACTCCACTTACACCAACCTCGTCTTCTTCACTTCATTATAGAGAGAGAGAGTGATTCCTAGAGTGAGAGAGCTCAAGCAAAGGAGGAAGAAGTTATTTTCGGGTCTTAGCTCGCGTTGTAAAGTTGTTCATCCAGTCGCTAGCTACATGGTGATAGTGGTGGTAAGTCCTAATCTCCATTTTCTTACTTAATTAGTGTTAAATGGTTAGGGTTTGGGTTAGGGTTGACCATAAAACCCATATGTGATGATTTTGGGGATTTTGGGTAAAGATGGTTCATGAAAGACTCAAGACTTACTAACCTAGGGTTTCAAAGTCATAATTGGTGTTAAGGAGTCTTAAAGGTTTAATAAATCACTAGCTCACTTGTGTTGTTAGTTGATAGTGTTATTAGGGTTCATGGTTGACTTGAAATGGGTCAAATGGGTGAGTTTGACCTAGCAGGTTAAAATGGGTATGAAAACACCCTAGTTATGTATGATGAGAGTCTTAGAACCTTAAGTATTAGTCTTTAGTGATTTGTTGAGGAGTTGGACCTTAAATTGGCGATTTTAGGGCAAATGGGTCATAAATACCCATTTGGGTCATAAATACACTAGTTAGGCTAGTTGGTGGAAAGTCCGACTTACTATGTGTATTAATTGAGAGTTAATTGTGTTAGGTGACTCGCTTTGAAGGATTCAAGTTGTTATTGGAAATCTCGCCTAGATGATAAGGTGAGTGGAATGATTATGCATATGTGTATATAATGTATTTACTTGTACGAGATTCGATGTGGGTTTAAGTTCGGGCGATCGATACTACATCGGGTCAATATATGATATGGATTTAAGTTCGGGCTTTCGATGCCATGTCATGTATGTGTGTGGGCGTGTAGCGTGGGTTTAAAGTTCTGGCGTTCGATACCACATTACACGTGACGGGTGGGTTTAAAGTTCGGGCGATCGATACCACTCAGGGGTTAGTGTTATAATTCGTTATACGCTAACGGTTGTTGGGAACACCGATGGGAAATTCGAAGTACCATTCCTTTGTACTATTGGTTAACCATGGTTATGTGTTTGTTGTGTGGCATTTATATTATTCGGGTTATATATGCTATTGTTCGTGCTAGCTTGTGGTCTTGGGGATTTAGCGTTGTATCTTGCGTTGGTATGTTATTTATATTGCTTGTATGTATGAGGTAATTGTGTACGTGATTGCAAGTAAGTAGGTTATATATGTATATGTATAATTATTGCATTCACTAAGCGTAAGCTTACCCTCTCGTTGTTTACCTTTTTAGGATCCGGCTTGGATAATGGCAAAGGTATTCGCTTGGACTAGTGGCTCTCGGGGGTTCTAGATTTTGGGGAAAGTTCGGCCAAGATTTGGGTAGTTTAACCCCAAACACCATGCTCTAAGTGTCATTTGGTATTTAAACTTTTGTGGTCGAAACTTATATTTTTGAACGAAATTGTAAAACGGGATTTTGTGGGCCCGGTGATGTAAACTTGGTTTTTATTGTGGGAATCTCTTAGTTTTACATATATTGATGTGATGTGATAATTGGTTTCGCTGAAAAGTGTCGAGAATCGTTTTTTTTGCACACGTGTAAAACGGGACAGATCAGTCCCTGGCAGTTCATTGGGACGCCGTCCCAAATCCTTGGACGCCGTCCTAGTATTAAAGGCTGGACGCCGTCTAGATGGTCTGTCCAGGAAATTTTTTTTTTTTTGTGTCGTGTTTTTGGTATAATGAGGGTTGGGTTGTTACAGGAAGTCTATGTCGATCAACCAGAAGGCTTTGTCGATCCCATTCATCCAAATCACGTATACTACTTGGAGAAAGCTTTATATGGTCTAAAGCAAGCACCGCGTGCATGGTACGAGACCTTAACAAAGTATTTGCTGGACAATGGCTTCTCTCGTGGAACGATTGATACAACGCTATTCATCCGTAAACACCACGGTCACATTCTCTTGGTTCAAATTTACGTTGATGACATTATTTTTGGTTCCACGTCCCCGGCCTTATGCAAAGAATTTGGTGACCTTATGGCCAACAAATTCGAAATGAGCATGCTTGACCAGTTAAATTTCTTTTTGGGGTTACAAGTAAAACAATTACCAAACGGGATTTTTCTCAGTCAAACAAAGTATATCAATGATATGCTAAAACATTTTAAAATGACTGCTTTAAAACCAATGACAACCCCAATGAGGACTTTACTGGATGCTGATACTAATGGGGAACCCTTTGATGTTACACTTTATCGAAGCATGGTTGGTTCTTTAATGTATCTGACTGCAAGTCGACCCGACATTACACTTGCTGTAACTGACTGTGCCTGCTTTCAGTCAAACCCTAAGAAATCTCATTCCAAAGCGGTTGTTAGGATTTTTCAGTACCTTAAAGGTACACCTAACCTTGGGATCTGGTATCCTCATGGATCCAATTTCAATCTCACTGCTTACACTGATGCGGATCATGGCGGTTGCCAAGTTGATAGAAAAAGCACATCTGGATCAATTCAGATGTTGGGGAATAGGCTAGTTGGTTGGTCATCCAAAAAGCAGAACTGTGTGTCTTTATCAACAACTGAGTCTGAGTACATTGCTGCAGCTCATTGTTGTTCACAAGTTTTGTGGATGCAAATTCAACTTTCAGAGTATGGCTTTAAGTTTTCTAAGACCCCGATTTACTGTGATTCACAAAGTGCTATTGCAATAACAAGAAACCCGGTCCAGCATTCTAAGACTAAACACATAGATATTCGCTATCATTTCATTAAGGACCATGTAGAGAAAGGGGATGTAGAGTTATACTTTGTGCCTACCAAAGTGCAATTAGCTGACATGTTCACTAAGCCTTTAGATGAACTTAGGCTAAAGTTCTTGATCAAAGAGATTGGCATGGTAGAGTATAGTGCTTGATATTCCTTAGATCTGTTGGGACTTATTCTTGGAATTTTGTGTTTAGGGGGAGTAGATACTTTCTAGGGGGAGCAACTACTTTCATATGCTTTGGATATCATCTTTTAAGGGGGAGCCTTTAGATTTATGATAACTTCCTGGATATAATTGTTTAATGGTTATGTAAGGGGGAGGTAACTCATTGATATCATATTTCAAGGGGGAGTTAATTCGTTTTCTGGGTAATTTTATCAAAATGCTGATTTACTTTCTTGTATATCACATTTTGAGGGGGAGAAAAAGGGAGAAATGAGAAAATTACTCAAAAATATTGTTTTTCAAAAGTGAATTCATAAATTCTTTGTTTTATATCTGAAATAATTCACTAAGGCTTGTATACATCTCAGTATGCAACCCGTTTTAACAATTGGTATCACTGATGATTTGTACTTTGTTCACAAATTCAAAGTTCTTTTAAGTACAAATCTTATTTTGGAAAATTCATAAAAATTGGAAAAGATAAAATCCAAAAAATATTTGATTTTACTGAATAAATGCTATTTTTAGCATTATACCGAATCTGACATCCAACAGTACAGATTCGGTAAGTTCAAAGGTTTTCAAAAATTGTCTCAGAATTGTTTTTCATGAAAAGATTGAAATGAATTTTAAGAGGAAAAGTCAATTTGTCAAGATTTTGAAGTTAAATTGATAAAGTTTTGAAAAGTGGACTGTATTCGTTAAAATAGGCCCATTCGGTAAAGCTCATTCGGTATTTTATCTTCGGTATCTATAAAAGGAGGGTCAAAGTCAAACAACTCTCTTACTGTGCTTAATTACCTACCGAGTCTTACTGATCATACCGAATCTGCCTAATCTACCGAATCCGTTCTTCTGTTTCTTCAAATCTTTGGTATAATTTCATTTTAATCATTGCTTTAGATACATACGTGTAGATCTGAGATAATTAAATGTTTTTCAACCAGAAAAGATCAAAAATAACTAGGTTGTGACTCTTAATTTTGAAATTCTGTTGATTATACCGAGTCTGAGTCGTATTCTTTTAATCTTTGATTAAACTCAATTGATTTGGTTAATTAACATGAATTCTTGTCTACTCTGAGTTATATTGATTGATCTATCATTTGACCAAGCTTGATTACATGCTTAATTGATTATTTGATGGATTCTGTATCTACCGAATATGTTCTATCTACAGTACCGAGTCTGTTCATACGATTAACATGTTGATCTGCTTCTAATTGAGTGGTTAATTGATTACGGTTGTGATTTTACATGATAGAATATGCATGTTTGAGTGACTTTATGTTAATTTTGGAGATACCGAATCTGTTCTTCTCTTGATACCGAATCTGACTTTTGGTACCTTGAAACTTTCTGATTTTTATCTTCAATCACTTAGCATGTTTATTCTATATCTTTCTGATCTGAAAACTCAAGCTTATTTGGTTACAGAATCTCAAGTTTTTATGACTACCGAATCTGCTTGAAATGTGTTTAAAAAAATTGACCAAGTGTTGTTCTGATTCTTTGTGTTATATAATTGATTTTGCATGATGAATTTGTATTCTGATGAATATCATATGAATGTCATGATTGTCAATTACTTGTTCATATTTGAGAATAAAGGATTTTTATATCTTAGAAAAACCATAAAAATCATAAAATATAAAAGATAAAACATATACAAAGGATTTCAAAGGCAAATAAGAATAGAGATATATGCTTAATGTTAAATATCTTGTGGACTTCTATTTCTTATTTATACAGCTAAATGACGAACAATCACTTCATCAACTCTGAAACCAACATTCCCTGCAATTACTGGACTGCAATTCTAGAGAGGCACACTCTGTGGCCTGCTCTAAACTCTACAGTCAGTGTACCTGTAACAGATCTGAAGCTACTTAACAGAACAATTAGGTTTGTGGAAGCTACACAACCTACTGCTGAAAATCCAGAGGGAACACAAGCTCGTTTTGAATTTCAACTAAGAGGAGTTCAAGGGAGGAGGAGTATCACTAAGGCTGATTTCAGGAGGATATTTAGACTTCCTGTTGTGCAGAATGCTCCTGCTTTTCCTGCTACTTAACAGATGATGTCATCTGTCTTTGATCTTGGTTATGTTGGAGCCCGCAATGTTCCTCCAGCTAAGTTTCAGAAGAAATATCTGCATTCAAGGTGGTACGTGATCTTCTCAATCATCAACCGATGTTTGCTGATGACAAGGAGTGGATCCGATAGCCTGACTGTGCCAATGCTGAAGTTGTTCTACTTTTTCATAAGAGTAGAAACTCCTGACTATGCAGAACTAATATGGGATTTGGTTCAAGCTCAAGTTGATAAACCAAGGGGTTCATACATTCCTTGCGAAAGGTTTTTCTGTATCTTTATCCATGATGCTATAAATGCTTGCAGAAATGCAAATATATTTGTACCAGGTACACATGGATTACAGATGAAACGATTTGCGGAGCTGAAGATGAATACCCCGATGGTATCTGATAATCAATTCACTGCGCCGATTCCAAATTGGCTAGTGAGGCTAGCTGAACTCCAAGACGCTCGTATGCGTTCTTATTTTAAGGCTGTAGGAATACCTCTTCCGAACCCAGTACAACAAGAACAAGTTGAACCCGCCACGGTTCCAGCCCCAGAGGTTGTAGAGGAACCTGTAGTTCAATCACCCGGGCCAGCTAATCCTCCACTTAGGGTGAACCTTAAATGATCTAGGGCAGCACACCAAGCTCAACCCGTGAGGATCAGGGAACCTAGTCCAACTAGGATTGAACCAACCTTTTCCACAACACCCGAAGTGAGCAGTGACACCGACACTTCAGCAACAGCATCTGAATCATCTCCCGAACATTCTCCTAAGAGAACTTGATATATACCTGATGAGATGATTCAGACTCCGCCAACCCAACGAGTAACTAGATCTAGGACTTCGACACCTATCGTCCGCCAAACAGTTACTACTACCGTTGGTGATACGGACCATGACCTAGAACCAATTAGGTCACCCTCACCCATCTCCGTATCACATCCAATAATAACAGTAAGCCCTACGCTAAATGAAGCGCAAGTTTCGGTAGGCAAGAGATCTAAACGCACGGATGGTAAAAAGACCACTTAGCCCATCCAATCTAAACAGGACTAAATAATAAATCCTACAAAGCAAGGTGCTTCAGCATCTAAGGAAGTAAAGTCTTCCTCTGCAGTAAAGTCTGCGTTGACTCAATCGATTGAGGAAACTCAATCATTGAAGTCCAGAACGGCTGAAGGGGAGCCGAAAAGTATTGAAAAGGCACCCTGCGTATCGGCTAGAAATCCTCCTGTGCCTCAACGTATAACAGGGTCTTGAGGTCCGGCTTATCTTGATGAGGGAGATCTGCCGCGTCCCATGGAAATGAGTTAACATGACAATCCTTCGAGATATTTATCAGACTTCCAATAGACTGATCCCTTGATTCATGAAAGTGATTCATTGGATCAAACCACTTCTTTTCCGGATTCTGAATCTCAGGGTCTGGAGGAAGAGTCTTTAACTGAAAGAGATTTACCACCTCATGTTATATCAATGATTTCAGGAGTCAGAGATAGTAATATCTCTGCGAGAGCTAAACTGACGGGTAGTTCTGCTACTCTGTCAGAGTCCCATGAGACTAAAGTCATGGAGGTGGATGCTTTGAAAGAAACTTCGCCGGTGACAACTCTGGTTGTTACCCAACCTCCATCAGAAGGGGATATCACGAATCTGACTAGTAGTATGTACAGCCCTACATATAAGAATAATACCGCACAATCATCCTTACCTGCCCTCACGGCAACTCACACACTTCCATCGACATCGCCTTCAACAGATGCTGCTGCTACTGTTCCCATTGTTACTTTTCCATCATCACCCTCTTGTTTACCACATTTCTATGATGCTTTGGAGCAATAATATTTCAGTCGTATGTTTTCTAGAGTCAATCTTGATGTTCTTCGACGCACTTCGCTTCAAGCATTGTTTCGTGCTCGTGTTTAATATCCACTTACTTCCTGCTCTTCTCCTTTAAGTCCTCACCGTGATGATGAACATGACGATTCTGATCCTCAGAATAGCCATGAGGGGGAGATAGGAGTAGATGGAGAATATCTATCGGTGAACATTTCAACCAAGGGTGGTGATGTGAGATCTTCATCAGCTTCACAAGCTCAACAAGTTCAGACGGAATCAGAAATGGTTTCTGTACATGATGAAATTGATGATAAGGAACCTGAGCAAGTTATAATTCCAATTTATCATAAAGAGGCTGATAGTGGACCAGTAGATGAGGATTTGAACTTAAGTGATTTTTATCTTGAAGAGACGGATGATGATGGGTTTGTCATCTTAAGCAAGTTATCTTCAATATCTTCAATTCCGGAAGATGTAGAGATTGTAGATGAAGGGAATCCTGATCCTGTAATAGAAAGTGATGATGAAATGGATTCTTCTGATGATGATGAAGACAATCTTTATGTTGATCCAAATGAAGATGATATCTTTGATCATATTGAAGATGATGATGTTCCAAATGATGATGCAACAAATCCAACTGATCATTCATCGAATTCTACACCCTCTTCGAGTTCATATCCAACAAATGCTAATGAAAGCTCAACTTCTAGTACATCTACATCAAGTGAAACAGTAAATTCCAGATTCAAATACAGCCATGGAATATTCTTTAAGAATCAGGAACAAAGATTGTTATTGGGAGCTGAACATGATTTTATAATGTTACGAAACACATTCATCGAAGAAAATGCTTACAAGATCTTCCGCATCAAAGATACACCAAGGAGTAAAAGGTTTACTTATATAGGTTCACGATTGCTTCTAGCAAGTGAAAGGAATTGGTATGAGTTTATGTGGAGGAAACATATCAACAAAGATGAAGATGATTTGTGGCTTCAAAGAAAATATCGTATTTCAGAAGTGTTGAATATTGCTCGAGTCGGAGTAGGGATAAGTGAAAAGAAAGACGTCATCAGTCAGTTCCACGTTATTAGAGAAGATGAGAAAGAGTACAAGTTCACAGAAGCAGATTTTCATAATCTTGATATGCTTGACATCATTCACATCTACAACTACCTCAGTATCATCACCATTCGACCTTTTGCTAAGGCTCAAGCTTTGGAAGCTGTGAAAAGATACAAGATGGAGACAATTGAACTGATGAGACGTGAAGATTTTCAAATAGGTCTCGAAGCAAATAGGAAAAAGATTAGAATAACGTGTCCGAATCAATTTACGGAGGGACTGAAGGATATGAGGATGTTTCAAATGCAATTCGAACCCGAAGGGTTTGTATTTGTAAATTATCAAAAGGAAAAGGTGTTCATTCGTACTGAAGAGCTGAACAAATATTCAGATGGAACCCTTAAGGCTGCACTGAAGTATCTTAAAATTCGTCAAAGCAAAGTTGATGACTTTGATACAAAAATGGGTCTTGGAGAGTTTATAAAGCATATCAGAGATCGTTTAAAGCTCCAAATCCGTACAAGACAGTTTGAGATTCTTCGTGGCCAGAGAAAGAGAAGGTATTTCAAGGAAATGGATGAATATCCATTACATGAGGAAATCCAAGGAAAACGTGGGGAGTCTGGAAAACTTCTAAGCAAATTTCAGAAAATCAAGTAGAAGTTTCAAAACCAGATGGCTCACGATGGAAACTAACGTTTGGACCTCTCAAGATTTCACAATAGGATTATATTGTAAAGTTCACATTTAACACTAAGGGGGAGATTGTTAGGACCCCGAAGTTGTATAGTGTTAATGTGAATTAAGCTTAAATGAAGGTTCCTTAGAAGAGGGCTATATAAGGAACCTATGTAGTCCTAATTAGATGGCCATTGCATTGTAACTGAGTTCTAGAAGCTGTGGAATTTAATTGTGTGATGACCCGGAAATTTCTGACCAAATTTAAACTTTATCTTTAAATGATTTAATGTTTCCGACACGATAAGCAAAGTCTATGAAGTTGAATCTTAAAATTTTAGAATTGTTTTATGTATTAAATTACATTTGACTGCTCTCGACGATTCATGAACAATTATATGTATGTATATATATATATATGTACAAGTAAAAACGACTTTCCTACCGTAAAACACTATTTGCTACAGTAAAATGACTTTCCTACCGTAAAACACTATTTGCTACAGTAAAACACTATTTGCTACAGTGAAACACTATTTGCTACAGTGCTACAGTGATTTGCTACAGTAAACACTATTTGCTATAGTAAAACACTATTTGCTACAGTAAAACACGATTTGCTACAGTAAAACACTATTTGATGTTGACGAACTAGCAAACAAAAACAGGATAAGGCGGCCATGCGATCGCATGGCAAAAACAATGAAAACTCATGCGATCGCATGAGGTACTGTAGCAGGCCACATACTATAAAAGCTCGATTCATTCCTCTGTATTATTATTTTTTTTTATATTATTATTATTATTATTATTATTATTATTATTATTAAGATTAATAATTAATATTATTATTATTAATCTTATTATAATATTATTGTTAGTAGTATATATACCTAAAATACTACGACGAGGTTATGAGCGTGTCACCTTAAAAATGGGTTTTTGAGCGGGATAGAGCTAAGGATATTATGGGTTATTGTCAAGGAGGTTATGGGTAATGTTCGAGGATATATTTGTGAATCAAATCTAGTGTTTATCATCTCTATTGCGTCTACGTACTTTCCTACAATATTGAATCTCAATATTGATACGTAAGCACTCATATTTTATCTTTTATACATTAATTGTGTATCCATGTCTAGTGCTCGAGTATATATATTTATGCATGCTTGTATGCTAAATTTTGTCATTAAACAGTTATGATGAATCACGAAGTAAATACATATATTACTGGTAAAAGGTATATGATATACATGTTTTTGGAAAGCTGGCGAAAAATCAATAACTTTTCATTTAGATATCGAATAATTTCGATGAACGGATTAAAAGATATAATCAACTGAATTATGATTAACGTTAATTGAAATTGCTTTTGAATCTACAATTAAGATTTAAACAACTTGTTTACGAGATTGATAAATTAGATTTTTGAATATTACCAACCGAGTAAATGAATCCTTATATAAGGTATGTCTCGTTTTGTTGAACTATTGTCAAAATTGACTTTTTGAAACGACTTTGGATAACTTTTGTATGTCGATCTCGAGCATTAGGATTGTTATACACTATGACCTGACCTAGCTTGATAGACATTTATTGACCAACATATGTTCTCTAGGTTGAGATCTACGGTTATTTGATATTCCGAGTTTCGGTCACGTTTTGGTGAACAACTTTATGTGCTGCTAAGGTGAGTTTCATTTGCTCCCTTTTTAATTTCTTTTGCAATCTATATTTTTGGGCTGAGAATACATGCACTTTATTTTAAACAATGGACACAAGTACATACTTAATTCTACACTGAGTTTGAACCGAAAATCCCTTAGCTTTGGTAACTAGTAACTGCCGGTTATAAGAACTGGTGGGCGCGAGTAGTTATATATGGATCCATAGGGCTTGATATCCCCGTCCGAGCTAGAGCACTAGCCTTTTAACGGACGTATGCTATTTGAGAAGCGTACACGTTGGTTTGCGTGTACTGTTAAGATGATTATACAAAGGGTACAAATTATATATACGTTAATTTTAGTTACCAGGGTGCTCAATCTTGTAGAATATCTTGATAAACGTTTCTTGATGAAATAACTGAAATCTTGTGATCCACCTTTATACACAGATTATGCGAAACATTAAAACTATGAACTCACCAACCTTTGTGTTGACACTTGTTAGCATGCTTATTCTCAGGTTTCCTAGAAGTCTTCCGCTGTTGCTTATATGTTAGACAAGCTATGTGCATGGAGTCTTACATGATATACTTTTCAAGAAAACGTTGCATTCACCAAATTATCACCATGTATCTTATTTTGACTGCATTGTCAACGGAAGTACTATTGTAAACTATTATTTACGGTGATTGTCTATATGTAGAAATCATCAGATGTCGAAAACCTTAGAATTAAATATTCATTTATGGTGTGCCTTTTCAAAAGAATGCAACGTTGCTACAGTAAAACACTATTTGCTACAGTAAACACTATTTCTACAGTAAACACTATTTGCTACAGTAAAACACTATTTGCTACAGTAACACTATTTGCTACAGTAAAATACTATTTGATGTCGACGAACTAGCAAACAAAAACAGGATAAGGCGGCCATGCGATCGCATGGCAAAAACACTGAAAACTCATGCGATCGCATGAGGTACTGTAGCATGCCACATACTATAAAAGCTCGATTCATTCCTCTGTATTTATTATTTTTTAATTGTTATAAAATATCTAGATTGTGTTATAAAATATCTAGATTGGATGTTAATTTTATTATTATTATATTTCTTGCATAGTAATATTTTATACTATAAATAGACATGTATGGTAACCATTTAAGGTGCACCATTTCTCTTGAAATATCAATATCAATATTTCTTCTCTCCTTCTTCTCTCTTTTTCTCTCTTTGTTCTTATAACCATTAAAGGTAGTTATAAGCCTACTGAATTATAACACGTTATCAGCACGAAAAGCTTAGTGTAATTAAAAGATATCTCAAACGATCACGAATCACTAATCAAGGTATGAAATTATTAATAATTTTCAGACTCGAATATATCAAATTTTGGACTACTAACATTTATATTTATGTTATTTAAGTTATATATGGTCGGTTATACCACCTGAATTATATTTCTGTAATCTAACTTTTACTAACTTCACTAACATTTATATTTATGTTATTTAAGTTATATATGGTCGGTTATACCACCTGAATTATATTTCTGTAATCTAACTTTTACTAACTTCACTAACATTTATATTTATGTTATTTAAGTTATATATGGTCGGTTATACCACCTGAATTATATTTTCTGTAATCTAACTCTTATTAACTTCACTAACATTTATATTTATGTTAATAAGACCTCATGATTGTACGCAACACGTCATTTGACAACACGGTACTTTATGTACGCAACACGTCATTTGACAACACGGTACCATGGGTCGAGATTAATTCCGATCAATACGAATACGACGGGGTCTTTATATGTTATCTAACATTTATGATTACTTATGCAATTAATCATAATTTATTTCATGCATACTAATGTTTATTCTTAAATTTATAATTTTAAAAGTTAAAATAAAAAAATAGTTTGTATTTTTATTAAAAGTAAATCTTAAAAGTTAAAATAAGAAAAAGTAGTTTGTACTTTTATTAAAAGTAAATCTTAAAAGTTAAAATACAAAAAGTAGTTTGTATTTTTATTAAAAGTAAATCTTAAAAGTTAAAATAAGAAAAAGTAGTTTGTATTTTTATTAAAAGTATATCTTAAAAGTTAAAGTAAGAAAAAAAGGGGATGGTAAAATGGAATAGTTTTTTGTCAAAAATGAAGTATTGAAAATGAAGTGGTCTCCTTCTATAACTAAAAAAAAAATATATACTTTTATCAAATGAATTTTTTTGTGGCCGACAATTTCAAACACGAGTCCGTGTTTAGTTTATCAAGAATATCTCTTGCTTTGGTGAAAGGTCACGATCACGATATCAGGTGTTGTGAAAGAATTAAAAAATTGGTCAAGTGGCCTTTTAAAAACTAGAAAAAAAAATTTAAACAAAAAATTTTTTTTATATATTTATAATTTACGGGTAACGTAAAAAAAAGGAAGTTTTTTTTAAAAAAAAAACAAAGAAAGTGTTTAAATGAGTTTTACAGAAAGGGGGAAAGCAAAGTAAAAAAAAAACTTTTTTCCAAACAAAGGTAAATGAAAGTAGGACTTAATACAAGAAAAAAGTAAACATCTCCTAGACGTGATAAAATCTATCAATGATAAGTATTAGACTTGATGAGCTAAATGTGACAAAAATGTTTCAACATGTCTTATGTTAATTTTCTAAAATAAGTTATTATTATTCCGAGTTTAACACATATACATATGTTAATTAAAAACAACCTTTTTGTTCTTATGTAGTGTTGGGTTGCAATTTTGGTTGTATGCCATAATTCCATCCAGTAGAGTGACAATAGAAAACTTTTGATGATAATCAATAAAAAACTTTTTTCCAAACTTGTCAAATGTTTTGTTAAAAACGTGACCGTTGAAAAAAGGAGGTTGAATAATAAAACTTAAAAAACAAATTATTTTTTTAAGAGTGTGCATCAAAATGGCCCGTTTAATAATGGGGAGTAAAAATATAGTCAAATTGTTTCAACGAACAAGGGTTCAATTGGATGTCTCTTAAAAAAAATCCGCGGGTACGGGTGATGGATCCAATGGATCCGCATCCACGACCCGCGGGTGCTATCCCTAATTGTGACAAGTACAAATCAACTAAAAGTCTAAAAAATAAATGCTCTTATAGGGACCAAATGTTCACAATAATTGCCTAAGCTAGATATGAAACAAATAGTTCATAAAAAAAAAAAAAAAAAGGTCGTTGTGCGTTTTCGGGATGATAGCCGAAATACACTTACAAAAGTAGGTCAGCCGTCAATTCTTTATGGCCATATCAACGTAGATCAATAAAATCATTTATGGTTTTGATAAAAGATTAATTAAAAATTAATTGTTTTTTGGTCTTGGATTCTTGGTAACAAAAGCAAAGGTTGTTTTTGGTTGCCACAACAAACAAGACAGAGGTTGTTGACTTTTGTTGTTAAACATGGCACAAGTGAACAATAACAATAGATTATTGTTTTTGAAAAGAATAATGATGCGTTAATTTTATTGTATAAAATAAAATTAAAGAAAATGGTTTTCATTGATGACTATGAACAAACGCAAACAAAGTGTTTGTGGTATTTGGTGATTTAAAAAAAAAATGCATCTAAAGCTTCTACTGAAAATAATATGCATCTAAAGCTTATACTGAAAATTAATGTGCAAGGTACAACGTATAACTATATGGTCAAATTCATTTGAGCCTTCGGAGTCACAAGTATATGATGTATATATATATTACTCAATTAACAAAATAGTAAATCTAAATTAATTCATATGAATAGTAAAACGAAATTAATTAATTTACTATTCACATAAAAAAGCGCATATGATAAAAAGCGCATCGCATATGATAAGCGCATATGATAAAAAGCGAATATGATGAAAAGCACAACGCATATGATGAAAATCGCATATGATTAAAAGCGCATATGGTGAAAAACACAGCGCATATGATTAAAAGCGTATATGGTGAAAAGGATATATGATAAAAAAAAAACACATATGGTGATTTATAAAAAAAAAAAAAAAAAAACACATATGGTGATTAATGGAAAGCACATATGGTGATTAATGAAAAGTATATTGTGAAAAAGAATCACAAATGTTTCTTGAAAGAATTCAAGGTAAGATATATGAACCAATTCATCCATCATGTGAACCATTTTGATATTTCATGGTTCTAATAGACGCATCTAGCGGATGGTCTCATATTTGTATGTTATCAAGCCGTAATATGGCATTTGCAAAGTTTCTTGCACAAATTATTAAATTGAGAACACATTATTCTGATTACACCATTAAAAGGATGAGACTTGATAATGCTGGTGAGTTAACATCTCAAGCATTTAATGATCATTATATATCTACAGGGATTGTTGTTGAACATCCAGTTGCTCATGTGCATACACAAAATTGGTTTAGCTGAATCAATAGATAAACGCTTACAGCTAATAACTAGACAATTGATAATGAGTACAAATCTCTCAATATTTATATGTGGACATGTAAATTTACATGCTGCGACATTAATTCGCATTATACCATGTGGAAGTCGTAAATATTTTCACTTAATACTTGATTTTGGCCAAGAGCCAAATATTTTCTACCTTAAAACATTGGTTGTGCAGTGTATGTTCCAATTGTATCACCACAACACAATAAAATGGTTCTTCACAGAAAGATGATAATATATTTTGGATATAAAACATCTTCAATCATAAGATATATTGAACCCATGATGGGTGATGTTTTTACAGCACGTTTTGCTGATTGTCATTTTAATAAAACATTGTTCCCTAGATTAGGGGGAGAAATAAAAATAAAAAATAAAATGATGCTTCATGATGTGAACATCAATTAAGGTATATTGAACTCGCACAAAAGAATGTGAAACGAAAGTTCAAAAATAATGCATATGCAAGAACTTGCAAATTAATTACTTTATGCATTTACAGATATAAAAAAGTGACTAAATCATATATACCAGCGATAAATGCTCCAGCTCGAACTGAAATTCCAAAAGCTGGCAATAATGTCACTGTTGAGTCTTTGCCACGCATCAAACGTGGAAGATCAATTGGTTGCGAAGATAAAAATCCTCGAAAAAGAAAATCAGCTGATAATGAGGTAAGAGAAAGTGTTCAAGAAGAACCACAAATCAATATTCCTTCTGCAGAGGATATTGATAAATGTAAATACTAAAATTGCGATAAATTATGCAATATTATGGAACCGAAATGAAACTAAAATCTCTATGAGATATTTTCATATAATGTTACAATGACATCATGAATAAAGATGATGATCTGGAACTAAAATCTGTCATTGAATATACAAAATGGACATGATTGAGCTCAATGGAAAGGAGCAATAAGAGCTGAATTAGAATCGCTCGATAAAAGAAAAGTTTTCGGATCAATCGTTATCACTTTTAAAGATGTGAAACGTATGGGATACAAATGAATTTTTATCCGAAAAGAAATGTGCAAATGAAGTTACAAGGCAAAACTAGACTTGTAACTCAATATTTCCCACAAAGACCAGAAATGAATTAGGAGGAAAAATTATCCTCCTGTAATGGATACAATTACTTATTAGATACTTAATCAACCTGGTAGTTATTTAAATGCATCTCATGAATGTTGTTACTACTTATCTGTATGGATCACTTAATAGTGATATATATGAATATACCTAAAGGGTTAAGGTATCATAAGCATCTAATGTAAAACCCAAGGGAATATATTCCATTAAATCACAAAGATTTCTAAGTGGGTTTATACAAACGGGACGTATGTGGTATAACCGATTAAATGACTACTTGATAAAAAAAAAAGGGTATAAATATAAACTTATTTTGCACGTATGTTTTATAAAAACAATGTTCGGATATGAGATCGTAGTTGTTTATGTCAATGTTCTTAACATCATATGAACAAATAAAGAGATCTATGAAATCATTCAACTTCTAAAGAATTATTTTGAAATGAAAGATCTTAAAAAAACCAAGTATTACCTTGGATTGCAAATTGAGCATATGCCTAATGGTTTACTTGTACATCAAACAACTTATACCGAAAAGATTTTAAAACATTTTTTTTTAAAGACAAACTCATTGTTGTTAGATCACTCAATATTGACACTGATCTATTTCATCCCTGCGAAGATCATGAAAATTTTAACAGATCGGAAGTTCTATATTTTAGTGCAATTGAGGTTCTTATGTATCTTATAGATTATACAAGATCTGACATTTCTTTTACAGTTAATTTGTTGACAAGGTTCAGCTCAGCCCCTACCAAAAGACATTGGAATGGGATCAAACAAATAGTTTGATACCTTCGGGGAACTACTGATTTATAATTATTTTATTCTAACAACTCGAAACAAGATTTGTTTGGTTATACAGATGCAGATTATTTATCCGATCTACATAAAGCTAAATCTCAAACTGGATATGTATTCCTAAATGGAGGCACCGCAATATCATGACATTCTCAAAACAAACACTTGTTGCAACATCATCAAATCAGGCCGAAGTGATTGCATTACATGAAGCTACTCGGGAATGATTTTAGTTAAGATCAATGATACAAATCATTATTGATTCTTGTGGACTAGAACGCTATAAAAGCGTAACAACTATCTATGAAGATAATACAGCTTACATAATACAAATGAAAGAAGAGTATCAAAAATGACAGAACAAAACATAAATGCTGACGAGGCGCTAAAGCTATAAACGGTCTTAACGGTCATAAGTTTGATGGAAAAGAATGGTATATTGGTAAGGCTCAGAAAAAGACTGAAAGGGAATAGGAACTGAAACAACGGTTTGAACAAACCATGAAGGAGACTGTAGACAAATCACGAGGGCCAAACTTGTACATAAAAGATTTAGATGATACAGTTTCAGATGAAAACCTCAGATTTTTCTCATATACTCAAGATATCGTAAAAGACAACCAGATTAAAATGAGATACGTTCAATCAACAACTCTGCTGATCTTTATACCAAAGCACTGCTAACTGCTATTTTCAGAACACAAGTTCATAATATTGGCATGAGGCATGTTCAGAAGATGTAACAACTCAGGCGTTGCCTACTTGAGGGGGAGTCAACTTTATGCTGCACTCTTTTTCCCTTAGCTAAAGTTTTATCCCAATGAGTTTTCTTTAGCAAGGTTTTTAACGAGGCAGTACTAGTTATTCTCTAATAAAATTGTCATCCAAGGGGGAGTGTTATAAAATATCTAGATTGTGTTATAAAATATCTAGATTGGATGTTAATTTTATTATTATTATATTTCTTGCATAGTAATATTTTATACTATAAATAGACATGTATGGTAACCATTTAAGGTGCACCATTTCTCTTGAAATATCAATATCAATATTTCTTCTCTCCTTCTTCTCTCTTTTTCTCTCTTTGTTCTTATAACCATTAAAGGTAGTTATAAGCCTACTGAATTATAACATTAATATTATTATTATTATTATTATTATTATTATTATTATTATTATTATTATTATTATTATTATTATTATTATTATTATTATTATTATTATTATTAAGATTAATATTATTATTATTAATCTTATTAAAATATTATTATTAGTAGTATATATACCTAAAATACTACGACGAGGTTATGAGCGTGTCACCTTAAAAATGGGTTTTTGAGCGGGATAGAGCTAAGGAAATTATGGGTTATTGTCAAGGAGGTTATGGGTAATGTTCGAGGGTATATTTGTGAATCAAATCTAGTGTTTATCATCTCTATTGCGTCTACGTACTTTCCTACAATATTGAATCTCAATATTGATATGTAAGCACTCATATTTTATCTTTTATACATTAATTGTGTATCCATGTCTAGTGCTCGAGTATATATATTTATGCATGCTTGTATGCTAAATTTTGTCGTTAAACAGTTATGATGAATCACGAAGTAAATACATATATTACTGGTAAAAGGTATATGATATACATGTTTTTGGAAAGCTGGCGAAAAATCAATAACTTTTCATTTAGATATCAAATAATTTCGATGAACGGATTAAAAGATATGATCAACTGAATTATGATTAACGTTAATTGAAATTGCTTTTGAATCTACAATTAAGATTTAAACAACTTGTTTACGAGATTGATAAATTGGATTTTTGAATATTACCAACCGAGTAAATGAATCCTTATATAAGGTATGTCTCGTTTTGTTGAACTATTGTCAAAATTGACTTTTTGAAACGACTTTGGATAACTTTTGTATGTCGATCTCGAGCATTAGGATTGTTATACACTATGACCTGACCTAGCTTGATAGACATTTATTGACCAACATATGTTCTCTAGGTTGAGATCTACGGTTATTTGATATTCCGAGTTTCGGTCACGTTTTGGTGAACACCTTTATGTGCTGCTAAGGTGAGTTTCATTTGCTCCCTTTTTAATTGCTTTTGCAATCTATATTTTTGGGCTGAGAATACATGCACTTTATTTTAAACAATGGACACAAGTACATACTTAATTCTACACTGAGTTTGAACCGAAAATCCCTTAGCTTTGGTAACTAGTAACTGCCGGTTATAAGAACTGGTGGGCGCGAGTAGTTATATATGGATCCATAGGGCTTGATATCCCCGTCCGAGCTAGAGCACTAGCCTTTTAACGGACGTATGCTATTTGAGAAGCATACACGTTGGTTTGCGTGTACTGTTAAGATGATTATACAAAGGGTACAAATTATATATACGTTAAGTTTATACAAAGGGTACAAATTATATGACCGTATATGTTTTTACCAAGTTTTGCTTACCATTTATCGTCGAAAATTACTTGCTTATCATTCCTAAGTCTAGACATGTCTTACTGCATTTACTGCATAGATAGTGTACCGACAAAATTCATATCTTAGCATATCTGTTACTGTAAACTTTTCCTGACATCTTCCGAAAATTTCTCCGTAATTTACGGGATTTTGGTATTATATATACATATGTAAATTATGTATTGAGGAGTACCAATCTAAATTCTATAATCTATCTTATATCAAAAATCAATTCCCTGATTATACAAGATGGATCACGTATCTAGTTCAAATTCCTTAAATTCCGACAGCTATTCCGATATGGATATTCACATGAACTCTGAAGACAGTGTAACCGGAATGGATCAACCAATTAGCCATCATCTATTCTAGATGAATTGGGGATGGGTTCGTAGCTTACTTAGTCATTGGAGACAAGAAGAAGGCGATCCCTTCCATCCACCACATTGCCCTCTTGGCGAAGAACCTGAAGCACTTACCGGCGAACCTGTTCGTAATACCATTTTCTCTCTCATTTCCAGAGTATCTAGTCATGATTATATACAATCTCACATTCTAAATCTTATTCGTCCGCTCGTCCGAACCACCGATCATCCCGGTATAATAGAAGAAGTCAACGAGCTTCGCGCTCGGGTAGTGGCTTTGGAGAATATGGTGCGAAGGTTACAAACACCAGCAGCAGCACCAGCAGCATAACCAGTGCCACCATCATCAACAACAACAGTACCATTACCACCACCAACAACCACATCCGTATCCCACACCTCAATATCACATCTAAAAACTGTACTTCAGATATCAACATCACACGCACCGTAGATACCAAGGAGTGCCAACAACAATAAATGATGGAGTACTGATTCATAACTTCATCGAAGAAATATTCTACGGTGATTATGTAATCTCTAAAATCTTAGAGATTATTTATCCCAGTTCTAACCGTAAATCAGATAAATAGAAGGAAGAATAGAAACCCTGACAAGAATGATGCGTAAGGTACAAGCTAGACTTGTTTTACCAACAGCATCAATAGTACCCTTAGCCTCACCAGCACAGTTAGTGCTGTCAACATCATTAGAATCATTAGCACCTCTAACATCACAAGCTCCGCCAGTTCAAGAAAGCACCGTGGATATTAATACAAGTCAACAACGTGTATATTTGTATCAACGAGTTATGAAATATAAACTCATTCCCTCTGAAGAATTTATATGTATATCTTATATATATATTTTAAAACCATCATAAATCTTTTCGTACTAAGCTATTAAGTATGAATTGAAAAAGGGTAAATACTACTCAGTTAAATTCATATTACTAATATGCTATGATGTACATCCTTCGTTAACAACTTAACCTTCGTTAACTACAATCTCTGTTTCAATCCAAAGAATTCCGTTTCATAATAAACCAAGTGTATTATTCAATAATATGGTTGATTTTACACTTTCATCTTCGATGCACTCAAAACTTTCTAGAAAACATCATTTGCACCTTGCGAAGTTTGCAAGAATTCCACGAATATCAACACCCTTCACCAAGGAATATCAATAAGAATAAATAATGAAGTATTGATTTCATTAGCGAAATACTCCGCAAAGATTATGTAATCTTTAATATTTTAGAGATTATTCATTACTAATTCAAGCCGAAAATCAAATGAGCTTAATATGATATTAACTCATTAAATCTGTATTACATCTGAAGAAAATATACATACATATATTTTCATAAAAACGGTAATAAAAATTCTTTTGTACAAAGTATTAATTGTGAAATCTTTAAAGGGTAGTTAATACTCGGGAAATATATAAGTTCACAATTAATATGTTATATTGTACATTCTTCAACTTTGATTCAAAAATTATTAACTATGCTCACAGCGATATACAATCGTTTTCATACAAATTCAATTACATATTCTGATATTGACGGATCAGAATCCAAGTCATAACTCTGAACCGGTGAAATCATTCTTACATCTCTACATCTTTCAAAGCTATACTTTGACTTCAAAACTGTGAAAGATCCTTTGGTATTGTTTTTACCAAAAATAACCTTGCAATTCCTTTTCAAAGTATCTAGTATTATCAACCATTCAACCAGTCAACGACGACCTTTCAGACTTGTAATTTTGGCATATACGTTTTCGTTACTGGGGAACCTTTCATGTTCCACCACATTAGCAGTAAATTTCCAACAACTTCATTGATCTTTGACCTTCCGAAAAATCCTTATACTCATTGAAACTGTATCATGTACTCATCCACATCTTGTAACGGCAATTGCCATACCAACTATCGGGAATTAGCAATCAGTATCTTGAAATCTTGTAGCACGTCTACGCCAACAGTTATATGTGTGCATATAACTTCTACCTCCTGGACTTACATACTTCGAATGTGAAGTTTCCGAAAAACACCCCAAACTACGAAACTAGTTCTCCGAATTTTGGAAAAATGTTGATGAAGCAGCAAAAACTGTAAACGACCTTAAAAGTCAAAAGTTTGATGATAAAGAATAGTATGGTGGTAAAGCATAGAAAAAGAGAAGGTTTGGAATTGAAAAACGGATTGAGCAGACCATGAAGGAGGCTGTGGACAAATCACAAAGACTAAATCTACCTTCAAAGAATCCAAATGATTCAGAGTCTGCTGAAATCATTAGCGAATACCTTGCTCCTTACTCTAAAACCTTTGCGGACAATATTCTTCATCATCATCTTATCTTAAATATTCTAAGATATCATCGTATCTCCCATTATAAATATCCTCCATATTTCTGAAGATATTTTTCGAAACCATTCTTATCTGAAATCATTACCTCTTCGCGCTATCTGTGTTACATCATAAAAGAAACTATTTTAGTTTCTAAAATCTGAAAAATTCGAAAAAAAAATGGATGTTTTGAAGTAATGTTGGGAACTGAAGCATGAGTTAGTATAATATAATGACACTTGATCAACGTGATTATATTACAGTAAGTCATGTTAAGTTTCTAATGGAACGTGACAAAGGTTCACAGATCACACCCTCATCATAAACCATGTTACATAACTCTTTCATTCTATATAATATCTAAATATATCAAGAAAATATATTTCTTGATGATTCGGTCTTTTTCGGATATTCTGGTAATTTGACAAGTCGGATTGTTCCATTACTATTTCTTTCTTAGAACATTAATTATGTTTATTCTGAAATTCATACCTACGAATTCTGGACCATTATTCGCTTGACTTAATGTCGGGAAGAGAAAACGAAAGCATGAAGCTCCGAAATATAATGGAGAACATAAAGCCCGATAACAACCCCGAAATTACAAACCGTGTATATCAATGTGTATAGCAATATAAAGACACGGGAGAATGAAAAACACTATAACCCCAAGGTAATAGTAGAAGAAAATAACTTCCTCTAGTGGCAGATGAAAAAGAAGAATGAAGGATACGATAGCCAGGAAAATATCAAGAATTAGAACTGGATTAAGCATTTTCACAATCTATTGGGATGTATGAAATAAGAAAGAAGATTATAGGAGTGGTGAAAATAAATGAAACGGAAGAGGTCAATTTATAGCAATCGAGACAGATTACGCATTTAATCAAAGAAAATCCTAATTTCTGCAAAATCTGAAGAATCAAATCTTATTTAGATTATGAAGATTTTCTATTCATTAAATTCCAGAAATCAATCGTAACTACGTCAAAAGCTAAGATGAATCTCTATTCTTTCATTTCACTCTTTTACGATAACTTCTCTCATACGCTTCGAGAAATCGAATTTTTTATCCATATAATTCAACGGTGATAAAATTCTATTTATCAACTCATATTCGTCATGAAAACATTTCTATTGTTAGCGATGATGACCTCACTTAAATTTCGGGACGAAATTTCTTTAACGGGTAGGTACTGTGATGACCCGGAAATTTCTGACCAAATTTAAACTTTATCTTTAAATGATTTAATGTTTCCGACACGATAAGCAAAGTCTATGAAGTTGAATCTTAAAATTTTAGAACTGTTTCATGTATTAAATTACATTTGACTGCTCTCGACGATTCATGAACAATTATATGTATGTATGTATGTATGTATATATATATATATATATATATATATATATATATATATATATATATATATATATATATATATATATATATATGTACAAGTAAAAATGACTTTCCTACCGTAAAACACTATTTGCTACAGTAAAATAACTTTCCTACCGTAAAACACTATTTGCTACAGTTAAACACTATTGCTACAGTGAAACCGTATTTTGCTACAGTACTACAGTGATTTGCTACAGTAAACACTATTTGCTACAGTAAATGCTATTTGATGTCGGCGAACTAGCAAACAAAAACAGGATAAGGCGGCCATGCGATCGCATGGCAAAAACACTGAAACTCATGCGATCGCATGAGGTACTGTAGCAGGCCACATACTATAAAAGCTCGATTCATTCCTCTGTATTATTATTTTTTTTATATTATTATTATTATTATTATTATTATTAAGATTAATATTATTATTATTAATCTTATTATAATATTATTATTAGTAGTATATATACCTAAAATACTACGACGAGGTTATGAGCGTGTCACCTTAAAAATGGGTTTTTGAGCGGGATAGAGCTAAGGAAATTATGGGTTATTGTCAAGGAGGTTATGGGTAATGTTCGAGGGTATATTTGTGAATCAAATCTAGTGTTTATCATCTCTATTGCGTCTACGTACTTTCCTACAATATTGAATCTCAATATTGATACGTAAGCACTCATATTTTATCTTTTATACATTAATTGTGTATCCATGTCTAGTGCTCGAGTATATATATTTATGCATGCTTGTATGCTAAATTTTGTCGTTAAACAGTTATGATGAATAACGAAGTAAATACATATATTACTGGTAAAAGGTATATGATATACATGTTTTTGGAAAGCTGGCGAAAAATCAATAACTTTTCATTTAGATATCGAATAATTTTGATGAACGGATTAAAAGATATGATCAACTGAATTATGATTAACGTTAATTGAAATTGCTTTTGAATCTACAATTAAGATTTAAACAACTTGTTTACGAGATTGATAAATTGGATTTTTGAATATTACCAACCGAGTAAATGAATCCTTATATAAGGTATGTCTCGTTTTGTTGAACTATTGTCAAAATTGACTTTTTGAAACGACTTTGGATAACTTTTGTATGTCGATCTCGAGCATTAGGATTGTTATACACTATGACCTGACCTAGCTTGATAGACATTTATTGACCAACATATGTTCTCTAGGTTGAGATCTACGGTTATTTGATATTCCGAGTTTCGGTCACGTTTTGGTGAACAACTTTATGTGCTGCTAAGGTGAGTTTCATTTGCTCCCTTTTTAATTGCTTTTGCAATCTATATTTTTGGGCTGAGAATACATGCACTTTATTTTAAACAATGGACACAAGTACATACTTAATTCTACACTGAGTTTGAACCGAAAATCCCTTAGCTTTGGTAACTAGTAACTGCCGGTTATAAGAACTGGTGGGCGCGAGTAGTTATATATGGATCCATAGGGCTTGATATCCCCGTCCGAGCTAGAGCACTAGCCTTTTAACGGACGTATGCTATTTGAGAAGCGTACACGTTGGTTTGCGTGTACTATTAAGATGATTATACAAAGGGTACAAATTATATATACGTTAAGTTTAGTTACCAGGGTGCTCAATCTTGTAGAATATTTTGATAAACATTTCTGGATGAAATAACTGAAATCTTGTGATCCACCTTTATACACAGATTATGCGAAACATTAAAACTATGAACTCACCAACCTTTGTGTTGACACTTGTTAGCATGTTTATTCTCAGGTTTCCTAGAAGTCTTCCGATGTTGCTTATATGTTAGACAAGCTATGTGCATGGAGTCTTACATGACATACTTTTCAAGGAAACGTTGCATTCACCAAATTATCACCATGTATCTTATTTTGATTGCATTGTCAACGGAAATACTATTGTAAACTATTATTTACGGTGATTGTCTATATGTAGAAATCATCAGATGTCGAAAACCTTTGATTTAAATATTCATTTATGGTGTGCCTTTTCAAAAGAATGCAATGTTTACAAAATGTATCATATAGAGGTCAAATACCTCGCAATGAAATCAATGAATGACGTATTGTCCATATGGATTTGGAGCGATCGTCACAAATTTGTACTGATTCTCTCTCATACCGAGTCTTCTTCCTATATACCAAATCTCACTATATCTTATCTTTTCTCTCAATCTCAACATGATCTGACCTATCATGTTGTTACGGGTGTGACAATAGTCAATTTTGTACACCTTGGGATTAGCATTGCCATAGTCATTTTGGGCGCTATCGGTTTTAGCCGGTTGCTTATGATGTTACGATAGTTGCATATTAGTCGTATTCCGCACTACAAGGGATGTTTAGTGATAAGTGATATCCGTAAGGATTCGTTTAGTTCGGTCTTCATCGTTCGGGTTCTTGACCTTAGGTTGAGACTTGTTTGCTATTAGCATTGTACTTGGTAAGGGTACGCTAAGGGGTTAATATCTCAGTATGAGATTGGTTGAGTTTTCCCGATGTGAGGGATGAGCAAGTTCTTGTGCTCGGGTTTGTAGATTTAATAGATCACGGGTGACGATTTAGTTGTTAAAGGTGACTCTTTGAGAAGAATTTCCTAGAAGAGTTGGAAGAATACGTGGCGATTTCGCGTATTCTAAGTGATCGTTATAGACTCCGTATGTTGTGTGTATTGCACGTCTAGGAATGTGTGCAAGTGTGTTTTTAGTTAATGGATTAATCTCCGGGTTAATGAGAAATGTGTTGGAAGTCGGATTGGAACGACTGTTTGAGAACCATAGCGTGTAGGTTCGGATTGATTAAGTGACTAGGATCACGAGGGCGTTATCGAAATAAGTAGGGGAGAGTTGTAAGACCCGTTTATTCGTACGACGTAAAACGAATATATATATATATATATATATATATATATATATATATATATATATATATATATATATATATATGTGTGTGTGTGTGTGTGTGTGTGTGTGTGTGTGTGTGTGTGTATGTGTGTGTGTGTGTGTATCGAGTATGTGTTGCATGTACGTAAATAGAGTGTAACAAGTATTTTAATGGGCATGTACATTGCATATATGAAGAGAACGAAGCGTGTACATGTGCGGTTGTTCGAGGAAGCGAAATCTGGTCAAAACATGTTCTTCGTCGCGGCGTGGGCAGTTTGGTCGCGGCGCGACAATACATTGGATTCAGGATTAGGAGGCATGTAAACAAGACCGCCAGACCATGTACAGTATCGCGGCGCGGAGGAAGAGGGCCGCGGCGCGGCGCCTCGGGGAGTCTGGTTCCGGATTTCGTAGTTTAAGGGTTTTTAGGGGCATTTCGGTCATTTCGCGTGTGTGCCAGATTTGGGATTTTAAATCTCATCCACCCATCCTATTTTATTTATTTCTTTTTCCTTTTCTTCTTCATTTTCTCTCAAAACTTAAATACTTCAAATCATTCAAGAGGAATTTTGGAAAGGAAGAAGCGGGATTCGATCGAAAGTGTAAGAGGTAACTTTGTTCTCCTTGTTCTTAGCTACAAGGTGATACTAGTGGTAAGCTCTAACTTCGAATTTCGTTTTCGTGTTCATCATCTAAATTTGGGGCTTTTGATTGTATGTTCATAAATGAAACCCCATTAGTTGTTAATGGAAGGTTAAAACCAAGATTTGGGGTTATAAGTGATGAAGGTGGGTTTTGGGTTGGAAACTGATTTGGCCATGATTAGAGCTTGTAATTGGGTTTAATCACTAGGTTTAGTGATTTTGAAAGTGTTAGAACCCACTTTAGTGTATTTGAAAGACTAATTTTGAAATGAGTCAAAATTAGGGTTTATTGGTGATTTAGAGAATGATAAGTGTTTAACACTTGTGTTTGGGTTTAATTGACGTGTTAGGACCATTTTCACTTGTGTTAGTTATTAGTGGTTAGTTTGGGCGCGGTTTGTGCTTGGAAGTGCTTTTGGGTCGAATTTGCACTAAGTGTCAATTGGGTTGGTTTGTAAGTCCACCCTAATTGTGTTGTTTGTATTGTGATAATGGAATACGTACGTTCCATTGACGTGTTGCGGATTTATTCGATTGCATTCATCAAGACGACAAGGTGAGTGTTAATATCATATGTGCATATGTATGTGTAGGATGGGTGCGGGTCGGGTGAAGTGGTTCTCGGTTATAGAACTCACTTCATATATAGGTGGATTTGAGGGGCTTGTGTAATAAGTCCAATTGGTACGGTTGTGCATTTTGGTTGACCACCTTTAGTGAGGTGCACACTTTGTGTGTACGTTATCACATGTGCTTGTGATGTGGATTATATAACCCCAATAGCGAAGGGTTGACATTGAGTTGTGTTTTGGATAACCCCGATGATATGGATTTCTATAATCCTGGGACCGTGGGTTTTGATTTGGGAAGTGGATCACGTGTGGATGCGGATTCACGATGACGCGTGTAGTTCGGTCATCTTATTGAGGTAGTGATCTCGTGTGGTTGCGGATTTACTAAGGCTCGTGTAGTTCGGCCAACCTCGATGTTGTTGTGTTATTGAAGATAGTAGTCTCGTGTGGATGCGGATTTACTAAGGCTCGTGTAGTTCGACCAATCTTCATTTTGGTAATTGGTAGTTGGTTTCGGTATTGGGTTAAAGGGTTAACCTTGGGCGATTTACGCTTTGTTATATATATATATATATATATATATATATATATATATATATATATATATATATATATATATATATATATATATATATATATATATATATATATCGTTGTATTGTGTGTTGTAGCTAACCCTCCGGGTGTAGCTTATCGGCGTGGTACATATCGTCGTTGGTGTGCTTACTTTGTTGATATCTTAGCTTGTCGTATAGCGATCGTATGGTATGCTTAGATTAGCTTGCCTTTATGCATGGACTCCGGTATGTGCTATTTGATTATTATTTGACGTGTCCATTTTATGCATATATATGTATGTAGTATATTCTCACTCACTAAGCGTTAGCTTACCCTCTCATTGTTTATATTTTTTTATAGGTTCGCATGATGGCGGCTCGGGTAAGCGTGGGGATTAGGGATCTTGGCTAGGTTGCTTTAGAAGATCTTGTTTTTAGACTCGATTTAGGATTGGGTAGCGTAGTCCCAATCACCATACTCACTTTTGTATAAAAGTAACTAGTCGGGTCATAAGTAATAACCGGGTTATGAATTAACTAACGTATTATTGTATTAATGAATTTAAATTATTTTTGAATGTTTATAAGTTCGTTGAACTTACTTCGATAAATACATTTTGAAAATTGTGTAATGGGACCTAAAGTGTTATTTAATACATATTAAAAGGAAAAAAAATTTATGGGCCGGTATTCGACGGGTTGGGTCGTTACACTTCCTCTTATTCTTATCTATTTATACAAATAAACAATTAATTTGAGACCTCTAAAAAGAAATAATGAATAATAAATTAGGAACGAAGGGAGTATATATATATATATATATATATATATATATATATATATATATATATATATATATAACTCTTAACGATTAACATTTGTTATGTTTTAATTAAACGCTAACGAGTTTTGATGTATATATAATAATATCAGAAAAGTTATATTCATTTAAAATACAATTTATTCACAACTTTTGAACATTTATTATGAACATAACTTTATTGGCAAAACTCACTCTTACACGTGTATTGTTTTTTAACAGTTAGGTAAAACGGTCCCTGTTAAGTAAAAAGACAAATCTGCTCTTGTGAAAAGTAAAATGTTCATGAACATTAGTATAATTGATAGAGATAATGATAATCATAATGATAGTGATAATATTTATTCTTGGTTTGGGTTTATTGTACTCAGATTGCAAGTACTTAGACTAAAAAAAAATATTGGATAATACCAAGTTTTGATTTGGGCTGGAGAGTTCGCTTATTTCCCTATACGGGCCTTATATATATATATATATATATATATATATATATATATATATATATATATATATATATATATATATATATATATATATATATATATATATATATATATATGTATGGGCAGGATCAATGGGGAAGTAACCAATCGGGGGGAAGCGGGGGAAGCAAAAAATAAAAAAAATTTCGTTTTTTGAAAAAACTTTGTTCACGAACATTATAGATTGGATGAAAATAAAAACATTTAGAAAAGACACTTCGTGATGAATGTTATTATTTTGGCGGGAAAACGATCGACAAAAATAACATTCAAGATAATATTGTTCGTGAAGAATGTTAACGTTTTTTTTTCATGTTTTGTGAAGTAAAATTTAGCCCGATTTAGAGTTTAGGGTTTAGGGTTTAGGGTTTAGGGTTTTGGGTTTATTCCATAAACTCAAAACACCAAACCCTAAACCCTAAACTCTAAACCATTCGTGTTAAAAACTCAATCTAAATCCTAAATCTAAACCCTAAACCCTAAATTTCTAAACCCTAATATCTAAACCCTATAAACCATAATATCTAAACCCTAATATCTAAACCCTAATGTCTAAAACCTCAACATACGCTCGAAAAACACGATAATTGTTATATATTACTTCTTCGAGCGTTTTCCCGCCAAAATAATAACATTCATCACGAAGTGTCTTTTCTAAATGTTCTTATTTTCATCTAATCTATAATGTTCGTGAACAAAGTTTTTTTAAAAAACGAAAAAAAATAAAATTTTGCTTCCCCCCGCTTCCCCCCGATTGGTTACTTCCCTCTTGATCCTACCATATATATATATATATATATATATATATATATATATATATATATATATATATATATATATATATATATATATATATATATACTAGTAAAGAGACCCGTGGAATCACGGATTTGTAAAAGAAAAATTATTGTATCATACGTTATAGCTGATGAATGTAATTTTTATAGTTTAAAAATAACTCATAAAGCAAGTCTACTTCACTTGCATAACTACATTATACATTCGCAATGAAATTAAAATCAACAAACAATTTTTACTTCTATTATCTCATGTTTACCCTCCATCTTCATATCTAAAAGAGCGAAATAAACCGTAAATAACAAATAGCAACATGACTTTCAAGACAACACTTAAACATATAACCCAATTAATACTTTACTATCAATAACAAACAATACTTTACTATCAATAACATACAATACATATAAGTATAAATGGGTGTTAATTAAAAAAGTTACAAAAACTTACTCTCAATCCTTTAGGCTGATTGTAATGCATTTGGCTTCATCATCACTTTCCTTTTAATAGTATTCCAAATCTCCACAGTCTAAAATACAACCACTCACATCTAATAAACAAACTTAGACCTTGAAATTAGTATTAAAATGAATTTAATAGAGATCAAACAAATTGATTCAAATCATAAGCCACGAATCAAGAATAAATCACCAACATTATTTTATTGCCTAATCTTGTTACCTATAAATGTATTGAAGAATAACCATACCACTTCAATAACACATGGTCAGATGTAGATTGACGTTCTATCAGTTGCAATCTCATTGTTGCTTTCTTCGAACACGTGATTTAGAACTCTCGATCCACCAAATCCTGTTAACAAACATAAGCCACTTAATCCCACAAAAAAATACATTTTTCATAAAATTAACAAAATTTGAAGCACATACAGAAGCTTGCTATTAAATACATTAAACAAAGAATGCAGAAAGAGTTACATGATTCATTTTCCATTCAAGAGATAAAATACCAAAAGTTGCATCTTCATAATAGTCTTTGATTAGAACACCTGTTGGTAGTATACTCATTAGATAGACTGATAAGACAAATTTATCTAAACTTTTGCATTAAGAATCAAATACACTTTACATTTACCATTTTAAATATGAATGGGACCATCTTACCATCGTTATCGTTATCATTTAAATATAAAATAAATAAATTGCATTGAATTGCTTCATTTTTCACAAATCAATGTATAAGTTGACTAAATCATCCTTTGAGTTGATTCATTTTCCATCAAAACCAAAATGAGAAACACGAAATATAGGGTTATACCTGGAAGAAAGTCAATGCAAGGAACTTGACACTGTGATTCAATTCTTAAGTGCGCAACTATGTGCTCTAAAAACACTTTATATACGAATCTTGGAAAGGTAATACAAATGCATTAAGAAGACCTGCAAGTTGAAAAATTAAAGATACATACCTCAAAATGGGTCAAACTATCACAGTCCACTGTGCGATGCTGCGCTAACCCTGTTTAAGCCATATTTAAGAGTAGCAAGTGATGCAACGTGTATGGTCAGATGGGTGAAGGACAACATATGCTAATATACAAAAATCTTATCATTTAGCTCAGTTCCTTGAACCATTACATTGTTCGACTACCACTTCATAAAAGTATATGTATAATTTTTACAGTTCACCATATTTTTCTCTTTAAACTCATAATGAATATTAAGATTTAATCTTAATAAAATTAGACACATGTGCACTATTGTTGCATGACATAATATAGATTACATTCTAAAACATTATCGGGTATTATGTATTGCTGCAGAATTTTTTTAGAAAAAATAGAAAGACGAAGATATGCTTACTGCTGTTTGTTAAACCAAGTTTAGTAGTTAGCACATAAGTACTTCCGGATTAGCTTTCAATTGCTTTCTAACAAAAATGGAAACGAAGACACCAAGATCAGTGAACTTGACAAATCTATATTTAGATAGAAGTGGTACATGTCTAATTAAACAAATCAGTGCATTACAAATATTTTAGGGACCATTAAGCTACCTGAATGTGTGTACCTTGTAAATTAACTGTGCTTCGGTTACTGCTCACCAAACCTCATTTCCTGCCTATTGCCAACACATAAATATTAAATATAATTAAAATAATTACTTTTTGATTAGATTATTTTACTTGTGTTACAGTTGTATAAAGAGTAATACATTTAATTTGTTTACATATAATTCATAATAGGAATAGGAATAGAGAATGCAGGTAATAGTGTATCTTACTTCTTTGCTCTCCTGTAGATCAAAACTTGCAACCAATAACTATGAAGCCGTTTCAAATTTTAGCCATAATACTTTGATTATTCTTCAGCTTCATGCTTCAAACGACAAATTAAAAGCCTACACCAAATACATAAATGAAGTCTTAGCCAGTTTATCTAACATATTTAACTTAATTTGAAAACTGATAACAACAAAGAAGAAATTGAACGATGAACAACACAATTTCATTCATTCAAGTTGATTACAAATGATTCGATCTACTCGTTATATACTAACTACATCAGATTAACTAGCCAAAACCGTCTTAACAAACTAACAACCTAAAATACATAAAATACCCTACACAAATGAATAATTACAGTTCAGTCCCCTGAACTTCTATTTACACTATTTACACTTTAGTCCCCTGAACTTCTGTTTACATCAATACTCCCCTTCAAGTTGTGAGTTTTGGGCAACGAAACTCCCAACTTGGACAAGAGATTATTATGTTGTTCTGAAGGAATAACCTTGGTAAATACATCAGCTAATTGTGACTTTGTGTGAACATATTGAGTCTTTATCAAACTAGACTTCACTTGATCTCTTACATAATGGCAATCCACCTCAATGTACTTAGTCCTAGCATGGAAAACTGGATTTAGAGCTATGTGAATAGCAGCCTGGTTGTCACAAAACAATTCAACAGGACCTAAATCATTCAGACCTAAATCCTTGAGCAAAGTTACTAACCAAGTGATTTCACAACATGTTAATGCCATTGCCCTATATTCAGCCTCTGTAGATGAACGATAAACCACATTTTGCTTCTTTGACTTCCATGACAATGGTGAATCACCTAGTAAAATACAAAAATCAGTGGTAGACCTCCTAGTCATTGGACAACTTGCCCAATCTGAATCACAGTAAGCTTTCAACTGAACAGCAGATCTATTAGCAAGGATAATACCTTGATTTGGAGCTAATAACAAATATCTCAACAGATGTTTCACAGCTTGCATATGAACAGAAGTAGGATTTTGCATAAACTGGCTTAACAATTGCACAGTGTAGCATATATCACGACGGGTAATTGTTAAGTAAATGAGTTTACCTATTAATCTTCTGTACACCTCTGGATCAGCCAATGGTGAACCAACATCTGCAGTGAGTTTGATGTTTTGATCCATAGGCAATTTGTAAGGTTTCAGATTTTGAACCCTAGCTTCTTTTAACAAGTCCAAAGTATACTTCCTTTGAGAAATAAAGATCCCATGTTCAGATTTAGATACTTCTAAACCCAATAAGTAACTTAAAGCTCCCAGATCTTTCATATGAAAAGTTGATTTTAATTGTTCTTTCAACTGAACAATATGATCATGACTATTGCCAGTAATTAACAAATCATCCACATATACCAAGATTGCTGTGAATTGTTCTTTGTCCCTTTTTGTAAACAATGAATAATCTGCCTTAGATTGTTGATATCTAAAAGAGATCAAAGCACTTGCCAATTTAGCAAACCATTACCTTGGTGCTTGTTTGAGCCCATACAATGATTCTATGAGTTTGCAAACTTTATTATCATTAGGCATTGTATCCTGTACATGATCCCCTTTACCTACATATCCCATAGACATCTTCATATAAACTTCTTCCATTAAATCTCCATGTAAGAATGCATTAGACACATCTATTTGACACAACTCCCAATCATACATAGCAGCAACTAGCTAAAAGAGACCTTACAGTAACCATCTTTGCAACAAGAGCAAATGTTTCAGTATAATCAACACCCTTTCTTTGCCTGTTACCATCTACTACCAATCTAGCCTTTTTTCTATCAACTGTACCATCAGCTTTTAACTTGGTTTTGTATATCCAATGACAACTTATTACTTTCTTACCATGTGGTAATTCAATAATTTCCCAAGTATTATTTGCTTCTAAAGCAGATAACTCACTATCCATTGCTTCACACCATCCTGAGTCAACAATAGCTTCTTTAAAGCTTGTTGGATCAACTTGTGCAACCAATGCAGCAACATATTGTTGAAACTCATCTTGTAAAACAGGAATTGACACTTGATTAGCAATAGGTGTATGAGATAAGCCACTTGAGGTACCTGGAATGACATAATCATTATGCCAAATAGGTGGGTTGGAAACTCTAGTAGACCTTCTTAATTCTGGCACAGTGGTAGTACTATCTTGAATAGGATGTTCAACTTGATTATCTTGTGTTTCAGAAGCAAAAATGATGGAAGGGTCATCATATATTGAAGGATTGACTTGGGATGATGTAGGTATAGCAGGTGGAACAGGATGCAAGAATTTATTAACATTTTCTGCAGAATAGGGAAAAAATGTGTTCATAGAACTGTACATCCCTTGAAACAAACATAGTGTGAGTTAACAAGTTGTATAACTTGTATCCCTTTTGATGAGAAGGATATCCAATAAACACACATGAAATTCCTCTTTCTTGAAACTTGTCTACAACCCTAGAGGGATTAATGGCCATGGTAAAACAACCAAAGATCCTAAAATGATCATAAGTTGGTGGTTTATTAAGTAGAATCTCATAAGGTGTTTTATTGTTCAAAACTGAAGAAGGATATCTGTTGATCAGGTAAGTAGCAGTAGTAACACAATCACCCCAGAACTTTAGAGGCAAATTAGCTTGAAATCTCAAGGCTCTAGCTACTTCAAGTATATGTCTATGTTTCCTTTCAACTCTGCCATTTTGTTGTGGCCTATCAGGACATGAAGTTTGATGCTCAATACCTTGTGCAGCTAAGTATCTTCCCAGATCACCTTTGATAAATTCTAAGGCATTATCTGATCTTACAACTTTAACCTTCTTATCAAATTGGTTTCTAACAAATTTCAGAAACGACTTCATCACACTGAAACAATCACTCTTATTGACAAGAAGATACACCCATGTAGCCCTACTACAATCATCAACAATAGTCAGAAAATACCTGTATTTTCCTTCATAAGTAACTTTATATGGACCCCATATGTCAATATGTATCATGTGAAATATGGCATCACAATGTGAACTACTAACAGAGAAAGGTGATTTAGTCATCTTTGCCATAGGACAAGTTACACAAACATTATCTTTATTCCTTTGATTCACCAATACAGACACAGAAGGAATACACTTTAGCTTTGCATTTGACACATGACCAAGCCTATGATGCTGCAAGCTATATGAACTAACATCTTTGCTAGTACTTGCACACACACCTTTACTCATAGTAAACATACTACAATCATTAACAGCAGAAACAATCATTTTTGCTAATCGTTGATCAATCTGATGCAGAGGCATATTGATCAAGTAGTAGAGATTAGCTTTCCTTTTGCCCAGGCCTATCACCTTCCTTGTGATCAAGTCCTGAATAACACAAAATTGTGAATAGAACACCACAATGCAAGACTGATCCTTAGTAAGTTTAGGTACAGATAATAGACTATACTTGAAAGATGGCACAACAAGTACATCATTCAAAGTCATATTATTTTCAAGTGGTAGTGTTCCAATGTGAGTTATAACAGATGAATTCCCATTTGGAAGATTAATGTGAGGTTTATAAAACAACCTTTTTGCTTCAACAAGATTTTCATATAAAGGTGTCATATGATCATTAGCTCCAGTATCAAGTATCCACTCAGTTTTTCAAAGATGATTTAGTTAAAATACCTGCAGCAAAGTGATGATCCAATTCATCATCAGAGTTATTTGTGCCCTGGGCTTCATTATAGGTCAACTGTGGCATGCTCTTTAGAATTTTTTCAAATTGTGCAGAAGTAAACACAACATTAGTTCCTTCAACAGTGGCAGCAGATTTCTTAAAAACTGGTTTTCACTTTCCTTGTCCACCTTGAGTAGCCAATTTGTTAGCAGACTGCTTGTATTTAGGATGCCAATGTGAACCTTTTCCCAAAACTTTTCAGGTGGATGCCACCTAAAACCACAGATTGAACACTTATCACTCTTTGAATGCATCTTGCTGTACAAAGTAGTGGTTTCAACATTGCTAAACATTTCTCATTGAACTTTTTCTTGCTGGAGCACAGAGCATGCAGATTCAACACTAGGCAGAGGAGTCATAAGCAACAATTGACTCCTCAAAGCACTATAATGATCATCAAGACCATTCAGAAACTGAAACAAATGTTGCTCTTCCTTTTACTTATTTATGGTAGCAAGAAGAATAACAACATCAGCAGTGGCATTATTAACACGTGGAAGTTGATTCAAAGAATCCAATTCTTCCCACACACATTTAATTTTGGTGTAGTATTCATTAACAGGTGTACCTTGTTGCTGAATAGAATAGGTTTCTTTATGTAGCTTATACTTCTTGGAACCATTGCTTAAGGCAAATCTTGACTCCAATTGACTCCAGATTTCAGCAGAACTGGTAACAAACATGATAGACTTTGCAATAGATTCCACCACAGAGCTCATAATCCAGCTAATCACCATGTTATTACAAGTATCCCAAAGCTCAGCCTCATTGACATCAACAGACCTAGGAATTGATCCAGTAACAAACCCTAATTTGCGTTTGCTAGACAAAGCAATTTCCAATTAATGATGCCACGATCTATAATTTTGTGCACCGGTAAGCTTCTCTTGAATCAGCAATGAACCTGGACCATCGGAAGGATGAAGATAAAGAGGATTTTGAAAATTAGGTTGAGTCATTGCAAATTGATCACAGATCTATCAAATTAGGGTTATGCGGAAGCAAGAAACAGAAGAGAATCACGAAAATAACAACTGAACGAAACTGAATTTGACAAAATTCAGACGATTAACGAGACTAAAAACGTAATGATTTAGCAACAGATCTCCATTGTTATCGCTCTGATACCATGGAAACTGATAACAACAAAGAAGAAATTGAACGATGAACAACACAATTTCATTCATTCAAGTTGATTACAAATGATTCTATCTACTCGTTATATACTAACTACATCAGATTAACTAACCAAAACCGTCTTAACAAACTAACAACCTAAAATACATAAAATACCCTACACAAATGAATAATTACAGTCCAGTCCCCTGAACTTCTATTTACACTTTAGTCCCCTGAACTTCTGTTTACATCAATATAATTGATCTCTACAAACACATTAAACAACTTGTGACCATAACATATCAGTTATACATAAACCAACTAATACTTGCAGCCTCATCATCTTTAGCTTCATTCGAGTTCTCCAAATCCTTTTGGTACTTTTCTTTTGTGTAACTTTTCTTTTGATGAAAGGTTAGATAAACAATTTATATAAATACACAATTTGATAACACGATTTAGATATAAAAATAACTTATAGGGTCAGATGGGTGAAGGACAATACACACTCTTAAACATGTTTAAGTCATGTTTAAGAGTAGCAAGTGATGCAACGTGTAGGGTCAGATGGGTGAAGGACAACCTATGTTAATATACAAAAATATTACCATTTGCTGGAAGGTTAGATAAACAATTTAAATAAATACACAATATACAATTTGATAACACAATTTAGATATAAAAATAACTTAACATTACAACTCACTTGTTCAGTCTTATTATACATTAACAAGCGAGAGAAGTTAATACCATAAAACTGCATTTCTCCCAGACATTTCATCAAATATAATCAAGCATATTTTCACGAGGTCAAGGTGAACTTACGCTTGAGTGCATAGTAGGGTTTAAGGACTAACAACATTCAGACCTCCGACACTTAGTCGTGGATAACCCGCATTGGTATTGTTTCGATTCCGACAGGGTGGCCGGTTTGTGAGTCCACCAACAACATAGCATACGAGGTTGAGTGGCCCAAAGACATGAAGGTTTTATAGTTTGAGACATACCTGAAAGTCTTAGAGATCGTATGAAGCTTTGTTCATACGACGAAAATTTGTATGATGTGGTTTACGTATGAGTAAACGAATGAATGTATGTTTTAGGGTTTATGAGCTATGTATTTATAGGCTCATGAATTAGGGTTTTGGTAGAATCTCTTCCTTAATTAAATGCAATCTTGTTCCAACTAACTTTCGTTATTTAAGGAAAAGAATCCGAATTGATTATACCGTACATTCTTCTAGAATGTACTGGACCCTTATGCAAGTATACGAAACTCGCATCAGATGGTATAGGTGCACGAGGTGCGGCTATACCCATGTCAAATGACGGCAATTCGCGTGCATTTTGGGGCTTTGGATGCGCAATCTACATAGTCATGCGGATATGCGTATCATTAAGTCCCCCCAGTTCGATGTTATATATAATGAAAATTAGTGTATAACGTCGAACTAGTAAGAAAAAATGTACACATAATGAACCTTAACAACACCTTTTAACCAAATTAGCATGCTTAATAGTTCCAATACAAATCCTAGTTGGATTTCAAATGTAACCGGACAGTACATGAGGTTATTTAAATATATATGCGTAACCGGATACTGTATTAGCATTAAATGCAATATATGCGTGCAGTCACCAAACTGTCTTTTTGACTGCATTTCCTGCACCCGAGGTGACAACTGTCACTGTATACCGAAAAGGTAATGATTGTAATTATGCAACCGCCTGTTGATGCTAACGTGCACCGGACCTCTTAACAAAGTATTATAGCTTAAGATTGATACACGTGTACGGCTACCATTATACCCTCGTTACTTTTTGACTCCCGTATTTTCTCTATAAATAGCCTTTTGGCTTCTTCGTATCTCACAATCTTTTCCTTTTTAAATCATTCAACCCTCTTCATCTTCTCTGTAAAAACCTACTCTTGATCATAAAAAAGGTATATCTCATACTCTTATATTTTGCATTTATGCTATGTAACCCTAGTTACAATTTTTATATATTTCTCATTTGTTGTTCTGATTTTTGGCATTGTAGATGAAGTTGGAATCTTACGCCCCCAATCCGACCACCGATTCCGCTAACCATTCCAGTTCACCGGTTAGTCATTCAGACACACTACCTTCACTATATCAAACTCCCGATACTAGAGGGCTAGGTAACCATAAAAGGTTGCATGACGAAGGTATTAATTTCATCTGACGGCCTTTTAGTTGAATATCGACGTTTAGTTTTTTATACGCCATGTTTATCGTTTGTAGGACCAAGTGGTGTAGCTCATTATTCCAAACGTGTATGCCCAAATCTAGATAATTTGTCTTTACTGATTCTGAATGCCAATGAGTTCATGAAGATTCCTCCTCCAGTATTTGCACAACAATTTTCTTTTTTTACAATACTGTGCCCCTCCACAATTGATGCAAAAGTTTTCTGCACTTTCACCTTCTGAGGAACTTTACATGGACACGCAATCGACCTTGTTCAACTTTGCCAAGGACCTCAATCATTTGCAACTCAAATCTGCTGTTATGATGTTTAAAAGGAAACAGGAGGAAGATTGCGTCTCTTTTTGCCAAACTGAAGGAAGCAGAGGGCCATGTTATGTTTTTAAATGAAAGTTTTAGCGACTGGATTTCAGCACAGGAATCATGGGGTTCCAAGCATGGTGTTATAAAGGCGGAATATGACATTCTCCGTTAGGGCCTTCCAACAATAGTCCAACATGCGCTTGAATGCAAAGCAGTCGAACAGCATTTTAGCGAAGCTATGGTTGCTGCTCGCGCCTATGAGTGCACCCTTTTCTGGAATGTCATCTGCCGGGAAATGTTCTTACCCCCCGTGATTCCCCCCAATATTGCTGAGTTGCTCGTCGATGGAGCCAAGGAAAAATGTGAGGAAGCTTTTTCCCCACTTCAACAAATCTCGATCCCCCGTCTTCAATTTCTCATTAACGATCCTACCATCTCCACGCAGGAGATAATTACTGACAAACTTGATTGAGTTTGTTAAGCTACCCTGGATGGATACTATTCATCCATCCTTGGGTGGCTTGTTTTTTGCTAGTGAGGGATGGGCCTTGCAGTCTTGGAGGTTTCGCATCCCTATATTATATTTGCCTTTTCTGTTTACAGCGGAGTATACGTCTGATCGTTGCGTGCGAGGATGGCATACTCCCCTTAGTGTAGGGCAAACGTTCCAGCCAATGCCACCCCTTTTTTTATTAGCTTATATTAGGTCAAATTTTGGTACATGTCCTAAGCGGTTGACTTTATATTCTCTAACTGTAATCTGTTAGCTTGTGATTGAATATAATTTGACATCTTTTTTGGTTAAAGTGCATTTATTGTGTTTTTACGAAATCACTAGGCGGTTATAATGATTTGTTACAACCTTATGCATTCAATAACTCTTATGTAGAATAAATGCCATGACTTCATGACGGGAGCGACCCTTCAATCGTTTCATGGTCTTTTTATTCTTGCGCCAACAACCCAATGTTGTACGCAACAGTAAGCAAACCAATGCTTATAAGTTTATACTCAAGACTTTTATAAAACTTTTTATAAGTATGTACGCTTATACAATCCAATGCAATTTACCCGTACTATAGACAAACCAATGTCTATACTCGAGAGTCTTCCTGCCACGCCAATGTCCGGGTTATTTAAACAAGTAAACCAAACTTGTGTTTTATAGTCTAGACTGTGCAAGTCTCCGTCTTGCGCGGTGTATGAGCGTTTGAAACAAACCAATGTTTTACTACTGTCACCATTAAAAATAGTATTAGTAACCAAACTAAACTATGCCACTTGAGACTCGGAGTGTGTCCCTGTGCAGCTTAAGGGGCATGCAATCAACAAATATAAAAATGCACAAGTTATTGGCTTAAATTGCATAATTCAATTTATTTCAAACATATCACTTGACCAACACTTAGTCGTCATGTTTACAATGGAAAATAAAAATTCATATAATAAAGACTTTAAACAGATGTCTGGGGTGATCAATCCCTCTGCAGTTTTTTCATATGTAGCATCGTTTCAGTGTTTGCGCATTCCAGTTGCGCTTTATTGCTTTTCCATCTAAACTTGCTAGCCGATATGCCCCTGTATCGCTTACACCAATAACCTTATACGGTCCTTCCCATTTAGGTCCAAGTTTACTCGTGTCCTCTACTCTGCTTGCTTCGTTTTTTCGCCACACTAAGTCATACAATTGGAAAGATAATGGTTGTACGCGCTTATTATAGTAGCTTGCGATTCTTTGCTTGTTGATTGCTTCTTTTATAGTGATAGGTCAGATAATGTTGAGATTAGAAGAAAAAGACAAGTTAGAATGAGATTCGGTAAGTGTAAAGAAGACTCGATATGAGAGAGAATCAATAAGATTTATATTTCACAGCTTCTAGAACTCAGTTACAATGCAATGGCTATCTAATTAGGACTACTTAGGTTCCTTATATAGCCCTCTTCTAAGGAACCATCATTTAAGCTTATTTCACATTAACACTATACAACTTCGGGGTCCTAACAATCTCCCCCTTAGTGTTAAATGTGAAATTTATAATATAATCCTATTGAGTAATCTTGAGAGGTCCAAACTTTAGTTTCCATCATGTGCCATCTGGTTTCGAAACTTCTACTTGATTTTCTGAAATCTGCTTAGAAGGTTTCCAGACGCCCCACGCTTTTCTTGGATCTCCCTCATGTAATGGATATTCATCCATTTCTTTGAAATACCTTCTCTTTCTCTGGCCACGAAGAATCTCAAATTGTCTTGTACGGATCCGGAGCTTCAGACGATCTCCGATATGCTTTATAAACTCTCCAAGACCCATTTTCATGTCAATGTCATCAAACTTGCTTTGATGAATTTTAAGATACTTCAGTGCAGCCTTGAGTGTACCATCTGAGTATTTGTTCAACTCTTCAGTGCGGATGAACACTTTTTCTTTCTGAGAATTCACAAATACAAACCCTTCGGGTTTGAATTGCATTTGAAATATTCTCATATCCTTTAGTCCCTCTGTATATTGATTCAGACAGGTTATTCGAATCTTTTTCCTATTTGCTTCGAGACCAATTTGAAAATCTTCACGTCTCATCAGTTCGATTATCTCCATCATGTATCTTTTCACAGCTTCCAAAGCTTGAGCCTTAACAAAAGGTCGAATTGTGATGATATTGTGGTAGTTGTAGATGTGAATGATATCAAGCATATCTAGATTATGAAAATCTGCTTCTGTGAACTTGTATTCCTTCTCATCTTCTCTAATAACGTGGAACTGATTGATGACGTCTTTTTTCTCGCTTATCTCTACTCTGACTCGAGTAATATTCAACACTTCTGAAATACGATATTTTCTTTGAAGCCACAAATCATCTTCATCTTTATTGATGTGTTTCTTTCACATAAACTCATACCAGTTTCTTTCACTTGCTGGAAGAAATCGTGAACCTATATAAGTAAATCTTTTACTCCTTGGTGTTTCGTTAATGCGAAAGATCTTGTAAGCATTCTCCTCGATGAATGTGTTTCGTAAAGTTATGAAATCATGTTCATCTCCCAATAACAATCTTTGTTCCCGATTCTTAAAGAATATACCATGGTTGTATTTGAATCTGGAATTCACTGTTTCACTTGATGTAGATGTACCAGAAGTTGAGCTTTCATTAGCATTTGTTGGATTTGAACTCGATGAAGGTGTAGAATTCGATGAATGATCAGTAGGATTTATCGCATCATCAGTTGGAACATTATCATCTTCAATATGGTCAAAGATATCAACATAATTTGGATTAACATAAAGATTTTCTTCATCGTCATCAGAAGAATCCATTTCATCATCACTTTCAGTTACTGGATCAGGATTCCCTTCATCTACAATCTCTACATTTTCCGGGATTGAAGATACTGAAGATAATTTGCTTAGAATGACAAACCAATCATCATCTGTTTCTTCAAGATAAAAATCACTTAAGTTCAAATCCTCATCTACCGGTCCACCATCAGCCTCTGAATGCACAATTGGAATTATAACTTGCTCAGGCTCCTTATCATCAATTTCATCATGAGTAGAAATCATTTCTGATTTCGTCTGAACCTGTTAAGCTTGAGAAGCTGATGAAGACCTCACATCACCACCCTTAGTTGAAATGTTCACCGTTAGATAATCTCCATCTACTCCTATCTCCCCCTCATGACTATTCTGAGGATCAGAATCGTCATGTTCATTATCACGGTGAGGACTTATTGGAGAAGAGCAGGAAGTAAGTGGATATCGTACTCGAGCGCGAAACAATGCTTGAAGCGAAGTGCGTCAAAGAAAATCAAGATTAACTCGAGAAAACATACGACTGAAATATTCTTGCTCCAAAGCATCATAGAAATTTGGTGAATGCGAGGATGATGGTGGTAATGTAACAATAGGAACAGCAGTAGCAGCATCGGTTGGATGCGATGTCGATGGAAGTGTTTGATTTGCCGTGAGGGTAGGTAAGGATATATGTGCGGTATTATTCTTATATGTAGGGCTGTACATACTACTAGTCAGATTCGTGATATCTCCTTCTGATGGAGGTTGGGCAACAACCGGAGTTGTCGCTGACGAAGTTTCTTTTGAAGCATCCACCTCCATGACTTTAGTCTCATGGGACTCTGACAAAGTAGTAGAACTACTTATCGGTTTAAATCTCGCAGAGATATTACTATCTCCGACTCCTGAAATCATTGATATACCATGAGGTGGTACATCCTTTTCAGTTAACGACTCTTCCTTCAGACCCTGAGATTCAGAATCCGGAAGAGAAGTGGTTTTAACCAATGGATCACTTTCATGAACCAAGGGATCAGTCTGCTAGAAGTCTGATAAATATCCTGAAGGATTGTCATGTTGACTCGTTTCCATGGGACGCGGTAGATCTCCCTCATCAAGATAAGCCGGACCTCGAGGCCCTGTTGTACGTTGAGGCATAGGAGGATTTCCAGTCGATACGCAGGGTGCCTTTTCAAGACTTTTTAGCTCCCCTTCGGCCGTTTGGGACTTCAATGATTGAGTTTCCTCAATCGATTGAGTTAACGCAGACTTTACTGCAGAGGAAGACTTTACTTCCTTAGATGCCAAAGCATCTTGCTGTGTAGGATTTATTATTAAGTCCTGTTTAGATTGGATGGGCTTATTGGTCTCTTTACCACCCGTGCGTTTAGCTCTCTTGCCTACCGAAGCTTGCGCTTCATTTAGCATAGGACTTACTATTATTATTGGATGTGATACGGAGATGGGTGAGGGTGACCTAATCGGCTCTAGGTCTTGGTCTGTATCACCAATAGTTGGAATAACTGTTTGGCGGACGATAGGTGTCGAAGTCCTAGATCTAGTTACTCGTTGGGTTGGCGGAGTCTGAATCATCTCATCAAGCATAAATCGATTTCTCTTAGGAGAATGTTTAGGAGATGATTCAGTTGCTGAAGAATCAGTGTCACTGCTCACTTCGGGTGTTGTTGAAAGGGTTGGTTCAATCCTAGATGATCTACGTTCCCTGATCCTCACGGGTTGAGCATGGTGTGCTACCCTAGAACATTTGAGGTTCACCCTAAGTGGAGGATTAGCTGGCCCGGATGGTTGTACTACAGGTTCCTCTACAACCTCTAAGGCTGGAACCGCGGCGGGTTCAACTTGTGCTTGTTGTACCGGGTTCGGAAGAGGTATTCCTACAGCCTCAAAATATGAATGCATTCGAGCGTCTTGGGGTGTAGCTAGCCCCACAAGCGAATTTGGAATCGGCGCAGTGAATTGATTGTCAGATACCATCGGGGTATTCATCTTCAACTCCCCAAATCTTTTCATCTGTAATCCATGTGTACCTGGTACAAATACATTTGCATTTCTGCAAGTATTTATAGCATCATGGATAAAGATACAGAAAAATCTTTCACAAGAGATGTATGAACCCCTTGGCTTATCAACTTGAGCCTGAACCAAATCCCATAGTAGCTCTGCATAGTCAGGAGTCTTTACTCTTGTGAATGAGTAGAACAGCCTCAGCATTAGCACCATCAAGCTGTCTGATCCACTCCTTGTCATCAACAAGCATCTGTTGATAATTGAGAAGATCACATACCACCTTGAGTGCAGGTATTTCTTCCGAAACTTAGCCAGTGGAACATTGGTAGCTCCAACATAACCAAGATCAAAAATTGAAGACATCATCTGCTGAGTAGCAGGGAAAGCAGGGGGCATTTTGAACAAAAGGAAGTTGAAAGATCCTCCTGAAATTAGCCTTTTTAATACTCCTCATCCCTTGAACTCCTCTTAGCTCAAATTCAAATCGAGCTTATGTACCCTCTGGATTTGCAGCAACAGGTTGTGTAGCTTCCACAAACCTAATAGTTCTGTTCAGTAGCTCCAGATCTGTCACAGGCACACTGGCAGTTGAGCTTAGAGCAGGCCACAGTATATGTCTCTCTAGTATTGCAGTCCAGTAGTGGCAGGGAATGTTGGTTTCAGAGTTGATAAAGTGATTGTTCGCCATTTAGCTGTATAAATATGAAATAGAAGACCACAAGATGTTTAGAATTTATCACATATCTCTATTCTTATTTGCCATTGAAATCCCTTGTATTTTTCAAGTTTTATAATTTTTATGGTTTTTCTAAGTTATAAAAATCATTTATTCCAAATATGAACAAGTAATTGACAAACATGACATCCATATGATATTCATTTCAGTACAAAATTATCATGTAAAGCCAATTATATATCACAAAGAATCAGAACAACACTTAGTCAAATTTAAGCACAAATCAAGCAGATTCGGTAGTCATGAAAACTTGAGATTCTGTAACCAAATAAGCTTGAGTTTTCATACCAAAGACTTAAATAAAGCATGCAAGATTTATCAAGTTGAAAATCACATTATTTTTAAAGTACCAAATTACAGACTCGGTAAAATGCCAAGAACCGATTCGGTATCTTCAAATATCACACATAATCACCCAAACATGCATATTCAGTCTTATATCATGCAAAAATATGATCATAATCAATTAATAACTCAATCAAAGCATAAAAGCATGTTAATCATTTGAACAGACTCGGTACTGTAGCAAGAACACATTCGGTATATACAGAATCCATCAAATACTCAATTAAACATGTAATCAGACTCGGTCAATTGATAGATCAACTAATTTAACATAGATTTGACAAGAATTAAGAAACTCGACTCAGATTCGGTATAATCAACACTTTTTCAAAATTAAGTGTCACAATCATGTTATTTGCATTATTTTCTGGTTTACAAGTGTTCAATCATCTCAGATCTACAACATGTGATACTTAAATTTGATTAAAACAAGAATATACCAAAGATTTGAAGATACAGAGAGACGGATTCGGTAGATTAGGTAGACTCGGTAGATTAGTTCAAATTCGGTATACAATTAGAGTAAAGTGAGAGAAAGTTTGACTTTGACCCTGCTATTTATAGATACCGAATGTTTTGAGGACATGGGCTTTACCGAATGGGCCTTAAATACCGAATACAGTCCAATTTCAGATTTAAACATATTGACTTCAAATTTTGACAAATCTTTATCAAAAATCATTCAAGACTATCACATTTTTTATGAAAAACATTTCTGAGACAATTTAGGAAAATTTTGAACTTACCGAATCTGTACTGTTGGTTGTCAGATTCGGTATAATGCTAAAATTAGCATTTATTCATTTAAAATTCACATGTTTATGAATTTTATCTTTTTCAATTTTTATGAATTTTATAAAACAAGATTTGTACTTAAAAAATTTTGAATTACGTACAAAGTACAAATCTTCAATGATACCAATTGTTAAAACGGGTTACATACTGATATGTATACAAGCCTTAGTGAATTATTTTCAGATATAAACAAAGAATTTATGAAATTCACTTTTGAAAAACAATTTTCTTTTCATATTCTCCCATTTTCTCCCCCTCAAAATGTGATATACAAGAAAGTAAATCAACATTTTGATATTTTTCCAAGACAATGAATTAACTCCCCCTTGAAATATGATATCAATGAGTTACCTCCCCCTTTTGTAACCATTGAAACTTAATCCCAGGAAGTTAATACAGATCTAAAAGGCTCCCCCTTGAAAGATGTTAACTAAAGCATAAGAAATCAGTTGCTCCCCTTAGAAAATATCTACTCCCCCTAAACACAAGATCCCAAGTATAAGTCCCAACAGATCTAAGGAATGTCAAGCACTATACTCTACCATGCCAATCTCTTTGATCAAAAACTTTAGCCTAAGTTCATCTAAAGGCTTAGTGAACATATCAGCTAATTGCACTTTGGTAGGCACAAAGTATAACTCTACATCCCCTTTTTCTACATGGTCCTTAATGAAATGATAACGAATATCAATGTGTTTAGTCTTAGAATGCTGAACCGGGTTGCTTGTAATTGCAATAGCACTTTGTGAATCACAGTAAATTGGGGTCTTGGAAATCTTAAAGTCATAGTCCAAAAGTTGAGTTTGCATCCACAAAACTTGTGAACAACAGTGAGCTGTATCAATGTACTCAGAATCAGCTGTTGATAAAGACACACAGTTCTGCTTTTTGGATGACCAACCAAATAGCCTATTCCCCAACATCTGAATTGATCCAGATGTGCTCTTTCTATCAACATGGCAACTGCCATGATCCGAATCAGTATAAGCAGTGAGATTGAAATTGGATCCATGAGGATACCAGATCCCAAGGTTAGGTGTACCTTTAAGGTACTGAAAAATCCTAACAACCGCTTTGGAGTGGGATTTCTTAGGGTTTGACTGAAAGCGGGCACAGAAAGTTACAGCAAGTGTAATGTCTGGTCTACTTGCAGTCAGATACATTAAAGAACCAACTATGCTTCGATAAAGTGTAATGTCAAAGGGTTCCCCAATAGCATCAGCATCCAGTAAAGTCCTCATTGGGGTTGTCATTGATTTTAAAGCAGTCATTTTAAAACGTTTTAGCATATCATTGATATACTTTTTTTTACTGATAAAAATCACATTTGGTAATTGTTTTACTTGTAACCCCAAGAAGAAATTTAACTGGTCAAGCATGCTCATTTCGAATTTGTTAGCCATAAGGTCACCAAATTCTTTGCATAAGGCCGGGGACGTGGAACCAAAAATAATGTCATCAACGTAAATTTGAACCAAGAGAATGTGACCGTGGTTTTTACGGATGAATAGCGTTGTATCAATCGTTCCACGAGAGAAGCCATTATCCAGCAAATACTTTGTTAAGGTCTCGTACCATGCACGCGGTGCTTGCTTCAGACCATACAAAGCTTTCTCCAAGTAGTAGACGTGGTTTGGATGAATGGGATCGACAAAGCCTTCTGGTTGATCAACATAAACTTCCTCTTGAAGATGACCGTTCAGAAAAGTTGTTTTGACATCCATTTGAAACACCGTGAACTTCATATGAGAAGCAAATGCAAGGAAAAGATGAATAGCCTCAATCCTAGCAACCGGAGCAAACATTTCGTCATAATCAATACCCTCTTGTTGTCGATATCCCTTGGCTACAATACGTGCCTTATTTCGAACCTAACCCCTATTGGTCGTTGACCCGTTGGTCTTTGAACTAATCGTCATACCTTCAAACGACCAAACTGATTGATCTCTTCTTGCATTGCTACCACCCAATTCAGATCTAGTAAAGCTTGAGCAACCATTTTTGGTTCAATCTTAATAAGAAAGGCAGTGTATAGACATATATTCCGAGTTACCCTTCGAGTTGAGACTGGAGCAGATGCATCAAGAATGATAAGATCAATTGGATGACTTTTAGTCCATCGATTATTATGTGGAAGAGGTTATACATCAGTGGTATCCATTGAAACATCAATCATTGTTAACGTTGAGCCTTGATCCGCTTGATCTGATGTAACATTTTCTAATGGATTTATTTGAGTATCTGGAGAAACAACTGGAGTTGTATGAACAGATGTATCTTGAATTGGTTCAAGATTATCATCAGGAGGTGGGAGGGAGGATGAAAAAGCAACAGGTGAATCAGTTGTTGTTGTATCTTCATCAAAAAGACTTGGTTGAGTCTCCACAGTAGTTGACTGTGATGGTGTACCTGATACGGCTTGAACATTTGAATTCCGTTGAGGAGCATAAAGACTATCAAACAAGATATCCAGTTCCTCTGTTTTTACCGTAGGAACACCCTTCTTCAAGAAAATTGAATTTTGCACAGAAGAAGAAGTAGTCAGGTTAGGATCAGGCATTGAACTGAATTGTTCAAAAGCCATTCCCGATAACTCATCGAACCTTACATTAATGCTTTCCTTGATCGTCTTTGTCCGTTTGTGATAGACACGATAGGCAACTTTGTTCGAAGAATAACCGAGAAATATGGCCTGATCGCCATGAGGATCAAACTTTCCGAGGTTGTCAAAATCGTTAAGCACATAGCATATACAACCAAAGACACGAAAATATTTGACATTCGGGCGTCTACTATATAGTAACTCATAAGGAGTTTTATCAAAACGTTTATTAATGATACAGCGATTTTGGGTATAACATGCACTAGAAATGGCCTCCCCCACATTTTTGGAGGTAGTATGGAGCAAGCAAGCATCGTTCGAGCTGCTTCGCACAACGTACGATTACGTCGTTCGACTACTCCATTCTGTTGAGGGGTTCGTGCAGCAGAGAACTGATGTTCAATGCCTTGGTCTTTCAAATAACTATCAAGCAGGTCATTCTTAAATTCCGTTCCATTATCAGTTCGAATACTCTTAACATGTTTGTTAAAAGAGCGTTGAGTCTTTTTAATGAACTCAATGATAATGGCGGGGGTTTCTGACTTAGTCCTTAAAAGGAAAATCCATGTAAATCGGGTATAGTCATCTACAATGACAAGCACATGTTTCCGGCCAGCAAGGCTAGAAATACGCATGGGTCCACATAAGTCCATATGCAACAACTGCAAGGACGAAGAAGTATTGGGGTTTTCCTTAAGCGGATGATTAGTCCATTTCAGCTTACCCATCGCATATGATGGACACACATGATTCTTATCATATTGAAAGCATGGAATACCATCAACTAAGTCTTTAGAGACCAATCGATTAATACCCTTGTAATTTAGGTGTGACATCCGGTGATGCCATAACCATGAATTTTCCTTTGTTGAACGAGTAACCAAACACATGGTTACATGTGATGGTGCATCATTGAGGTCAATAGTATAAAGTGAAGCACAACGTTTACCAACAAGGAGATCGTTTCCATCGGTGGATTGCACCGAGCATTGACGACGTTCAAACAAAACCTTGAGATCTCCGTCACAAAATTGGCTGACACTAAATAAAATGCACCTCAAACCCTCAACATATGAGACCCGTTTGATCGTTATGCCATTTTTCACAAAATCTCCATAACCCGTTATTACTGCAATCTCATCGTTTTCAAAAGTAACCGTTCCTAGAAATTTGTCAACGAAAATTGACAAGCAAGGATTTATCGCCCGTCATGTGTCAAGAGCAACCGGAATCGATATACCAAACACAGACGTTGAAACTCTGAAAACGTTAATTTCCTAGAGTTTAGGTACCCAAAGTTTCTTGGGTCCTCTACGGTTAGTACCAACAATAAACTTTGGATCAACAATGAGATAATCACGTAAAGCATCATGCAATTTAGACAATAAAGCATCATTTAAAACCACATTACATGAAGCATTGTACGCAATATCAAGTTTTGCATCATTATGAGAAGTCTTAACACATAACTTATTCCAAGCAGATGTTTTGTTCACAGACGAAAATTGAAAGACATGAGATGATTTCCTAGGTCGACTAGCAGATTGCTTTGGTTTGGTTGCTACTTTCTTAGTAGTGGACTTAGGAACCCATACAGACTTGTAAGTCAAATTTGAATTATGACATGTGACAGGAAAAACACCTCTGTTAGTTAGACGTCCAAACTTTTCAGTTGACACATGAGATGATTGATTTTGCAAAATTTCCAATTTGATTTTACGTTCCTTTGCATCATAATCACTCAAATCAGGTTTTGGACTCGTGTGTTATGTTGACTTGACTGATTTCGTTAAAAGACTTTCCTTTGATTGATTTGACATTGGAATCATAGGAATCTTTTCAGTTAACACAGAACCATTTTGAGAATGAACTCTCTTGACAACAAATTGGGTTGAAGATGCAACTTTTGAAACACATTTACCAAATTGAGAACGTAGTGGGTTTTGAAGAATAGTAATGGGTTTTGCATTCGTAGATGTTGTTGTTCCCTTCCCTTTCTTATTAATCCCACCAACACATTCAGGCACATTGGTTTCAACAGTAGAAGATTGCTTAAGTGTGTTAGCCTGTTTTAGTTGAATTATTTTTTGTTTTAAGCTCTTAATCTCAAGACATAATTCCTCTGCAGAAACTAGCAATTCACCTTCCTTAAAATTATAAGTACATTCTTTCTTAGGAAGTGGAGGCAACTTATCACACAAAGCAAGCATTTGTTCTAATGATTGACACTTAAGTTGCAAATTAACATTTTCCTGTTTAACTATACCTAATATACGTTTCAAGTTTCGTACAACAAGTATGTTTGCGTAAGATTCATTCAAAGGATAAATTGTTGTGTCAAAGTCTATCAAGTTTTCAACAGTTGGTTCATCTCGATGTTCTACCTTTACATCTAAATCAGTTTGACCTAGGGATTCTGTCTCAAAGAAGACAGTTAGTTCATGTGATAGGTCTTCACAGAAAACATTATCAGAACACGCAGGTAAGGCCGGTATAGTTGGTATCACATCAAAAGTTGGTTCATCAAACACCTCATCTATGGCAATAATGCTAGAACTAGGTTTGTTAAACACTTCATTCTCAAGCATTAAAATGTATTTCTTTAGCATGAGTGTTGGGATATAAACCAGTCTACGCTTAGGCACATAATTTTCATGTTGCATATTCTTTTCAGTTTCAACAAGTTCTTTCAAGAAATCAGGATTTGATTTACCCATTTTAGCATTGATTTTCTCATACATTAAGCTAATTTTATGGTATTTTCTAGATTTACGATTAACAATAATATCATCAAAATCAGCATCAGAAGTATGCACAAAATGAGATGGTAAACCAACTTGAAAGTAATCAGAATGATATAATCCTAGAATCTTTTTGGAAGCATTATCTAAGATCTTAGGATCTTCATAACCCAACCCCCACTTTTCACCATGAATTGTTTTTGGTCTATTTATGAAAATCGTTTGTTTTAAAAGTTCCATATTCATGATAGCTTTGGATTGATCTGTTCGATAGAGTTTTTCCTCATATCGAGCAAGTTGTGCTTTCATTTGAAAAGACTCTTTTGACAATGAAGAAATTTCAGAGTTCTTTTCAATTATAGTGTTTTCCAATTGAATAATTTTCTTGTTTAGCTTTGAAAGTGTGGGTTCATGTTGAGTTTTCAAATTAGAAAGATCTTTTTCTAAAAATTGAACTTTTTCTGCAAGTCGTTCCGATTTTAGACGATAATCTGTCCTTTCGACCTTAATCGGATGAATTGATTTTTTAAGATCATCCAACTCAGTTTCCGTGGAGCTGAGTTGGACAGTTAATCTTTGCAATTCCGATTGTAATTTAGATGAAGATGGTTTGGTCTAAGAAAGTTTGATTTTATCTTTTAAAACCTTGTTTTCAGATTTTAAACCTTTGACTTCTTTTGACATTGAGACCAAATTCTTCATCATGTCATTTTGCACTTTTATAAAATCAGGTGGAATTTCAGATGATTGTACCTCATCATCAACAGATGCTGAGTTAGAATTCTCCATTGCTTCCTTAGCTTTGATGAGCTTAGTCACCTTGCAAATGTTTGCATGTTCCACCTCTGAATCTGAATCATCAGTCCAGTTAAACCAAGTATCATCAACCGGTTTCAGCTCTCCCCCAGTTTCTACAATCTTAGCCATCAAGATTTTCTTCTTGTAGTAATCTACATCCTTCTTCTTAGGCATCTTGCACTCATGAGAGTAATGACCAGCTTTGCCACAATTGAAACAGATTGATTCATCCTTCTGGAAATCATCAGCACGTTGTTGTTGTTTTGAGTGATCAGCTTTCTTGTAGTACGAGGAAGACGGTGAGTTCTTGCGTTGATTGATTGATTTGCCTTTGAACTTGTGTTTGTTCAAGGCTTTTGTGAACATGGCTGCCATTTTGACTAATTCAAGGTGAGAATCATCAACATCAGAAAGATTCAACTCTTCAGAATCAGTTGATTCTTCAACAAGCATTTTCTTGGACAAACTTTTGGAAGTCGTAAATGATTTGCTCTTCTTTTTGGCAATGAGAGCAAGAGGATCGCTTGGATATGACTCTTTCCTTCCTTCTTGAAGTTTAGACACTTCAGGTTGGTAATGCATAAGAACTCCAACAAGCTCATGAATAGTCAACTTGTCAATCTCTTTGGTAGATCGAACAATGGTTATATAAGGAAGCCAATCAACATTGAGCTTTTTGAGAAATTTCATGTTGACTTCAGCATTTACTTTTATGATCTTGCACATTTTCAACTCATTGAGAACACCATTGAAATGATGGTAGGTATCCTTGAGTGGTTCATCAGGTTCCTGCTTGAAATCTTCATAAAATCCCAGAGCCTTATTCAGTTTAGTAACATCTGACATGTCATAACCTTCTTGCTATCGTTTGATCTCATCCCATATATCTTTTGCAGTGGTGTTACTATCAACATTTTCAAAAAACTCATACGAGATAGCTTGCATAACAATGTTCTTTGCCTCTATGTCACCCTGAGCTCTCTCACGTTTATCACCAGAAAGTTCATAGACTGGAATTGGCATACCAGTATCCGGATGATAATCTACAACTGGACCATCTCTCAGAGAAGCTCATATGTACTTTGCTTTCTCACCTTTATAGTCTATGTACTGAATGATTCGGTGAAGCCACTGAGTGTACTTGCCATCAAACAACACTGGAGGGTGGGAATCTGATCCAAAGATCAAAGTATCTTGAGTAGACATCTTGAAAATGAGGTAGATTCGGTAAAGATTCGGTATTACACAAATCTAGGATGAAAAATCACAACAATCTAACAAAAATGTCAGATTCGGTATCTGATTCGATACTGTAGCAGATTCGGTACAGATTCTATACTGTAGCAGATTCGGTAAACCAGATTCTGTATCAGAAACTGATCAGAAATACAAGTAACACACCTAGATTCAGTATAGATTTGGTAACCACGAGATTTGTAGCCTAAGAACACTTAAAACTAATGAATTAAGTGATACCGAGATTCTGATTCGGTATCTGACTCGGTAGTCAGATTCTGTATGAATTTGAATTCAAACACAATTCAATTCCTTTGAACTAGATTCTGTAACCTTGTTGCACAAGGAAACAAGTTAGTATCACACAAAATATCAAAGATACCGAATGTATAGGATACCGAGTGTCAACTGTAGCAGTTGACAATACCGAGTCTAAGTATGAAAACTTAGAATTCGAACGAATCCTTTCTCAAATCACACCAAATAGCTACGTATGACCAAACCGAATGTGATAGAATCACAAACACACCACAATCTGCAACACTAATTGAGAATTAATAGCTTTGAAGCAGATTCGGTATGGCAGTTACGATACCGAATGTAGATCAAATCTTCAAAACTTGAAGAATTGATGAAATTAGACCATCGAAAATGTGATTAAACACCTCACGATCACAACTGAAACCTCAAACCTTTACTAAACTACAGAATCAAGCTAGAAATGATGAATACCGAGAGTTTTAGCCACGAACTCTAAAAATCAACTTGATTCTTCATAATTGATGTTAAAAAGCTGTAATGATGATTGAAACTCTTTCTAATCAACCTAATACACCTTCGCTGAACTTATCACAAGAATCTGAATGTCAGATTATCAGATTCGATCATACCGAATCTGATTCAATATACCAAGAGTGCTCAGATTCTGTAATCTTCAATCTCTGGATCGATCTAGTGATGTAATATCACTCCCTGGAAGCTCTGATACCAAATGATAGGTCAGATCATGTTGAGATTAGAAGAAAAGACAAGTTAGAATGAGATTCGATAAGTGTAAAGAAGACTCGGTATGAGAGAGAATCAATAAGATTTACATTCCACAGCTTCTAGAACTCAGTTACAATGCAATGGCTATCTAATTAGAACTACTTAGGTTCCTTATATAGCCCTCTTCTAAGGAACCATCATTTAAGCTTATTTCACATTAACACTATACAACTTCGGGGTCCTAACATATAGCCGCCATTTCTCTGTGTTCTTCAACTATGTTTAGATTTTCACGCAGTTCTTCGCTATTGCTACTTTCATCAAAATAAGTTATGCGCAGAGTTGGCAAATTTATTTCGGCAGGTATTACAGCCTCGGACCCGTACACCAAGCTAAAAGGTTTTCATTAGTTGCACCTTTTGGAGTTGTGCGGTGTTCCCACAATTTGTTAGGCAGCTCATCTATCCAACTCCTTCAACACAATCTAAGCCTTGCTTTGATTCCCAACACGATGTCCCGATTCGTGACCTCACACTGACCGTTTGCCTGAGGATGATCAACTGATGTAAATGTTTGTTTATATTCAGTTCTTGGCACCAATCACTAAATGGATTACCTTTAAACTGGGTGCCATTGTAGCTTACTATTTCATTTGGTATTCCAAACCAACAGACGATGTTTTCCCATACGAAATTTCAGATTCGCTTACCCGAAATTGTTTTCAGCAGTTTGGCTTTGATGTGTGAAATCTAGTATATAAATTTATCACTGGAAATATGCCTGGTTTAAAGATTACTACACACTAACGGGCAGTGTACCCGATCGTGCAATAGTATAAAAATGGTAATTCCAAGATCGTTCCAAGGACAGTATTAATGTGAGAATTAAGTTTGTAAATAAAAGTAAACTAAGTTAAACTATGAAAATCGAAAGTACGAGATAGTTTGTTTTGCGGCTATTTAACGATTAGCCAAATCAAGATAGCTTTGAAAATAAAAGACAATATTTTTGGTTTTTAAGTTTAAATAAAAGAGATGCAGACTCGACAGAAAAATAAAGATATTTGAATTCAATGGATAAAAGAATGTTCGCCTAGATATCCTATTCGCAGTGTTGGATGATTTGTTATTAAGCACTAATTCTATTAATCAATGCACGCAACTACAGAGTCGGTTTACCCAGAGTTCTCTTTTAGCAAACACGTCAAACTAGGATTAATTGGCTTAGGGTTCCCTTTTACCAAATACCATCTTTCGTTTGTGACTTAGTAACTAGCTAATTATAAGATTAAGATTCAATTGGTTACGCGTTCGCTCCACACAATTCACCCCTATTTCGGTTAATTACATTACACAGTTTACCCCCTTGGTCCAGTAAGCACCCAATCGGTTAAGACAAATCAATTGGAAACTAGATCACTAAATTGAAACAGGGTTCCCTTTGTTCAAACAAGTTTCACTAATCAACCTAGTAACAATAATTAACACCCACAAGAATGGTTCTTTAATCAAAACTCATAATTAATCATGCATCAATCAATAAAACATTAAAGTGTCATCCAAACACTTGCAAATAATCAATCTAGACAAACATTAAAGGTTTTAGCCTACAATCATGGCTGAAATCAAAATAGCAATCAAAAACATAGAATAATTCATTATTGATAACAAACGAATAAAACTAATTAAAGATTGAATCCTGAAGAACACACGAATCAAGACTTGATTCCGGAATGATTAGTACCTTAGAATGACCTTGAAGATCTCCAAAAATCACCTAGGTTCGTCAAAAAGTGGCTGGAATTCGTCTGGATACGATTATGATTGATTAGGGTTAAATTCGGCCTTTTATACTTGCACAAATCAGCTAAACCGCCAGACTGGTCGCGCCGCGGAGTTAATAGTCGCGCCGCGACATTATACATGAAATTTTGATCTTCTTAACTCAAGTTCTGATTTGAAAACACGTGTACGGCCGCGCCGCGGAGGCCTTTCTCGCGCCGCGGCAATTAACTGTTTCTGGTTCCTTCGACTTTTACACACTTTCTTATCTTGAATCATCTAAAAACCCAATATACCTGCTAATTACTTAACGTTTCCATCCTCGGTGCACCATTAGGAATAACAATCCAACAAAATGCCCCATAAACTTCATAAAACACCACTTTCTAATAATTAGCTCGTCAAACTTCGAACAACTCAATATTATCAATATAACCGCCAAATCGTATCCAAATGGACCAAAATGTAACCGATATCGCCAATGAAAATGTGTATAAAATACGCGATATCAAACCACCCCACACTAGAGTTTTGCTTGCCCTCAAGCAATAGAACTCGAAAATTATCTTCTACAATATAATAACGTCTTCAAATATGATTGTAGAACCAATGAAAAAGAAACCAAACAAGCATCTAGCGTGGGCACGATTTGGCAAAAATAACAACCATGGTTCCCACTTGCATTCCCCCGATGTAACTTCCCAAACCGCAATCAATATAAATCAATATAGTAACCAAAAATAATCTCGATAACGTACCATAATGATGAAGTAAAGAATCTCGAATATAATCTTCAATGGAACCGGGAATCAAGTGGGAACCTAGCACCAAAGAATAAGCAATCGAACACATGTGCCAAGAGAACGCACGGGCTACCCCGCAATTGGTCAAGCCAAGCCTCCCACAGTACCTAACATCGCGAGATGTCGGTAGAAAATAATGTGCTTAGGAGGATACACATTACGTCCGGATATCATCGATGGTTATGAGGTAACCGTCTAATCCGTTAAGTCAACCATAAAGATTGAAGTTCATCAGGCTTAAAAGCTGATATCTTACCTTTCCGGAGGTTATCCACTGGGAATCTGATCAATCACTGACATTTTGTGTATCATGGTGCGCTTCCCATTAAGCTAGCAAATCTCCCTCATTGAGAAAAGCTTCGACTACCAGTTTCCCTGTTTGATGTTGAGGCCTGGTAGATTTCCAGTCGATTTTAGCAATGACTTTTCAAGACTTTTCGTCACCCTACAACTGGTCTGGACTACAACTTCTGAAATAAATCAGCAAGTGTGTCGTTCGGGAGACTTGACTCCCTTAAGGATGGAGTGGATTCATCCTGTATGGTCATAAAAGGTGGTCGAGCGCATACATTGTCCTTGTTAGGAGAAACAATGAAGACCGCCCTATAAAGTTTCCGATCTAGCGTATGGCCCGGCTTCGACCACACGATCCAATCACCGTTCATACGGTTGACACCCGTTTTTGTACAAGTGACCTACGTATGAACTGAATGTTCATGTAGGATTTCACATTCAAAATAATGAACGTGTTTTGAAAGTTCAAGACTTTCTCCTCTAACAGTACCTCATCGTGAAATGATGGGTAATGAAATGGCACGCTTAAGAGGTATACGTACCAAGTAGGACGGTCGGAAGACTTTACTTCCTTAATGAGTGGATCTGAGTCACTCGGAAGTGCCAATTTGTTTCAATTGACACCGGTTTTGAAAAATCCCGAAAACCTTCGGGTTCCATAGCTTTTGGCTATGGGTTGTGTTGTCTAAGCAAACACAAGCACGTAGCTATTGCTCCTAAAAAGGACAGCACTGGTGAAGCTCAAGGCTCCTCTTCCCACAGTATCACATCATTAAATGATGCAATAATAAAATGATATAGTTTCGGAAGTATGCTATACCAAGTAACCAAAAGTTTTTGATCTGGCACGTGATTCGGTCACAATCACGCTATGCAATCACCGCTCTCTCACGGTTTACACCCGTTTTGGTACAGGTGACCTACTATTGAGTTCCCCGAACTCGTAGGATTTCATGTTCAATGGTAATGAACATGTGGAACAACTTTGGCTTCTTTAAACATAATGAAATAAATATACCAAGCCATACTAAAACAAAGGTTTTGGTCGAATTTTTTAACTACTTTTATATATATTTTTTTTTTTTTCTTTTTAACTAACTAATTTTTTCATTTTTTTTTTTTATTTTCCCCTAAATTTTTCAATTTTTTTTTTTTTTACGACCAAAACCCCGTGAAACGTCAAGTCTTTTAAATATCAAAACCAAAATAATGATGATTCTATTAATAACCAACCCGAGAGATTTTACATCCCCCACCCCACACTTGAGATCAAGTAATGTCCCCATCACTTGAGATCAAAAATGGATTAAAATCAAAAGGGTAAGAAAAATAAAAACTTATCGAGCTTAACCACAGATCGTGGAATGACAGTGACAGATGGCGCTGAACTGACTGCCAGCATAAGAACATCGTCCATTCCCGATCCTCACACCAATACCATCATTAAAGTAGTTTTGCTGAACTTAATGCCAGACTTGAAAAACCGTTTCACCAACACACCTAACAAAAAGAAAAACACACCAAATACATAAATGGGCAAGGTGGTACCACCCGGTACCGAAACGCCTTGCCCCAAATAGGTCTCAAAGTACATCATACGAAAAATAAAAAATATCAAGTACAACCAAATCGAAACGGAAATAGTCTTAAACCAATACAACAAGATCAACGGGCACGCAGGCCCTCATCACTGAAACCCGTCATACGGCCAGCTGCCGTACGGGTACTGCTGCTCATATCTGCGCTGGGCATCCTGAAATCTCTCCCCCTCATCATAAATCGGGGCCTGAACACGTGGCCTAACCTCACTCCGATAGTATACTGGTTGCTGAGCGATGGTACCAAAATAATTCTCTGGATCGTGGTAATAGAGGCGATCGTTGTGGCGCTGCCAGTCATGACCATAGGCAATCCACTGCTGATCATGGTTTATTTCATCCAACCTTTCCTCCTGCCTAACATTACTCGCCTCAACTCTTTGTTGGCTCGCCCACATTCTGTTATCATGGTCCCGCTGATCACTACGGAAATCACGAAACCCACTCGACATACCAACCTGTATATTACCCACCGATGAAACCAAACCATCCCAAATTTCTTGGGAAATTCCCCATTGCTGCTCACCCCCAGCTTGCACATTTGGAGCAACCGGCTCCGGCTCATTTACACCCTGATTAGCACCTCCAACCTCGGGTGCTTGTGGCTCAACAAACGGCACCACAACATCTCGACTCTCATTCCACATAACGAAATTGGCATTAAAATAAAACCTTAGATTAAAAGGTTTCATAATCTGCAGCTGATCAGTCAATCTGGTGCATCTACTAAAATCAATATCGAACCATTTTGCAATTCGTGTAACAAAATGGCCACCAAGAATTGGCCGTGTGGATCGAACCTCTCGTGAATGATTTGACAAATATGTGCCAATAAGATTGCACAAATCCACATGTGCACCTCGTGTATACCTAAACAAAATCCATAGCTCGGTGGAATTTACTTTATCATTCCCATTCCGTCGGGCACAAAAAGTACTTGATAAAAGCTTTTGAAACAACCGTAAGTCTTTTCGTTGAATATCAGAGCCCTTGGATTCATTTGACACAAAAGGAACCAAACCCGATATTTCCTCCCAAAAATCACGCTCAAGATAGCCTTCCTGATTACCAATAAACTCTGTCTCCTGTAAATACCGTTTCAAAAGATTATCGGTCCACCCTTCAAACAAATTCAACGCTCGCGCTAAATCAAATCGACTCATCGCTCTTCTCTCGCCCCCCAATCGAAAAGTTAAGAACCCTTTATCTTCCCCATTTCGTCTAGTACGAAAGCTAAGCGAGGAGAAAAATTCAACAATTAATTCCCTATAAAGATGCTCTCTTAGGGACATAGCGCGTTCCCATGCATCTATTTCGAACCCACAATAAGACAACGACAATATGGAAGCAATTTCCTCTTTAACCTCATCAGATGCTCTGTCTAACTCATCCCAGCTGAAGAACCAAGTAGCTTGGATGTTTCGAACCGAAATAAATGCATAGTATTGAGAAAATTCTTCCTGAACTGTTTCCAACCATACTTCCGGGTCGGTTCGTCGTTCTTCCTCCATACGGGCCTGAGCCGTGGAGGATGATGGTGCACTAGCTCTGCTTCTCTGCACAAATTAAACAAAAACAAATCCAGACACAAACATTGAAGAGTTAGCGTTAAGCGAAATCAACATGTTCCACATACTTGCATCAATTGTCATCAAACTCGTTTCAACTTGAATTAAACATTTAAACAATAGCAAGTATCCAAAACATATGTTTGTGTTTCATGTATCACATTCAAACTAATTCCAAAACTCTTATAGCATAAATGTGTTTCTTTAAACAACTAACTTTAAACTCCATATAACAAACTTCATCATATCAACCATCCAATTACATCAAGATTAAACAACTCCACATTCAAATAGTCATCTCATTAATCACAAAAACTCAACAAACTTAACCAATTCCAAATTCTCACATGAAACCCGCCCAAATTACCCCACACTATCTTAAAACATACCATCATTAACAATCAACACCCTTTCAAACAAAATCCCCAAATATTTAACATGAAATTCGAATTTAATCACTACCATAATTTCAAGAATCAATATCATGCATAATCAACACAATAAATCATGAAGAAACACAATAATATCAAATTCATCAACAATTAATTCATATAAAAGCATAAAAGATTCAATTAAACATAACCCCTTAAATTTTCAAACATGAACCCTAAAATTAACAAGATTAATCAAGATTAATGAAAGAAAAAGCAAGAGATTAGTTAAAATCGGACCTTAACCGGCATGATGTAGCAATTAATTGAAGAAATTAAGAAGTGATTTGGGTAATTGAATTTAGGGTTTGAAAAGCCTTAGGTGTTCTTGAGATAAGTGTGTGATAATATGTGGTGTAAAACTGATGCATATACCCTAAAAAGGGTCAAATTCGCGACGGGTCATGTAATTATTCGGGTTGCCCCATTTAACTTTAAACAAAACCGGGGGTTCAGTATCTGGTCGCGTGATTTGTCGCGCCGCGATGTTAACTGCCGCGCCGCGGCAGTACACTACCCCTGATGGTTAATTCTTTTGAGAAACGTGAATCCCCAAACCAATGATACCTCGCGCCGCGACCAAAATTGCCGCGACGCGGTAATACACATATTTAAATATCATTTTTAAGTCCCTTTCTGTTTCCAACCTATGCACTTCTCCGCGCCGCGAAGGCCGTTGCCGCGACGCGGCAATACAAATGGAACAGCCACTTCGTTTTTTTTACAATTCAGCATCCTTTTTAAAAAAAAACAATAACCAAAAACTACCACAAATCCAACTAGTAATCAATCAAAATCAATCATTTAGCAATTTGGACTCAACAAACCCGTGATCGCACCTAATTATACACACTATACAACAATGTGAACCTTATTTAATGAGTCGTTCACGCAACTCGTCCCCAACTTCAAGTGGCGTTGGGATCGGGTTCAACGCGAACCTCATCATTAATCTCTAACGGACCCTCAAAATACTTCTTCACGCGATGTCCGTTAACCTTAAAGGTGATACCATTTGCATTTATTAACTCAATCGTACCGTATGGGTACACCTTAACAACCTCAAATGGTCCCGTCCACCGGGACTTAAGTTTTCCCGGTAAAAGTTTTAATCTAGAGTTAAACAAAAGCACTCGGTCGCCTTCGTTAAACTCCTTTGGACCCTTTAACTTCCTATCATGCCATTTCTTGGTCTTTTCTTTATAAATCAAGGAATTCTCGTACGCATCAAGGCGTAACTCACCAAGCTCGTTCAATTGCCCCGCCCTTAGGCGTCCGGCTTCCTTCAAATCTAAATTGCACTTTTGAAGTGCCCACATAGCTTTATGCTCAATCTCCAATGGAAGATGGCAAGCTTTCCCATAAACCAACCGATAAGGAGTGGTACCAAGTGGCGTTTTGAAGGCGGTTCTAAACGCCCACAAAGCTTCATCGAGCTTATTTGCCCACTCCTTCGGATTCGACCCCACAGTTTTCTCAAGAATACTTTTAAGAGCTCGATTGGTATTCTCAACTTGTCCGCTCGTTTGGGGATGGTATGAAGTAGAAACTTTATGGACAACTCCATATCGCTTCAATACCTTCTCCATTTGAGCGTTACAAAAATGAGTACCCCTATCGCTAATTAAAGCTTTAGGAGTTCCAAATCGAGAGAATAAACGCTTAAGGAACGAAATCACAACTCGTGCATCATTTGTGGGTAAAGCTTGCGCTTCGGCCCATTTAGACACGTAGTCAATGGCAACGAGTATGTAACTGTAATTCTGAGATTTCGGAAATGGCCCCATAAAGTCAATTCCCCAAACGTCAAATACTTCGCAAACCTGGATGCTTTGTTGAGGCATCTCATCACGTTTGGTGACTTTACCGGCCCTTTGGCACGAATCACATGACTTACAAACCAGGTGGGCATCTTTGAAGATTGTCGGCCAATAAAAGCCGGCATCATAAACTTTACGCCCCGTAATTTGGGGTCCAAAATGTCCACCGGTAGGCCCACTATGGCACTCGGTTAGAATTCGCATACACTCATCACCGGAAACACACCGGCGGATAACTCCATCGGGACAACAACGAAAAAGATAGGGATTCTCCCAGAAATAGTACTTAAGGTCACTGAAGAATTTCTTCCTCTTTTGATGTGACCACCCTTTCTCCAAGAATCTCCCAACTAGATAATTAGCAATGTCCACGTACCACGGCTCATCAACCTTATCCACCTTCATGAGATATTCGCCGGGAAAATCATCATGAATGGTCGTCTCATCGAGAACCTCACGGGAGGGGTTCTCAAGACGTGAAAGGTGATCGGCCGCCAAGTTTTCAGCACCCTTTTTATCCCGGATCTCCACATCAAATTCTTGCAAAAGCAAGATCCATCTAAGAAGTCGTGGTTTTGCATCCGGTTTAGCAAAAAGGTACTTTAGAGCAGAATGGTCCGTAAAGACAATAGTCTTAGATAAGACTAAGTAGGACCGGAACTTATCAAACGAAAAGACCACCGCAAGGAGCTCTTTTTCAGTGGTAGTATAATTTAATTGTGCTCCTTGCAAGGTCTTGCTTGCATAGTAGATGGGTCGGAAATGCTTCTCGACCCTTTGACCCAAAACTGAGCCAACAGCGAAATCAGATGCATCGCACATAAGCTCGAACGGAAGGGACCAATTCGGAGCAATTATGATTGGCGCATTGATGAGTTTCTCCTTCAAAAGCTCGAATGCCTTTTGGCATTCGTCGGAGAATTTCCACGGGGTGTCCTTTTCAAGGAGTTTATTCATCGGATTGGCAATCTTAGAAAAATCTTTAATGAATCGCCGGTAAAAACCGGCGTGCCCGAGAAAACTCCTAACACCCTTAACATCGGTAGGGGGTGGAAGGTTCTTAATAGCGGTAACCTTTGCGGGATCCACCTCTATACCGTTTTTAGAAATCTTGTGCCCGAGAACGATGCCCCCTTGAACCATGAAATGGCACTTCTCCCAGTTGAGCACAAGATTAGATTTTTCGCACCTGACCAACATCCGTTCTAAATTAAGAAGGCATGAATCGAAAGTGTCACCGAAGACCGAGAAGTCATCCATGAACACCTCCATGCAATCTTCGATCATGTCATGGAATATGGCCATCATGCACCTTTGAAAAGTGGCCGGAGCATTGCAAAGGCCAAAGGGCATGCGTCGATATGAGAACGTGCCATACGGGCACGTGAAAGTAGTCTTCTCTTGGTCCTCGGGCGAGATAGGAATTTGAAAATAGCCCGAGAAACCATCGAGAAAGCAATAGAAACTGTTTCCCGCCAACCTCTCTAGCATTTGATCCATGAAAGGTAGCGGGAAGTGGTCTTTACGTGTGGCGTCGTTCAACTTACGGTAGTTGATACAAACACGCCACCCCGTGACAGTCCGGGTGGAAATTAACTCATTTTTATCATTGGTGGTAACAGTCATACCACCTTTCTTAGGTACACAGTGTACCGGGCTAATCCACGGACTGTCAGAGATCGGGTAAATCAGACCTGCATCAAGGAGCTTGATTATCTCTTTCTTCACGACATCTTGCATGTGCGGGTTCAACCTCCTTTGGCGTTGCACCACGGGTTTGGAGTTATCCTCCATTAGGATTTTGTGGGTGCAATAGGAGGGACTAATACCCTTAATGTCGTGAATCTTCCAAGCAATGGCCGGTTTATGGGCCTTTAGCATGGTTACAAGCTCAGTTTTCTGACCTGCTGAAAGAGAAGAAGAAATAATTACCGGAAGCTTAGATTCCTCATGCAAGTAAGCGTATTCCAAATGATCTGGAAGTGGCTTCAATTCAAGCTCGGGAGGTTCTTCAATCGAAGACTTGCTCCGGTAATTTGAATCACGTTCAAGTTCTTTGAACTCCTCTTCAGTCGGCTCATAGCCGTTTTCCATCAAGGTGGTTAAAATATCCACCTCCTCAACCTGCACATCCTCATCAATCTCAACCAATGAGCATTCTCCTGAACCCTGTAACTCTGGGAATTCCTGCAAAAACTCAGACTGGACATTCACAGTGTTAAGAAAATAACATGTATCATCAGTGTGACCAGGGTATTTTAGAGCATGGTCGATTGAGAATGTTGCACTCAAATCGTCTATCCTAAGGGTCAACTGTTGGCCATACACATCAATCATACACCTAGCAGTATTTAAGAATGGCCGACCCAAAATTAGTGGAATCCTTTCATCCACTTCCATATCCAAAACCACAAAATCCGCCGGAAAAACTAACGACCCGGTCTTCACTAGCATATTCTCTATGATTCCACGAGGGAATTTAATAGAGCGGTCGGCTAGCTGCACAGCCATACGCGTGGGTTTTAACTCCCCGGGGTCTAGCTTTAAGTAAATAGAATAAGGCATTAAATTAATGCTAGCCCCCAAATCCGCCAAAGCCCTCATACAGTCTAGATTACCAAGTAAACAAGGAATGGTAAAACTTCCAGGATCTTCAAGCTTCTCGGGAAGCTTGTTTGCAACTACCGCTGAGCATGCGGCATTCAACCTGACTGAAGACACGTTCTCCAGTTTCCGCCTGTTAGTCAGCAAATCCTTAAGAAACCTCGCATACTTAGGTATACCTGCAATAACATCAATAAAAGGCATATTTATGTTAACTTTTTTAATCAAGTCCATGAACTTGGACTTTTCGGCCTCTAGCTTCTCCAATCGCTGTTTCCTCGGGAATGGGAGCGGTGGTTGATACTCTCTAACTACCGGTTTAGCAGCAACAGTAACCGGTTCCTTAACAACTTTTTCAGCCACCTGTTCCGGCTCCTTTTCCTTTGCCGGTTCACTTTCAACAACCGGCTCACTATCATTAACAAACGGTACCCTCAAATCATACTCGTCGGGCTTCCTCGGTGGATAATATGCTAAACCACTTCGGGTGGTGATAGCATTAACATGCCCGTTTTTCGGGTTAGTGTCCGTCTTGCTCGGTAACTCCCCCGGTTTTCTCTCACTACTCTTATTAGCAAGTTGACCAATCTGCTGTTCAAGATTATGAATAGCTGCTTGTTGATTTCGAAACATTTGGTCATTCTTTTCATTATTCTGAGTAACGGTAGTGACAAGTTGAGTCTGAGATATCACTAACTTCTCGATCATAGCCTCAAGGTTGGACTTTTTCTCTTCGACCTGTGGTTTCTGAAAATAACCGGGAGCTTGCTGCTGAAAACCTCCACTAGAACCCGGTTGGAACCTCGAACCCTGATTACCTTGCGGATTATAAGGATTATTGAAATTCCTATTAAACTGAGCACGTCCCTGAAACTGATTGTTATTCTGCTGACTAATATAGTTGACCTCTTCTTTCTGATTCATAGTCAAACCCGCATCACAATCTTTGCCCAGATGCAAACCTCCACAGTATTCACAACCAACCTTCATACCATGAATATCCTTGTTCATCTTCTCCAAATTCCTACCAAACGAATCCAACTTAGCACTGATAGACCCAAAATCATCATAAGCACCTGTACCTGTAGTCTCTGTTCTCTTAACTGAAGCAGAATGAAAAGACTCATGATCCTGATGCCACTCATGAGAATAAGCAGCTTGCTTTTCAATGATCTCTAACGCCTCTTCTTCAGTCTTATCCATTAACGTACCACCTGCAGCTTGATCAATACTCTGACGCGTAGGAATATCACAACCTTTGTAGAAAATCTGAACCTTCTGTAAATCATTCAACCCGTGTTGCGGACACGAGCGTAACAAAGTAGCAAAACGGTCCCAAGCATCAAACAATGTCTCACTGCTCTTTTGTCTAAATTGAGAAATATCTGCTTGAAGTCGAGCAGCTCGAGATGCAGGGAAAAACTTCGACAAAAACTTATCTTCCAAAGTCTCCCAAGATGTAATCGTACCCTCAGGTTGCTTATCTAACCATCTCTTAGCTTCTCCCTTAAGAGTCCAAGGGAAAAGTCTTGTCTTAATTGAAGTGTCGGCAACCTCATGGAGCTTAAACAAGTTACAAACATCATTAAAATTACGAAGATGCTCGTTAGCATCCTCGGTATCTTTGCCATAGAATCGGCAATCAGAAGAAATCAAATTCAGGATCGGCCCTGTAATTTGAAAAGGCTGAGTAATATTCGGTTGAGTAATCGAATTGCCTTGGCCTCCTCGGGTGGCCTTTAACTTTTCAGCCATAGTCTGAGGACGGGGTGCTTCTCCTTCGGCCATTTCTTCAGTTTCTGTGGTATCAGACGAAGCGTAAGAGTCTTCTTCGTTAAAAATTTCAGGTGGTGTCTCGGGCACCACAGTCTCAGAAGTACTTCCCAAATTAACGTAAGTATCACCCGATGAAACTGATGAATCCACTGTTAACTTTCGCTTCTGACTTAAAGCTTTAAACAACTCTCTTTCAGGCTCGTCAAATGGTTTAACAATTGGAGAATCTGAAGAACGTGTATGTTGCATGCACTACCTGTAACTGCAAGAACACAGCTAACAAACCGATTAAACGCACCGACTCAATTAGAATTAAATTAAACTAAACAGTTAAAATTAAACTAAAAACAAACTTAATTATCAAACTTAATTTTCAACACAACTCTCCCCGGCAGCGGCGCCAAAAACTTGATGTGTGAAATCTAGTATATAAATTTATCACTGGAAATATGCCTGGTTTAAAGATTACTACACACTAACGGGCAGTGTACCCGATCGTGCAATAGTATAAAAATGGTAATTCCAAGATCGTTCCAAGGACAGTATTAATGTGAGAATTAAGTTTGTAAATAAAAGTAAACTAAGTTAAACTATGAAAATCGAAAGTACGAGATAGTTTGTTTTGCGGCTATTTAACGATTAGCCAAATCAAGATAGCTTTGAAAATAAAAGACAATATTTTTGGTTTTTAAGTTTAAATAAAAGAGATGCAGACTCGACAGAAAAATAAAGATATTTGAATTCAATGGATAAAAGAATGTTCGCCTAGATATCCTATTCGCAGTGTTGGATGATTTGTTATTAAGCACTAATTCTATTAATCAATGCACGCAACTACAGAGTCGGTTTACCCAGAGTTCTCTTTTAGCAAACACGTCAAACTAGGATTAATTGGCTTAGGGTTCCCTTTTACCAAATACCATCTTTCGTTTGTGACTTAGTAACTAGCTAATTATAAGATTAAGATTCAATTGGTTACGCGTTCGCTCCACACAATTCACCCCTATTTCGGTTAATTACATTACACAGTTTACCCCCTTGGTCCAGTAAGCACCCAATCGGTTAAGACAAATCAATTGGAAACTAGATCACTAAATTGAAACAGGGTTCCCTTTGTTCAAACAAGTTTCACTAATCAACCTAGTAACAATAATTAACACCCACAAGAATGGTTCTTTAATCAAAACTCATAATTAATCATGCATCAATCAATAAAACATTAAAGTGTCATCCAAACACTTGCAAATAATCAATCTAGACAAACATTAAAGGTTTTAGCCTACAATCATGGCTGAAATCAAAATAGCAATCAAAAACATAGAATAATTCATTATTGATAACAAACGAATAAAACTAATTAAAGATTGAATCCTGAAGAACACACGAATCAAGACTTGATTCCGGAATGATTAGTACCTTAGAATGACCTTGAAGATCTCCAAAAATCACCTAGGTTCGTCAAAAAGTGGCTGGAATTCGTCTGGATACGATTATGATTGATTAGGGTTAAATTCGGCCTTTTATACTTGCACAAATCAGCTAAACCGCCAGACTGGTCGCGCCGCGGAGTTAATAGTCGCGCCGCGACATTATACATGAAATTTTGATCTTCTTAACTCAAGTTCTGATTTGAAAACACGTGTACGGCCGCGCCGCGGAGGCCTTTCTCGCGCCGCGGCAATTAACTGTTTCTGGTTCCTTCGACTTTTACACACTTTCTTATCTTGAATCATCTAAAAACCCAATATACCTGCTAATTACTTAACGTTTCCATCCTCGGTGCACCATTAGGAATAACAATCCAACAAAATGCCCCATAAACTTCATAAAACACCACTTTCTAATAATTAGCTCGTCAAACTTCGAACAACTCAATATTATCAATATAACCGCCAAATCGTATCCAAATGGACCAAAATGTAACCGATATCGCCAATGAAAATGTGTATAAAATACGCGATATCAGGCTTCTACCCACTTCGTAAAATAATCAATGGCCACTACCAGAAACTTTACACCCCTAGGTCCTGCGGGGAATGGCCTCACTATGTCGATTGGCCATTTGCAGAATGGCCATGGAGACGCGACCGGTATCATTGGATGTCACGGAGCCATGCTTACCGGTGCGTGAAGCTGACACGACTGACATTTGCGTATCGCTTCTGCAGCATCTCTGTACATTGACGGCCAGTAGTATTCGAGCCGCATTATTTTGGACGCAACTGTTTTGTGTCCTGAGTAAAAAAGGGCACATTCTTTCGTGCACTTTTGGTATGATTGATTCTGCTTGAGTTGGATTAAGACACCGCAAATGGGGTCCCATAAAAGACTTTCTGTATAAAATTCCCTTGTCTAACAAATACATTGGTGCTTTCATCTTAATCTTTCTTGCTTCAACTGAATCTATCGGCAATGTACCTTTGTTTAGAAATTATGTTATTGGTGTCATCCAACTCTGCTCCTCTTCTTCAACTGCGGCGGATACACTGTCTTCCTCAATAGATTTTACTTTAACTTCCTCAACCCAAATTTCTTTCTTAAAATGGCTGAATGTTAAGGCGGCTAACTTACTGAGTGCGTCCGCCTTTTTGTTCAACGTTCTTGAAACCTGAGTTATCTGGAATATGTCAAAGTCTACCGCCAGTTCTTGCATAAGTTTTAGATATTTTTGTAACATCCCGCCTTTTTCCATTTATTTTTCCGTTATACTAATATAAAGTCCGTTATATGTTTATAACATCTCCCGTTGATACGCGTTTTAAATTATCTCGTTTAGGTAATTCCCGCACCCGAGCGAAAGTTGAGGGACTAAACTTGACAAGGGATCAAACCCTTGACTAGGTCAAAGGGTCAAACCCCTTTCACCCATTCATTTCATCTTCATCTCTCTCTCTTTCTCTCTAGCAAGAACACACACACCCAATTTCCAAATTCATTCAATCATCATCTAAATTCGATCTAGGAGGCTTACAACAAAATAAATTACATATTCGTGATCCTCTCTTCATCCTCTTCGTTTTGGTACCAACTTCATCTCATTTGGGTAACTTTCTAAAATCACTAGATTTTGTGTTCTTGATGTTTTTAACTTATAAAAGTGTTAATTAGTGTCTATGGCTCAAGTCTAACATGAATATGTAATTTGTATGCTCGATCTCGTTGTTTTAGTGTAACTAGCATGAACTTGAATTTTGGTGTGTTATTCTTGAATTTTGGATGATCATATGTTGTTAGATGTTAAAAGTTGATGTTTTAATTGTGTTACTAGCATCACTAGCTTCAATTTGATGTGTAGGTTGCCTTAGAAAAACTTCATGAACTTGATTATTGATTTTGGTGAATTTGGGTTAGGGTTTGATGAACTTGAAATGGACTTTTGATGCATTGAATGCCATGGATTATTATTGGTAAGTGTTTAGTTGGATTGTATGCTTGATTACCTTCGAAACGGCATATCATTCATGTAAATTGGTTGCCCGAATCATAAAATGCGTTTTTGGAACTTGAACTTTGATTATGAACGTTTAATTACGGTTTTTGGTTGTTGTAAGTGGAAGTTTGGTTGATGAATTGTGTTTAGTTGTGTTCTTTGTCAAATTACCTTTCCAACGATATAAGGTGCGAGTTCTAAATGTTAGCGGTTTGTAATTTATGCTTGAAAGAGTTTTGATTTGGGACTTGAACAATTGAGACTGACCAGGTACCAGCGCACGGCTAATGCCGCGGCGCGGCCAGACTATGTCGCGGCGCGACATAAGCCTTGGTCAGGCTCTGACCACCATGTCCAAATTACGAAAAATGTTTGGCATACTACGGACCTCCGATTCACATGAAACTTGTTCTAACATGTTCATATATGATTAAAAACCTCAGAAAAATAGTTCGGAACCCGACCCGAACGTGTTGACTTTCGTTGACTTTGACCGACCAAAGTTTGACTTTTTGTCAAACTTAACCAAATGATTATGCAACCTTCCTAACTTATTTATATACTTGTATCTTGCATGAAACTTGGCAATTTGATTTCACATGCTAAATAATCGAGTCGTAACGAGCCATAGGACTAATTGAACATCTTTGACCTATCGTGTTTACCGTTATTGATACAACCTATTGTTTAGGTCAAGACTAGCATTGTTCTTTGCACACGTTTACTTGTCGAAGTACTTTACTACTCGTGCACTCAAGGTGAGATCATAGTCCCACTTTTACTCTTTTTGAACTTATATTGGGATGAGAAAACATAAACGATTCTTTTGAACTAAGTGAACACAAGAACGGGAAAACAAACATTCTACATACGAGTTTAGAACAAAATCCTCAATTCGATTATCATTAGTTACACTTGCCGGGTGTAAGCGAGAACTTATGTTATATGGCCATATGGGTTGACAACCCTCATCCTTGACGGTTCGCTACCGTCTACGGATGAAATATATTTTCGAGAATCAGTGTTTGTTCTAGCACTAAGTGATGGGGTATACAATGGAAGGAATGTTAAGCTTTGATAATTGGGTGCTCGTGAAACAAACTTTTGGAATGTATTACTATTATTTCATTGATGCAAATCTTGTGGTTCACTTGTACTTACTTACTTAAACCTATGATTTCACCAACGTTTTCGTTGACAGATTTCTATGTTTTTCTCAGGTCCTTGAACGATACATGATACATGCTTCCGCTCATTATTTGATACTTGCATTGGATGTCGAGTATATGTGCATTTCATGGAGCGTCTTTTGACTTTACTTTAAACCGTGTCGCCTAGATTTCATTCGTATTATAACGTTGTAACTTAACTATTGGTTGAACAATTCTTGTAAACTTTGGGAACAATCTTTATTTTGAAATGAAGGCGACATATTTTGGTCAAACTTTGTCTTAAAGACTTACGACCACGTAACGGGACCTAAGTAGACGGCGCCGTCAAACATGATTTGGTCGGGTCGCTACAGATGGTATCAGAGCGTTGGTTGTAGGGATTTAGAGTTCATTAGTGTCAACCCCGAGTCATAGGGTACATTGGTGAGTCTAGACTACAACCGGCATATAGACTTGAAGTAGGAATTACTTGACTACTTGTGCATTTATACTCGAACGTTTCTACTCATATCTACTCTTAGTTCATCTTAATCTCACGTTGTTTAATTTGATTGACACGCCACCTTGACTATATGAAATGATGTCGAATGCACATATGAATCAGGGTAATATAATTTCCGGGATTATATTACGGTGACTCGTATGAACGTTCCGACATTATGACATAAAGAATTTAAGGCGAGTCGAAAAAAAAAAAAAAAAAAAAAAAAAAAAAAAAACTTCTCTTTATCTTTATTCTATATCACGGTTAGTATTATTGAGAATACTAATCAATGATATTCTTGTGTCTTGAAGGAACAATGGCTCCTCGTCGTGTACGCCGCAATGAAACTCCCGAACAAGCTCTCGAACGGATGATAGCTACCGCCGTAGATGCGGCCATGGCCGGTCACTCATCCAACAACAATAATAATAACAACCACAACCACAACAACAACAACAACAACAATGGAGCCGGAAACTCAAACGAGGGATGCTCCTATAAAGCTTTCATGGGGTGCAAACCTCACACTTTTGATGGAACCGGGGGACCGGTCGTGCTCACCCGATGGTTTGAGCAAACGGAAGCCGTCTTTAGCATAAGCGGTTGTCGGGACCAAGACAAGGTCAAATACTCCACTCACACCTTCGCCGGTGTCACTCTTACATGGTGGAATACTTATGTACAATCGGTGGGTACCGATGAAGCTCATGCCCTCTCTTGGGCCGATCTAAAGGAAAAGATGATTGTTGAATATTTTCCGCGCGAAGAAACCCGAAAGCTTGAGGAAGAACTAAGAGCTTTGAAAGCGGTCGGAAACGATCTTAAAGCTTATAATCAACGCTTCGCCGAACTATCCTTGATGTGTCCTAATCTTGTTAACCCCGAATCTCAAAGGATTGAGCTCTACATGCTCGGTCTTCCAAAAAGCATCAAACAAGGGGTGATGTCATCCAAACCCACTACTCATCAAGCCGCTATGAACATGGCTCGCCAACTAATTGAAACGGTTGACGAAATCGTAGTTCCGGCACCTAAGGCCGAGGATAAATCGGGCGGCAACAAAAGAAAGTGGGAACCCTCCCAATCAAGCAACAACAACTTTGCTAAGAAGCCTTACACCTCCGACGGTAAGAAAGGTTATGCCGGGAACCTACCTCTTTGCAACAAATGCAACAAACATCACTTTGGCGAATGTAGTAAGTTAATTTGCCACCGGTGCCAAGGAGTTGGTCATAAGGCCAACGATTGTAAAAGTGCTACTCCCGTCGCTCGAAAGTGGCCCAATGCACCAAAGACGGGCACTTGTTACGAATGTGGCCAAACGGGTCATTATAGAAATGCATGCCCGAAAAGGAAAGATAACACCAATACGCGCGGCCGAGCTTTTAACATCAACACCGAGGAAGCCCGGGATGACACTGAACTAGTCACGGGTACGTTTCTTCTCAACAATTCCTATGTCTCCTGTTTATTCGATTCGGGTGCCGATAAATGCTTTGTATCCAAGACTTTGACTCATTCTTTTAGCACTCCACCTCTTCCATTAGATACCACTTATACCATTGAAGTGGCTAACGGGAAACTATTAAGTGCCAACACATATTACCGGGGGTGTACGTTAAACATTTTGGGTAGGGAATTTGAAATTGACTTGATACCCATGGAACTAGGAAGCTTTGATGTAATAATTGGTATGAATTGGTTAGTCAAAACGAAATCTCACATTCTTTGTGATCTTAACGCAATCCGAATTCCTATCGAGAATGGTGAACCTTTGATTGTTTATGGCGATAAGAGTTGCACCAGACTCAACCTCGTTTCGTGCCTTAAAGTTAGAAAACTACTCCGTAAGGGTTGTTTTGCGATCCTTGCCCACGTTAAGAAAGTCGGGTCCGATGAGAAGCACATCGATGATGTGCCAATTGTTAGTGACTATTCCGATGTATTTCCCGACGAATTGCCGGGTCTTCCGCCTCATCGACCGGTTGAATTCCAAATCGATCTTATTCCAGGAGCCGCACCCGTAGCACGTGCACCATATAGACTCGCTCCATCTGAAATGCAAGAATTGCAAAGTCAAATCCAAGAACTACTTGATCGTGGTTTTATCCAACCTAGCCATTCACCTTGGGGCGCTCCGATTTTGTTTGTTAAAAAGAAAGACGGATCCCTACGAATGTGCATTGATTATCGTGAACTAAATAAATTGACGGTTAAGAACCGATATCCTCTTCCTCGCATCGATGACCTCTTTGATCAACTACAAGGGTCTTGTGTATATTCGAAAATCGATCTCCGCTCAGGTTATCATCAATTGAGGGTTAAGGGGGAAGATGTCTCCAAAACCGCTTTCCGAACTCGTTATGGTAGTTATGAATTCCTTGTCATGCCATTTGGTCTCACTAACGCACCGGCGGTGTTCATGGATCTTATGAACCGCGTGTGCAAACCGTATCTCGATAAATTCGTTATTGTGTTCATTGATGACATATTGATCTATTCTAAAAATGAAGAAGAGCACGAACAACATCTCCGACTTGTGCTTGAACTTTTAAGACAAGAACAACTCTATGCCAAATTCTCCAAGTGTGAATTTTGGTTAAAGGAAGTTCAATTTCTTGGTCATGTTGTAAGTGACCAAGGTATTAAAGTCGATCCAACGAAAATCGAAGCCATTAGCAAATGGGAGACTCCTACTACTCCTACTCACATTCGTCAATTTTTGGGTCTCGCCGGGTACTATCGTAGATTCATCGAAAATTTCTCTTTGGTTGCACGTCCTCTAACCGCATTGACTCACAAGGGAAAGAAATTCATTTGGGCGACCGGACATGAATCCGCATTCCAAATCTTGAAAACGAAGCTAACCACCGCTCCTATCTTGTCACTTCCCGAAGGCAATGATGACTTTGTTGTATATTGTGATGCCTCGAAACATGGTTTTGGGTGTGTATTGATGCAACGAACGAAAGTCATTGCTTATGCTTCTCGACAACTCAAAATCCATGAACGAAACTACACGACGCATGATCTCGAACTCGGAGCCGTCGTCTTTGCACTTAAAATGTGGAGACACTATCTTTATGGAACCAAGAGTACTATCTTCACCGATCACAAAAGCCTTCAACACATTTTCGATCAAAAGCAACTAAACATGAGACAACGAAGGTGGATTGAAACCTTAAACGATTACGATTGCGAGCTTCGTTACCATCCCGGGAAGGCAAATGTAGTAGCCGATGCCTTAAGTCGAAAAGAAAGAGTGGTGCCTCTTCGTGTCCGAGCCTTAAACATCACCATCCACACAAACCTTAATAGCCAAATTCGGGTAGCCCAAGATGAGGCTCTCAAGGATGAAAACATCTCTCTCGAACACTTGAACATCCTCACCTCTCGATTCGAAGTTAAAGAAACCGGACTCCGATATTTCGCCGGAAGGATTTGGGTGCCTAGTTATGGGGACCTACGAAGCCTTATTTTAGATGAAGCCCATAAGTCACGATACTCGATTCACCCCGGTGCCAATAAGATGTACCACGACCTTAAACAGCTATATTGGTGGCCGAACATCAAAAGGGACGTAGCTACTTATGTTTCCAAGTGTTTGACATGTTCCAAAGTCAAAGCTGAACACCAAAGACCGTCCGGACTACTTCGACAACCCGAGATCCCGCAATGGAAGTGGGAAAGGATAACGATGGATTTTATCACCAAACTACCAAAAACGACGGGCGGTTATGATACCATTTGGGTTATTGTTGACCGTCTCACCAAATCCGCACACTTCCTGGCCATGAAAGAAACGGACAAAATGGAGAAACTTGCACAACTTTACATTAAGGAGATCGTAGCCCGACACGGTGTACCTTTATCGATTATCTCCGACCGAGATGGCCGTTTCGTTTCTAGATTTTGGCGTACATTGCAAGAAGCGTTGGGAACACGTTTAGACATGAGCACCGCATATCATCCTCAAACCGATGGACAAAGCGAACGTACAATTCAAACCTTAGAGGACATGTTACGAGCTTGCGTGGTTGATTTCGGAAAAGCTTGGGACAAGCACTTACCTCTCGCCGAGTTCTCTTACAACAATAGTTATCACGCGAGTATTAAAGCCGCACCCTTTGAAGCGCTATATGGCCGCAAATGTCGTTCACCTCTTTGTTGGGCCGAGGTAGGCGACGTGCAAATCACCGGACCCGAACTCATTCACGAAACCACCGAGAAAATCGTTCAAATCCCAGATAGGCTTAGGACGGCCCGAAGTCGTCAAAAGAGCTATACCGACAAACGACGCAACGATCTTGAATTTCAAGTCGGTGACCGAGTAATGTTAAAAGTCGCACCTTGGAAGGGTGTAATCCGTTTTGGGAAACGCGGGAAGCTAAATCCGCGGTATATTGGTCCTTTCGAAATCTTGGAGCGTATTGGAACCGTTGCTTATCGTTTAGATCTTCCGCCTCAATTGAACTCCGTTCATCCTACCTTCCATGTATCTAACTTGAAAAAGTGTCTTGCCGAACCCGATATCGTCATCCCTCTCGAAGAACTTACTATTGATGACAAACTTCATTTTGTGGAGGAACCGGTTGAAATTGTGGACACCTCCGTCAAGACATTGAAACAAAGCCGAATCCCGATTGTCAAGGTTCGTTGGAATGCCAAAAGAGGACCCGAGTTTACTTGGGAAAGACAAGATCAAATGCAAAGGAAGTATCCTCATCTATTCGTGAATTCGGAAACGCGAGATCTCGAGGAAGAAACAACGACTACTACGCCTACTTAAATTTCGGGACGAAATTTCTTTTAAGGAGTAGGTAATGTAACATCCCGCCTTTTTCCATTTATTTTTCCGTTATACTAATATAAAGTCCGTTATATGTTTATAACATCTCCCGTTGATACGCGTTTTAAATTATCTCGTTTAGGTAATTCCCGCACCCGAGCGAAAGTTGAGGGACTAAACTTGACAAGGGATCAAACCCTTGACTAGGTCAAAGGGTCAAACCCCTTTCACCCATTCATTTCATCTTCATCTCTCTCTCTTTCTCTCTAGCAAGAACACACACACCCAATTTCCAAATTCATTCAATCATCATCTAAATTCGATCTAGGAGGCTTACAACAAAATAAATTACATATTCGTGATCCTCTCTTCATCCTCTTCGTTTTGGTACCAACTTCATCTCATTTGGGTAACTTTCTAAAATCACTAGATTTTGTGTTCTTGATGTTTTTAACTTATAAAAGTGTTAATTAGTGTCTATGGCTCAAGTCTAACATGAATATGTAATTTGTATGCTCGATCTCGTTGTTTTAGTGTAACTAGCATGAACTTGAATTTTGGTGTGTTATTCTTGAATTTTGGATGATCATATGTTGTTAGATGTTAAAAGTTGATGTTTTAATTGTGTTACTAGCATCACTAGCTTCAATTTGATGTGTAGGTTGCCTTAGAAAAACTTCATGAACTTGATTATTGATTTTGGTGAATTTGGGTTAGGGTTTGATGAACTTGAAATGGACTTTTGATGCATTGAATGCCATGGATTATTATTGGTAAGTGTTTAGTTGGATTGTATGCTTGATTACCTTCGAAACGGCATATCATTCATGTAAATTGGTTGCCCGAATCATAAAATGCGTTTTTGGAACTTGAACTTTGATTATGAACGTTTAATTACGGTTTTTGGTTGTTGTAAGTGGAAGTTTGGTTGATGAATTGTGTTTAGTTGTGTTCTTTGTCAAATTACCTTTCCAACGATATAAGGTGCGAGTTCTAAATGTTAGCGGTTTGTAATTTATGCTTGAAAGAGTTTTGATTTGGGACTTGAACAATTGAGACTGACCAGGTACCAGCGCACGGCTAATGCCGCGGCGCGGCCAGACTATGTCGCGGCGCGACATAAGCCTTGGTCAGGCTCTGACCACCATGTCCAAATTACGAAAAATGTTTGGCATACTACGGACCTCCGATTCACATGAAACTTGTTCTAACATGTTCATATATGATTAAAAACCTCAGAAAAATAGTTCGGAACCCGACCCGAACGTGTTGACTTTCGTTGACTTTGACCGACCAAAGTTTGACTTTTTGTCAAACTTAACCAAATGATTATGCAACCTTCCTAACTTATTTATATACTTGTATCTTGCATGAAACTTGGCAATTTGATTTCACATGCTAAATAATCGAGTCGTAACGAGCCATAGGACTAATTGAACATCTTTGACCTATCGTGTTTACCGTTATTGATACAACCTATTGTTTAGGTCAAGACTAGCATTGTTCTTTGCACACGTTTACTTGTCGAAGTACTTTACTACTCGTGCACTCAAGGTGAGATCATAGTCCCACTTTTACTCTTTTTGAACTTATATTGGGATGAGAAAACATAAACGATTCTTTTGAACTAAGTGAACACAAGAACGGGAAAACAAACATTCTACATACGAGTTTAGAACAAAATCCTCAATTCGATTATCATTAGTTACACTTGCCGGGTGTAAGCGAGAACTTATGTTATATGGCCATATGGGTTGACAACCCTCATCCTTGACGGTTCGCTACCGTCTACGGATGAAATATATTTTCGAGAATCAGTGTTTGTTCTAGCACTAAGTGATGGGGTATACAATGGAAGGAATGTTAAGCTTTGATAATTGGGTGCTCGTGAAACAAACTTTTGGAATGTATTACTATTATTTCATTGATGCAAATCTTGTGGTTCACTTGTACTTACTTACTTAAACCTATGATTTCACCAACGTTTTCGTTGACAGATTTCTATGTTTTTCTCAGGTCCTTGAACGATACATGATACATGCTTCCGCTCATTATTTGATACTTGCATTGGATGTCGAGTATATGTGCATTTCATGGAGCGTCTTTTGACTTTACTTTAAACCGTGTCGCCTAGATTTCATTCGTATTATAACGTTGTAACTTAACTATTGGTTGAACAATTCTTGTAAACTTTGGGAACAATCTTTATTTTGAAATGAAGGCGACATATTTTGGTCAAACTTTGTCTTAAAGACTTACGACCACGTAACGGGACCTAAGTAGACGGCGCCGTCAAACATGATTTGGTCGGGTCGCTACAATTTTTTCATCTATTCATCATGTGCCTCAAATATTCCATTGAATTGGTTTGCAACTAACTGCGAATCAACATATACTGACAGTTCTTTTATCTCCAGATATTTTGCTACCCGCATTCCAGATAACAACGCTTCATACTCAGCTTCATTGTTTGTGACGGGGAAGCTAAATCGCAGCGCGAAGGTATATTATTCTCCCTCTGGACTTTTTAGGACTATGCCTGCCCCTGCGCCTTCTGGACCACAAGCCCCATCTGTGTGCATCTCCCACAACTGTTCAGGCGGAGGTGGTATTTCTTTTGATTCCTGCGAGACTTCGATATCTCCGGCTGTTTCAGCCAGATAATCTGCTAGGACTTGTCCTTTTACCGCACTTCTTAGTGAGAAGCTTATCTCATGCTCTCCCAATTCAATAGCCCATTTGGCCATGCGACCAGAATTTTCTGGTTTATATAGCACCTGCTCAACAAGTATCAGCGAATGTAAATTTGCTAGAATTTATCAAGCAATTTTATGTTTGTTAACAACACATTGTTGTTTGTCATACCTGCTTTATTGGCTGATCTGTTAGGACCATTATTGGATGTGCTTGGAAATATCTCCTTAAGCGTCTAGCCGTATGCACGAGTGCATAAACCAGTTTTTCAATTGCAGGATAGTTTAATTTGCTCCCTGTTAAGGCTTTGCTAACAAAATATACAGGCATTTGTACCTGTCCACACAGCATAATTATATAATTTTAAATGTCTATTGATTGACAATTAGCTATTTTTAAGTTTATAGTGCGTACATGTCCCCTGTCTGCTATCAATACTGAACTTATTGCTTCTTTCGATGATGCTAAGTATAGTATCAACGTTTTGCTCGCAATCGGCGCAGTCATTGTTCGCAACTCTTTCAGCAACTTTTTCATTTCCTGAAACGCCACTTCTGCTTCCTCCGTCCATTTGAAATCCGTTTTCTTTAAACAATTCTTTAATGTTCCGAAAAAGGAGAGTGATCGCTCTGCGGATTTTGATAAGAACCTTGTTAATGCCGCCAACTTACACGTTAAACTTTGCACCTCCTTTTTATTTCTGGGTGACGGGATATTCTCGATTGCCTCTATTTTCTTTGGATTTGCACGTATCCCGCGCTCAGTTATTATATGACCAAGAAACTTTCCTTCTTTTTCTCCAAAACTGCACTTTGACGGGTTGAGCTTCATATTAATCTTCCTTAACGATGCAAACGTTTCTAATATGTCTTCCAACAAGCCTTGCTCTGTTGTTCTCTTTATAACTAAGTCATCAACGTATGCTTCTAAATTTCTGCCAATCTAACCTTTGAAAGCCTCGTCTATTACCCGCTGATATGTTGCTCCGGCATTTTTTTAAACCAAATGGCATCTTGGTATAGCAGTATATGCCCTGGCTTGTGTGAAAAGCAGTTTTATCCTCATCGTCTGTTGCCATCTGTATCTGATGGTATCCTTTGTACGCATCTAAAAAACATTTGTACCGGAAGCCAGCTAGCGACTCAACTTTCCAGTCTATTTCTGGTAGAGGATAATTGTCTTTGGGACAGGCTCTATTGATATCCTTGAAGTCAACACACATGCGCCAAGACCCGTCAGGCTTTTTTACCAGTACAGGGTTTGCTACCCAATTTGGTACCTTACTTCTCATAATATGTTTGCTTTAACAAACTTATCGACTTCTGCCTTCAACCATTTGCTTCTTTCTGGTGACATACCGTGTTTCTTTTGTCGCACTGGCATCAAACTTGGATTTGCGTTAAGTTTATGCTCAGCAATTTCTCTTGGCACGCCTGTCATGTCCGCTTCTTTCCATGCAAAGACATTCGTATTAGAAGCTAATATATTACGAAGCTTAAACTTTGTCTCATCGGACAATCCTCCGACGATTTTAATTTTTTGTTCTGGATGTCACAGATTTGCGATCATCATGCAGCTTCGAAGCTGCTCTGCCTCACTTGGCTATTTTTCTGCTTGTTCCACAGCCGCGATGCTTGCATCTTGTTTTTCTGACCCTATCGTTGCAATTCCTAATGGTGTTGGGAACTTGATAAGGCCATGCACTAGGGAAGGGATAGCTGCCAATTTTTGCAAAGTTGTGCGTCCTAAAAGCGCATTATATTTTGAGTAAGACCTTACGCCAGAAAATTCTACGGTTGTACTCCTTACTAACTCCTTATTATCATCATCTACCAGCTCCAGTTCTAATTCAATGATCCCGAATGGCCATGCGAACTCCCCAGAAAATCCTGATAATGCGGTGTTAGGGGCCACTAGCTTGGCTCGCACAGCCCCTGGCAGCAAGCGAAAACAATGTTCGTACATTATATCAACACCGCAACCGGTGTCTATATGCAGTCGCTTGATGATGTACCCGCAATTTTTAACACGTCCTTTAATTGTGATGGGCGCATCCGAGGGTTCCTGTACTATGGCCGGGAACATGATGGGAGTGTTTTCCCATTCTTCAGATACTTCTAACTTGCGCCTCTGATTTGTTCATCCGCTGGTTACCATATTTATGGTTTTATCCGTTTCCTTTCCCTCATTTTCTTTTGCCACGGATATTCCTTTTCTCCTTTTGGCTTATCGATTGGTGCTCTTGCACTTTTCTTCAGGCGTTGCAATCTTCCACTTTTAAGTTCAGCACCTTTTCGATTAAATGCCGACATTCGTTGGTTTCATGACCGTAATCATCATGAAAATCACAAAATTTGCTTTTGTCTCTATTCCCATACTTTGACAAAGGCACTGGGGGGTCGAAGCTTTTGCATACTGCCTCTGTAGCCAAAATTTCTTTTGGTGTTTTTGTGAGGTCTTTTATTAATGCAACATTCTCGGTATGGCTGCTTTTAAACCTCCGACTTCCTCCCCCTTTGTTGTTGTTGAATTTACGATACTTGTCATTATGATAGTTACCACTCCTGGGTTGCCCATTACCAACATAACGCCTACCAGACTCTGACCCTCTTCCTTGCACTCGATAATAATCATCGTCGATGTCCATACTTGAAGAGGTACTTCCGCAATTCTGTTTTATGTTTTCTTGTGCCCGCATGTAATCATGCGTTTCTTTTACGGCTTCTGCGAAAGTTTCTGGCACTCTTTTGCGTAACCGCTGCCATAAAGATAGGTGTATGTCGGTATCTATACAATGTATAAAGCCGGACACCTTCTGGCTTTCTGGCAAGTCTTATATTTTGGCCACCTCCTTGGTGTATCTGTCTATTATCTCTCATAAGCTTTCTTTCGATTTATGCTTAATGACGTGGCATTCGACATGTGTTCTTTTGCGTGCGCGCAATTTGTGGAAGTTTAATAAAAATCTTGAGCGTAAATCCGCAAAACCTGTAACGCTTTGGGCTGGCAAATTATTGAACCATTCCCTTGCTACTCCTTGTAGTACTATTGGTAGCATATGGCATGCTACTGCATCACCCCAGCTGTGTGTTCTTGCAGTTCCTTCAAATTTTTGCAAAAAGTCGTCTGGATCTAATAACCCATCAAAACTTTCGAGTGTTAGAGACAACACAGGTGCGACTGTGAAGGGATGATTGGCAATATGTGGCACAAACTTTTTAGTTGTGGGAGCTAATTCAAGGCTTTGCTTAGCTTTTTGCCATTGCATCACCGCGAACCAATTGTTCATAAATTCTTGTACCCGTGCTGGCTCATTGAAAGTTGGTGCCAAGTGTGGTGGCACGACTTGTTGCAATTGAGATATGAAGCTGTTTGATTGAGTTGCGACATAGTGCGCCCCGCTATATTGGTTGCTTGCAACAATATGGACTGGTTGCGAAGACGCATATGTCGTTGACCCTTGTTGTGGTGTCAGCATGATATATGAACCATCTGGATTTCTCAGACCCATCTGCCTGATTCTTTCTCGAGCCTCCTCGGTAGTAACCCTTTCAATCGGAGTTTCGGGTTCAATCGAGGTGATAATCGGTATGGTGCCCACACAGGTAGTTTTAACTTTGAAACCAGGTGGAACGGTTCGCTTGGAGAACCGAAGCTCAGGTTTTTTGGCGGCAGATCCTCGAATGGTTTGAAGCTAGTTCCTGTTTCCAGTAATCTTCCATCGGGAGAGTGCCACCAACTCTTAGATGATTCTTTCAGGACCGTTTCTGATGTAACCGGCCATGTTCCAACATTTGATGTCGATGGAGGCTTTGATGCGGATTTGGTTGGTGCTGGTGGCATCGACGGTGTATTCGTAACAGTCGCCGTAGGTGTTTGAAACCCTGGACTTACTGGAGAGTTCGATCGCCCTTGATTTTTGCCACTCTTATTTCCTCCACCCATTCTTGCTGACAATTTAAAACCTGAAAGTGACTGATTAATTAAACAAAAAAGTTTTTCGAAAAAAAGATACGTATAATAAATCATACACAACATAAATTCCAATCTTGTTTGTTTCATATAACCGGTCCCACGGGTGGCGCCAAATAATCAAGCATATTTTCACGAGGTCAAGGTGAACTTACGCTTGAGTGCATAGTAGGGTTTAAGGACTAACAACATTCAGACCTCCGAAACTTAGTCGTGGATAACCCACATCAGTATCGTTTAGATTCCGACAGGGTGGCCAATTTGTGAGTCCACCAACAACCTAGCATACGAGGTTAAGTGGCCCAAAGACATGAAGGTTTTATAGTTTGAGACATTCCTGAAAGTCTTAGAGATCGTATGAAGCTTTATTCGTACGAGAAGATTTGTATGTTGTGGTTTACGTATGAGTAAATGAATGAATGTGTGTTTTAGGGTTTATGAGCTATGTATTTATAGGCTCATGAATTAGGGTTTTGGTAGAATCTCTTCCTTAATTAAATGCAATCATATCTCAACTAACTTTCGTTATTTAAGGAAAAGAATCCGAATTGATTATAACGTACATTCTTCTAGAATGTACTGGACCCTTATGCAAATATACAAAACTCGCATCAGATGGTATAGGCGCACGAGGTGCGGCTATACCCGTGTCAAATGATGGCAATTCGCGTGCGTTTTGGGGCTTTGGATGCGCAATCCGCATAGTCATGCGGATATGCGTATCATTAAAATACGTTTTATGCACTTTCATAATGACTATTAATCTTCATTCTTTAAGCACCTGCATTTAATCTAACGCCATACCTATTATTCAATTCCTCTTTATAATTCGTAAAACACAATCTAAATTATATAATAAACACATTTAGGGTTATAAAAAACAAATTAATATCATCATCTATACAAAAACGTACATAAATCGTAACTTACAATAGCCGAGAAGCAATAATTGAACTAACTAAAACATGAAATCGTAACTATACTAAGAAAAGAAAATGCATACTGAAGTGAAATCGATTGTAAGTTTGAATGGCAGCATATGAAACATAAAATCCCTAAATCAAAGGGAAACATAAAATCTTACTTTATCGATTTTAGAAAAAAGGACCCTATCAGCAGCAGCGATTTGTTCATCAATCAATTTTCACTCGATATTGCAAACCTACCACCCGTTCTTCAATCGATTGAGAGAAGGAAAAAATCAAACAGGAGAGAATGAAAAAATGGTTGAAAATATGAATCTACCACCATTACTAATACGATTTTTTGAATTCAAAATGTGAAAAAAGATGATTAGATGATATAGACGATTGGGAGAGACGATTAGATGATACAGCTCGAGGTTTAATGAAGAGATACATTTGAATTTTATTCTTGATAAAATACACACAATCAGAAAAAGAAGTAGGGGGCGTGCAGTTAAATGAGAATGTCAGGCACACATTTATTTTTATCCAGCATGATTTTTTAAAAGAAATTCAGGTTTTGTATTTTTTAACTGTATTTGTTATTTAAAGGGATTTATTATTTAATTGTAAATTAAAATTATTAATGACATCACTAACCTATCCTAGATTTTTTTTTAATTATTTTTGATTTTTTTTCAAAGAAGGAAAAGAGTTGTTAATGACATCATGCAAATAGGGCTTTATAAGATAGGAATATATATATATATATATATATATATATATATATATATATATATATATATATATATATATATATATATATATATATATATATATATATATATATATATATATATATATGTGTGTGTATATATATATATATATATGTATATATATATATATGTGTGTGTGTGTATGTGTATATATATATATATATATATATATATATATATATATATATATATATACACACACATATATATATATATACACACACACACACACACATATATATATATATATATATATATATATATATATATATATATATATATATATATGAGCAGGTTCAAACGAGAACCACAAAAATGGCGAGAACTGCGAGAAACTTTTGATTTCATAGTTTTTATGCATTTAAATGCAAAAAATTATATGAAAATGTTAATTAATGTTCATATCATTAACAAACATATGTTCATTACCATAAATTACATGTTAAATTGTTAATTATACGAATGTATTCACATGTTCACAAACAGATATGCACATGTGAACGAAAAATTATATATTTGATTATATAGGTAAAATATAAGTTTTTTCAAACTATTTTATGTTTATTCTTACTCTTCATCAACATTTATCGGTGATTCAGTCTACTCACATGTAAAAATCTTTGTAAATTAAAAGTTCTCGCAGTTCTCACCCTTTTTGTGATTCTCATTTAAGCTTTTGACTATATATATATATATATATATATATATATATATATATATATATATATATATATATATATATATATATATATATATATATATATATATATATATATATATATATATATATAGGGTGAGGTTAGGATACATGGTACCTTAAAATACATAGGGTAAGATGAAATCCTAGCCAATTTAATCCTATAAAAATTAGTGGCATTCTTGTTATATTTTTAAAAGTAAATGGCAACTAGATTAGGGTGTAATTAGCAAAAAAAAATTGTTTAATTAATTTTTGATGTATAACATCCACTATTATAGGGAAACATTTGAAAAACAATTGAATTAATCTTGTATATAACTACTGAAGTGAGAAAATCATGCTAACTATATCTTCTACAACATCTGCATCATTAATGTTTAAACAAAAAATAATAGTAGTGTAAAATTTACAGAGACGATTAAAAATGATACACATCGAAATTTTTCCTATATAATTGCTGATGCACAGTTCTTATAGAAGTGATGCACTGAATATAACGATTATAATATATATATTGATCTTTATGTATCAATTAATTTCACACCGACACTTTATGTTGTTATAAATGATGATGAACAATAATTGTTATGTATTCGATACATATACATTTTATGTATTTGTAACCCGTAGTGAAATTGATACATAAAACGGTACTAATTTAATACATTACGTACAATGATACATACTCTATTCTTACTACGTAAATTGCATGAAGAGATATAATGAACTATTAGTGTTTTTTTAATATGAGTTACAAATAAACACATGTAGTCAACATTTTATATTATTTTTTGAATATATGATACACTAACTGTAGTATATCTAATATAGTGCATATTACTTTTTTATTCCTCAGTTCGGGGAAAAAAAAGAATGTAAAAGCTACCTTTAGTTATGGAGGTAGTTACGAAACATCCTTTAATTCTGTATTATCGTATTGTGAGAGAATGGTACAATGTCGAATGCAGTTTGAGTAGTAGTAATTAATGAATTTTTTATTAATATTATGAATTAGTAATTGACTATAATGTCCTTAAACCTTAAAATTGATCAAGCAAATTAAAAGGACACATGTCAATAAAATATGGCATCCTACCTTAATGTATTATAAGGATCTATGTATTAGAACCAATCCCTATATATATATATATATATATATATATATATATATATATATATATATATATATATATATGAAGAATATTAGTCAAAACTTTCACTATTAGTACTTAAAAACTAACAAACAAATCTATGAACCATAACATACTTTGGATCATAATCTACACCCAACAAATATTAAATCTCTACTCATGCCGTAATTTACATAACAATTCTATAATAGTAAGTTAGTAACTATCAAATTTATCTTTAGGCTATCAATCAATTATTGGATTTGGAGTTAAATCTAACCCTTAAAACTGCCAGTTATGTACAATCATATGAAAAACATTTCTTTTGAATCATGAGTTTATATCCTGTAATCATGAGATTATAAAGATAATCCTAGCTAATATTTTACTTTTAATTCGTAATTATTTTAGCATTTCTTTGAGAAAGAGAAAAATTAGGGATGGTTTATGAATTGAAATGCAATGTGCATGTTGGTTATGGGTTATAGTTAGAACAAAATCGTGACAAACGTTTCAAGAAGACTAGTATCGCGTGAGCTCAAAGTGTGACATGCACGCTGCGAACAGCTTACTAATAGCATGAAGAGTCATATGACAAATACGATTATGTTGTGTACATCATCCCGTTTCAAACTCCTTTTATGTTTTATAATACCGAGAAAAATGTGATTGAACATACTTTTTTTGTGCTTGAATAACAATCTGTAAAGGGAAAAAATGTGGTCGAACATACATTCATTTTAATCGTAACGAAAATACATGCTTTTGTCGTTTAAAATTATACTTGGTATGTCTTATATCAGAAACAAAGTTAGTTTCTATTTACAATATGTATATTCTGTATGTAATATACACGGTATACCTGTCACTGGAATGAAACATTTTTATACATAGCTTCTATAGTTCTATCTTCATATATATTCAATTCATTCAAATTCAAATAAAATATAACCAATTATAGCAAAAGTCAAAGGACTAATTCTAGTTAACAAGTACTTATAATGGAATAAATGTAGTACATAATCTTTAGAACAAGTAACACCTAAGATAATCATCAATTTAATGATTATAGTAAATCTTCAAACTCAATTGTTATAAGAAGAAACTTGGTAAACTTGAAAACATTCTATTAAAGTTAATCAAGTAGTAGTACATTCTTACACCCCCATTTAAGGTAAAAACAACGCTTACGGTTAATCATTTGTAACTAAAGGGAAAAGAACATCATTTACGGGACCTAAAGGATCATGTGATACGATAAGCAAAACAAACACATAAACCGGAAAAAAGAAGGGAAAAAATGATTTTATCGAACGCCACCTACTATCACTCCTTCATTCGTCACGCAACAAGGATGGTTATATGCACATACCTTGCATACATTAACCTTACTATAAATATGTCAAGGTTCGCTCATTGTTCATGAAATCCATCTTATAACTTCACATTTTGTGGCATTGGTTTGGAGACAAGCTTTCGGGTTTTTCAGTAACCTGTTCATATAAAGCTATCTCCATTCCACCTTAAACAGTTATCTTACATTATATATTATATATTTATCTCATTATACTATCTTATATACTCATAAAAATGGCGATTTTCGATCTTCACCATCCGTTGATTCTGGTTTTTGGCATCCTAGGTAATATACTATCTTCTATACTCATTCTTGATTCTTGATTTGCTTCTTGTTTGTAGTTTGATACAAATAATGATCTATCATAAGTATAAATCTAATGGTATTTTATTGCGTATCAATGTTATAAGTTCACATTTAAATAAATGATAATTTGTTTGGTTATTTTGTAGACAATGAAATTTTAAATGATTAATTATATTAGGTTTCAAAATGCATGATCAACCTTCCTCTTGAAAACAATATGTATGAGTACACATTACTAAATAATTTTTTTAGCCTTAAAATGAAAATGATCAGAAAATTAAATAGGATTTTACTGTTTGATTGATGATCATCACAAATTTATGACTTATTGTTGTTGTATGTAATGTTACAGGTAACGTTGTCTCTACTGGTGTTTACTTTGCTCCATTGTAAGTCTTCTTTTTACGGTCACTAGCCAAATTTGGATTGATTAACCTAACCTTCGGTGAACGATTTTCACAGGCCTACGTTTATTGAAATATGCAAGAAAAAATCAACTATGGGATTCCAAGCACTGCCGTATGTGGTGACATTATTTAGCGCAATGTTATGGTTGTATTATGCATTGATCAAGCAAGGAGACACATTTCTACTCATCACAATCAACGCTCTCGGTTCACTTATTGAAGTGGTGTACGTCATCATTTTCATTGTATACGCTACACCCTGTGGCAAGGTAAGCTACTAAAAAAATTGTAGGTGAAAAATAGGTGGGTGTGGGAGGTTGGGTAACAAGTTAACACATGTAAGTTCGGGTATTGGTCATAAAACCGCTCCCAATTATAAGCACTATAACTAACAGGTTGAATCCATGTCACAGTTTTTTTTTTCTCACAAACTTTTTTGATTAACTGTCATACATAGTAGTTTATTTTGTTTTTATTGCCAAAATATGTGACTAGCTAATTCATTGCTGTTATTCACGTACAGAAGCAGACATTTAAGATTTTGGATGCAGCTATGGTGTTATGCATTTTGATTTCTCTCGGATCGTTTATCTTCTTGGATGGATCCATTCGGGCTCTAGTCGTGGGATGGTTTTGTGTTGCAATTTCCGTGTGTGTTTTTGCATCACCCCTTACCATCGTGGTTAGCATTTAACGATTAATTACCATATTCTATTAAATCCGTACTTAAAGTACCTTTAAAATTCAAACTAGGATCTTGTGGAATGAAAAATTACGTAATTACCCTTATATTTCCGTATATTACTTGTCTTTATACGTCATTTCATTATATTTGTAAACTCTAGACTAGTTTACTAAACACTCATAAAACATATTTTACTTAGAAATATAAGTTACAACTATCAACTCCAGTTAAAAGTTTTCAACTCTAGTTTGCCGAACACACCTAGTTTTCACGATTTTTCAAGAGTGATATCGTAATATGTCACTTATGCAAAATCGTGATTCATACAGATTATTAAATTCCAATTTTTCTTCTTTATTTTTTTTTCTTTTGTTGAATATAACAGTTTAAAGTTGTAAAGACTAAAAGCGTCGAATTCATGCCACTCATTTTGTCATTCTTCCTCACACTGAGCGCGATCATGTGGTTCTCGTATGGGATGCTCACTAAGGACATATGTGTGACGGTATGTCACATTTTTATCATTTTCTTTTCTTAAACAAAGCTCTTTTATGTTTAACTTAAATGTAACTATTAATGAGTTAAATTATATGTAGGTGCCAAATGTATTAGGGATCGTATTGGGCATATTTCAAATGGCATTATATCAATATTACAAATCTAAAAGCAAGGTACCAAGTATCCCAATAATCAAGCTACCGGAACAGATAATAAACATAAATCTATCGAACACAGAAGTAGTGCCAGTTGATTCTAGTCGAAGCAGTGGTAGTGATGTTGAAGTAGTGGAAAAGAAGGACGAAGAAGGTGGCAATGATGGTGGTTTAGAGACTATGGAGCAAAAAAAACGAGCGGTGTCGATGATGGTGGACGATGATGAACCTTATAAGGTGGAAATAGTGAATGTGAAGCCTACACTGGTTGTGTGTGCAGCTTAATTTCATTTGTTACTGGTTCTATGTGAAACTTAATTTCAATTGGTTTATTAATGCTATAAACCCGGCCATATGTACAATTTTATGGTATCAAACTGCTCATTACTCTAAATATGGCTGGGACGATCGCCGTTTCATAGCTCGGCTTAAAGTGTCGTTATTATCAAACTATTATTTTGGAGGTTATTGTTCACTAGTGACATTTCAGTAAGTTTATTTATTTATTTATTTATTGTTTTATACGTGCCTTACTTTTTTTCACATTGGACGAATTTAATCTAATCAAAGAATAAACCATATTATGCCTTAAAATCGGGATAAAAATCTGTTAACATGATGGAAGATGACGAGTATTTTTTTTTTTTGGTAAGCGAGGAAACCCTCGTATGAACGAGCACATTGGCTCCCCCATAAAACCTCGGGTAATCAAGCCCTCCGAGCGCGAGACCTGGTACTGAGTGAATTGCGCATAATGCGCACCCTCTAGTCATACTCTCTTTTTGAACAATTTGGCATAGTCAGAAATTGAATCCGGATGATGTGCTTCATTGGATAACTCGGTGGCCACTCAGGCAAGCATGAGTGGTTATGATGAGTACTTTGTAGAGTCTATTCGTCGTATATCCAAACTTAAATTTGTTTTAAGTGATTTTTAAAATACATCGTCTTTGATAATATTAGTAAGGTCTTGCAACAAGCGATAATGTTAATGGAATAAGAGTTTCGAGCTCTTCCATTAGATTCAAAATGCTCCTCCAAGCCAATAGCAAAAGAGGTTGCAGTAGAATCGAATAACATAGATGATTTTCTCGGTTACTTAAAAGAAAAAATTGATGCAATAATGATCAATGGTAGGTACCATTACTAATCGTGTCAGGGTTATAGTACACGATATGTTAGTAATTGGGCATGAAACGGATAATCTTTGTTAGCCAAATATGCCACCTCATATGCTAAAGTAAAATGATTTTTCTTTTTTCCCCACTCCCTCTTTCTCAACATATGTGGTGGCAGGTTCACAAATCCCTTCCCCTCCTAGTCTAAGAAGAGCTTCCCCTCCTTCTAGGCTCTAAAAACTTTGGTTCTTTAATCGTGTAAACACTTTCTCTATACACTATTTCAACTCAATTATTGTCAAGCCTCGCGAAATCTTTACATGGATAACATAAGAACAACAATTTGTGTTTTGGCAATAAAATTACAAATCAGAATATCAAGATTTGTGCGTGTTTCCGTCTTACGTATGAAAGCACGAAACTGTTTATGTGGAAAAACAGTTAATTTTATTGTTTTGCGGGAAAAATCGTTGACCAAATGTCGATACTTTTGGCATGAAATCCGTTGAGAAGCATCGTTTGGGACTTGGATATGTATATGTACTAATATAATTTTCGGTCAGGGCTCAATAGAATGGTATACAAGCTATATCAACTGTGAAATAAATTACAAGAGTATGGGAGGTCCGGAAGGGAACAAAGTGATCAACCGCTCCAGGCCAAAAGTTTTCAAGAGTCCAAGTTTTTTATATATACAGATACAATCGAAGATTTGGGATATAATGGAAATAATATTGAAGTGTAAAAGTTGTATTTCATTCATTGATAAGTGACTGCATATATAGTACAGAGATGGGTTATCTGATATAACAACTAAGCTACATATTAGGGAGTTAGGTCAGTGGAGTTCGTTACAAGTATTGACCCAGATATACACATTATGCACATGGACTAATATGCCCCCGCAAGATGGAGCTACCATTTGTAATTCCAATCTTGGAGCGAAAAGTAGTGAACGATTACCGGGACAGTGGTTTTGTAAGCATGTCAGCAAGTTGATCTTTTGTGCTAATGTGTTGAACCGTGAGGGTACCATCTTGAATTTTTTCCCGGACAAAGTGGTAGTCTAAAGAGATATGCTTCATCTTGCTGTGAAAAGCAGGGTTGGCGCAAAGATATGCAGCACCGATATTGTCACAATATAGAATAGGTGGCTTAATAGTTGCAATCCCGAGTTCTGATAACAGGTTACGCATCCAGATTAGTTTAGAAGTCGCATTTGCCATAGCCTTATATTCCACTTCAGTAGACGACCTCGAAACAGACTTCTGCCTTGCTGATCTCCACGACACAATATTACCACCAAGGTATAAAATATAACCAGTGGTCGAGCGCCCGTTTTCCTTGGTGCCACCCAAATACGAATCACTAAATGCACTTAAAAGATGAGATTTCCCCCGTTTTAAGAACAACCCATATTGAATTGTGCCTTTAAGGTATCGAAGAAGTCGTTTAAGGGCTTGCCAATGACTGTCAGAAGGATTATGCATGTATTGAGACAACTTGTTTATGACATAAGAGATATCCGGTCTGGTCATTGCAAGATACTGGAGTTAACCCACTGTTCTTCGGAAGCTGTGAGGATCAACAGGTGTGTCTGACTCATTTGGTGTAAGTGTAGATGATGTGCTCATTGGAGAGGTGACAAGCTTAGCTTTATCCATGTTGTGGTCGAGTAATATATCACGAATGTGACTTTGTTGAGACAGAAAATTTCCATTCGTGGTAGATATAACCTCAACTCCAAAAAAATGATAAAAGTCACCGAGATCTTTTAATGCGAATTTGTCATGAAGTTTTTTTACAAATGAGTCAATAAAAATAGTGTTGTTACCCGTTAGGATAATGTCATCGACATAAATGAGGAAGTAGACCGTGGTTCCTGCCGACTTGTAAATGAATAAGGAATATCAGCAATGGAATTTTTGAATCCGAGAGTGAGTAGAAATTGTTTTAGCTCCATGTACCAGGCTCTCGGGGCTTGTTTTAACCCGTAGAGTGCCTTGCGAAGTTTGCAAACATGTGTAGGATATTGTGGGTGTATAAAACTAGTCGGTTGCATCATATAAACATCTTCCGTTATGGTACCATTAAGGAAAGCATTGTTAATATCGAGTTGACGAAGTGACCAACCATTCGACAATGCTAGATGCATGATGACCCAAATAGTGACTGGTTTGGTGACCGGGCTGAAGGTATCATGGTAGTCAACACCTGCTCGTTGGTGAAAACCTTTTGCAAAGATCCGGGCTTTAAATTTTTGAATTGAACCATCAGTGTTTCTTTTAACTCGAAATACCCACTTATTTCCTAGCAGAATCTGGTTGGTTTTGGGGACAAGTTCTCATGTATTGTTTTGAAGGAGAACATTGAACTCGGTAGACATAGCATCACGCCACTCCTTATGTTTCAGAGCTTGTGTGACACAAGTTGGTTCAACTATCGTGGGAAGAGGATTAGCGGTGACATGGTTAATAAACATGGGATTAAAGTATTTTGAATTTGGCTTTCTGGCACGAGTAGGTCGAGTAGGTGGAGGGGTAGGAGCCTGTGGAGAAGGCTGTGGTGGAGATGGTATTGGACTGGGATCAGGTGGTGGAGGGGTAGGAGCCTGTGGAGAAGGCCGTGATGGAGATGGTATTGGACTGGGATCAGGTGGTGGAATGGTAGGAGATGAATGTATAGGAGCAGTAGGTGTGGTACATGGATTTGGTTGATCAGAAGTAAATGTTGGATCACTAGTTGAATTTGGAAAGGTGAATTTGGAACAGGTACAACAGTAGGTGAATATGACTGAGCAGGAATAGAAGGTTGTGATGGTTGTAGTTGTAGGTCAGTGAGGGAAGTAAGTGAACTATAATTGGCATGTGGTTGTTTTAGAGGAAATTCGGTTTCTCTAAACTGTACGTGGCAAGATATATATATTTTGTGCGAGATAGGGTCGTAGCACTTGTAAGCGGATTGAGAAAGTGAGTATCCAAGAAACACACAAGCAATGGAACGTGGTTCGAGTTTGGATGTAGTGTACGGTTTAAGCCAAGGATAACATAAACAACCAAATACTTTGAGACGCGTGTAGTTGGGACGACGTTTGAAGAGTATTTCTAGAGGTGTTTTGTTTTTGAGAGTGGGTGTTGGAAGTCGATTAATCAAGTACACTGCTGTTTCTACTGCGTATGACCAAAATTTTGTTGGAAGACCAGCTTGTTGCAGTAATGCACGGGCCGTGTAATGATGGAGCGATGGCGTCTTTCCGCAAACCCATTGTGTTCGGGGGTATGCGGTTGGGTGGTGTAATGTTAGATGCCATGCGCGTTTAGAAATGAGAATGATGCAAGGGCCATGTATTCACCGCCATTGTTTGAATAAAATGATGTTAATGACTGTTGACATAAATTTTCGACAAGTCGCTTGAATTGGAGGAAAATGATAGAAACATTTTACTTATTTCGTAAAGGGTATAACCACATGTATTTGGAAAAATGATCCACAAAGGTAACATTTAACGCCCTAGAACGATAGTTTTTTTTTTTTTTAAATCAGAGTGACCACCCATCCCAGCGAAATGCCGCGGCGCGGCAAATATGGGCACGGCGCGGCCAGACAAAGAATTTCAGACCAGTTATACATTTTTCCTGTTTTCAAAATACGCCTAAGGGCGCGGCGCGGCGAATGGGGTCGCGGCGCGGCCCTGTGTTGTCGCTGGTACTAAACTTAACTTGCTTTAAAAATCACACTTTCCAAACATGATACATCATCTATCTTTTATCTACATGAATTTAACTTTTCTAACATCATAACGAGACACTAAAGTCACTTGGTCGCGCACTACCCATTACACCAATCAACATATCGTTTTGACCCATATCGTCTTATATGTCAAACTTGATCCATTTCGACTCATTCCATTATCTATCACGCTTCATTTGAACATACTTAAGCCTTTCATTAACCTTATTACAAAATCTTTGACTACTTGTTTATTCCAAAACGTTTAACGAACATAACTAAAAAAGTCAACACATGTAATTACCTAAAGCATGATCCAATTTTCGAGACTCACAATTCCACTTACAAAACCAATTTGATCATACTTGAAAACTCTAAAGCAAAACAACCTTGAATTGCGAACGTTTGAACACATGATCATCCGCATTCAATAACATAGATCATCATAATAATAAAAGCAAGATTTAGAAAGTTGCTTTTACTTACTTGAGCTAACTTCTTACTTAAATTTCTTGTAAAACCGCTACTTCTTCGACACTTGCTATATATCCTTTAGGAGCTTGCAAGATCCGTTTCCTTCACTTGTCCCAATACATTCGTGAAAGTCTGCTTTATGATCTCTTGCCGCTTTTCAAGAACCTACATACATGACAACAATGAATATGGGTAAGCTCAATGCTTAGTGAGAACATAGAGAATTAAGAATAAGTGTTCATAAACTTGGCACACTATAAATAACAATAATTATCCTTCGTAACCCATCTTCTTGGTAACTATTCTCTTTTAGGAGAGTTTGTATGTCCTTGCTTCACGAACACATCATACACTTCATCACTAATACATCATAACAATACATATCTACAACATATTACATTCATAAAAGAACTCAACAATAATCATAAATCATCAATCACATAATACTTACCTTGCGCACCCGTGTATGTACAAGTGTATCCCCACTTACCTGTCGTGGCCCTCATGATCGGCTTGTCCCGGTGTAATTCCTTCTTCATTGGTTTATCATAGACTCATATCTCGTCACTCTACTCGAATTCCTTTGCTATTAAAAATTCTTGAAAGACTTATTTAACATCTTGAAATTGTATTAGCAAACTTAACACATCATAATATCATCTACCGCATTCATCATTAAGTACCCATTAACAACCGTAACATAAACTAATAAAATTGACTTCATCAAAATCTTTAACTTGATAACTTACCGTAAACAAAATACTTGTTCTACTCGATCATAATATTCATGATACAACGAAAAACACATCATAATATCGAATGCATAATTAAATCGTTAATTGAATATACATTTACCTATGTACTCACCTTGGACTCTTTTGCACACTTAGCCGCTTTCCTTCCCTTGATTAGCTCCTAATCACAATGCTAATCACATTAATAACTTGCTTAACACATAAATCCGCTCATAACGCCATTAGGCATCAAAGTGGCTACTAGCTTAATTTTAACCCAATTAAGCTTTTGACCGATTTTGACTCAAGAAAGGAACTTGAACCACTACACTACAAGTGGTAAATCATGTCCAAATAACTCCTAATAACATGGACACTTACAACATGCCCAAAATTCCAAACAATAATACTTTATACAAGCTTTACACAATTTCACCATTTGGATATCCCTACATTCACAGCATATTCTGATCCATTTAAGTCTATGTTCAGCATTTAAAGACTTGTTCATTGGAAAGGACACTCAAAGCCCTTTCCGAAAAGTGCTCACACGCCCTAAACGGAGCTACGGTTGATTTTATATGATTTTTACAAAATCAAGTTTTGTGCAGTTTTTTTTAGTGACGGGTTTGACATCATTGACTCCATTTTCAACTCAATTCAACACAAAAACATTTCCAACAAAACAAAGCTACTTACATATACTAATAACACTATTATGAATGATTTTTAACACAATTTAATCATCATACATGGCTAATAACATTATGAACATTACTAGTTCTTCTCTTAGGCATTTTAACAAACACCTTATATGCATAAGTATGTCATGTTCTTTAACATCACAACAATAATTCTTTAATCCATAATATCACTTATGAAACTCAAATTCATGAATAATTAGACATAAGCATCATCAAAGATTCATTTTTAAGAATTAAAATCATCATCATCAACATCAACTCTTCTTTGAGGCATTTCATCAAACACCTTACATGCATGCCCCAAAAGAAGCAACACTACAACTTACTTGATGTTTAACTCACCAAGAACCCTAATTCAACATCAAGAACGAAATTAAAACATAAAATTTAGATTAAGAACTTACCAAAGCATTAAAATTGAAGCCCTAGATAGCTAGAACAAGAATCAAGTCAAATGAGTCAAGACCACTCTTTTTTCTCCATGTTCTTCCTCTTTCTCTCTCTAAAAACGCCCCACTCTCTCTCTAAAATGAGAGTAAATTTCCAGAAGTTGTTAGAGCTGGAAAATGAGCTCTCAAGATTGATTTTGATGGCCAAAAACATTTTTAGGCATTTTACACTTTCAGTCCCTCAATATACAAAAGCTGTTAAACCCCACTTTAACTCGTATTTGGCCCGTTTCCCGTCAATCAGGGCAGAATTTTGAAAAACTTAAAACACGAAAGTTGTCACATATTTAATTAAGGACGCCTGAGTTTTTGAATTACCTCAATCCGAGAAAATATGAGCAAGTTATGCTCGTTTTACGAAACAGCTCCAAAATGACAACTTATCGAAAAGTTAACCGTTAAGCATTTCGACTTAATATTTTTTAGCCCACGACCACCAACACTTATTATTATTAATAATAATAATATTTCAAGTCACTTCTAACCTTTCTTTTACATTTATTCTTAGATCATACATATAAAACGTTAATAAAAGTTACTTATTAATTACTAGAAAAATATCTTGAAATTTGGGGTGTTACAACTCTCCCCCTGTTGGATTGTTCGTGTCCTCACGAACTGATTCTATAATACCGATCATAGCTAACCATCATTTATTACACATAAACGAAGTGAATTTACATCACTTTCCTTTATACCACTACACTGTTCACTAGTCTCTAACATAACTTTTACTGTGCTAATCATGGTTTCTCTTCTTTTAAACGGTTTCTCTTAAATCAACATCTCAATCAATAACCATATTTTAAGAGATATTTCTATCAAATGCATTTTCTTATGAAAATACACGAAAGATGTCATAAAAATACGTCAAGTTCCTTGGTATTGCCTTACTTCTTTCAATTTACAACAATATGACTTTAGTTCAACGACTCTACATAACTTAATTATCTTCTTATTTGTGGAAGCGTACATTTATCTCACTCTATTTCTTCCCAATTACTTGTATAAAATTTATTTACACCCGTGTGGTATATCCTCTTTGAATCTGTTCTATCAAAACAGAAACATTAAAGTGACTTCCCGTCTACTCTTACTCGTTTTCAATTAATTACAACTAATCATATTCAATTATGGAATCACCATTTTCTTTTTAGCTTCATCATGTAACTTTCGTGACAATGTAAACATTCTTATTTATTAAGGAAAATCTTGCTAGCTATCTTCATTTACCTAAAATTAAACGCGTAAGCATAGAATAAGGGCACCCATTATGGCATTTTGGCGTGTTAACTCACGTGTTTATTTTAAGGATAATATTCATTCTTCTCTGGCATAATCTATTACATTTCTAAGTCCATTCTACCTTAAGGCCATACTTCCTTTCTATCTCAGTATTCCCTTTAGTTATAAGTCTATCTATATACATCGTCTGGTGATCAGTTCTTTCATCTCATAATTACAGTTAATCATGCTAAACTTTCTTAACACTTGTAATCCCACAACACTTGTGTGATAATATTCATCATAAATATAACCTCAGGTTTTCTTAAATCAAATTATACATATAATCAACATCATGTATAGTATAAAATTTACTTATCTTGTCGTCGAGCTGAGTGTTCCAAACGTACGAATTCACATTCACTTAGTCGTTGCAGGTTCCTGTCTTTGCGCTTTAATGACCATTATCTATACTTCTTAATCGTATCATCATTCATATGAATCATTAACATAACTTACAATAAATCAAACCTTGCTTAATGTGTGCACGACATGAATTTGGTAGTCTTTTATTACATGTCCTTCCACACTTAAAGTAAAGCTCTTTCAAACATTGATACTCTGATCGATAGAGTCCGTTCAGTTGTCTCCATCAATTATGCATTTCATAGTTCCTGCACCTTATGATCCTTACACATTACATATTCTTTGATATAAAACTTAGATTTCATCATTTACATAAATATCATTTAACGACCACATTAACATTTATATCTTTGCAACTCTGACTTTTCGTATAACCATAAAGAATCCCTTGCTCGGTGCCATCCAGAGACTTAAGTCTACCTTTCACAATTTTAACTTTTTATTAAGCATACAACTTTAACTCATTTAACATTTCTTATCGACTCGTTCTCAAACACCATTCAACTAAGTCAAAACTTGTTTAGCACATTATCGTTACATCGTTATTAGTCATCATCACTTAAGGGTACATTCATTATACTTTTGACAACTACTTTACATGACAGTTTCTATTCATTTTTTTTTTTTTGCTTAGCCTCACGCTAAGTCTTACACCTATTCATGTGTTTGTCCTAAACTTGCAACTTACATCATCCTATATAGAATTCGTGGTCACGAAAACCTAAGAGCACTCTTAGCATTAGCATAATCATAACCAAAAACATAACCTGTCAACCCGCAAGTTTCTTTCTTGTATCGAATCCGGTCATACCACACCATAGACGCAACTAACTAGGGATGACCAAGGATTGTGCCTAAGCTAAACATATATACCCATAGACATAAGGTCTAAACTCATCAAAATTAACATGGATGTCGAGTCTAAGCTCGTTACATTAACATAGACATAAGTCTAAGCTTTTCACCTAGTGATCTTGATCGCCACCCTCTTGCACGGGTGCAATCCGGGAGCATCAAGTCATTCATGACATCATAATTCGTGTTCATGATAAAATTATGAACATTCTTTCATACATAATCATAACCTTTCGACTCGTAAGTTTCCTTCTAAAATCTGATTCAATCATATCATCCATAGACATATGGCCTACTCTTATCACAATTTACATGAACGTAAGTCTAAGCTCATCATCATTAATATGGACGTAAGTCCAGGCTCACTAACATTACCATGGACGCAAGTCCAAGCTCATTAACTTTACCATGGACTCAAGTCCAAGCTCATTAACTTTACCATGGACGCAAGCCCAAGCTCATTAACTTTGCCATGGATGCAAGCCCAAGCTCATTAACTTTTCCATGGATCCAAGCTAATCATTATCGACATGGACACAAGTCCAAGCTCATCATCATTGACATGGACACAATTCCAAGCTAATCATCATTGACATGAACACAAGTCCAAGCTAATCGTCATTGACATGGACACAAGTCCAAGCTAATCGTCATTGACATGGACACAAGTCCAAGCTAATCGTCATTGACATGGACACAAGTCCAAGCTAATCGTCATTGACATGGATCCAAGCTTCATCACTTAGTGGGTTTGATCATCACCCTCTTGCACGGATGCAATCCGGGTGCATCAAACCACTTTCATACATCACATCACAAGTGGATAGTCTTCTCGAAACTAGCTCCTTGTTAACTTATTCCATATGATGCATACCATTATCGAATTAAACTTCATGCGTCAAAAATTCATTTCATTTAATAATCATATAGTCACATATCATTCATTTAGCGTAAGCAACTCATAATAATCATGCAACCATACATGTCTAAGCATAGATATACCTCGGTTTAAGTCTAAATAATCCTAAGGTGGGTTATCTAATTCCCTTAAACCACCGCTCTGATACCAACTTTTAACGCCCTAGAACAATAGTTTTTTTTTTTTTAAATCAGAGTGACCACCCATCCCAGCGAAATGCCGCGGCGCGGCAAATCTGGGCGCGGCGTGGCCAGACAAAGAATTTCAGACCAGTTATACATTTTTCCTGTTTTCAAAATACGCCTAAGGGCGCGGCACGGTGAATGGGGTCGCGGCACGGCCCTGTGTTGTCGCTGGTACTAAACTTAACTTGCTTTAAAAATCACACTTTCCAAACATGATACATCATATATCTTTTATCTACATGAATTTAACTTTTCTAACATCATAACGAGACACTAAAGTCACTCGGTCGCGCACGACCCATTACACCAATCAACATATCGTTTTGACCCATATCGGCTTATATGTCAAACTTGATCCATTTCGACTCATTCCATTATCTATCACGCTTCATTTGAACATACTTAAGCCTTTCACTAACCTTATTAAAAAAATCTTTGACTACTTGTTTATTCAAAAATGTTTAACGAACACAACTAAAAACGTCAACACATGTAATTACCTGAATCATGATCCAATTTTCGAGACTCACAATTCCACTTACAAAACCAATTTGATCATACTTGAAAACTCTAAAGCAAAACAACCTTAAATTGCGAACGTTTGAACACATGATCATCCGCATTCAATAACATAGATCATCATAATAATAAAAGCAAGATTTAGAAAGTTGCTTTTACTTACTTGAGCTAACTTCTTACTTAAATTTCTTGTAAACCCGCTACTTCTTCGACGCTTGCTATATACCCTTTAGGAACTTGCAAGATTTGTTTCCTTCACTTGTCCCAATACATTCGTGAAAGTCTACTTTATGATCTCTCGCCGCTTTTCAAGAACCTACATACATGACAACAATGAATATGGGTAAGCTCAATGCTTAGTGAGTAACATAGAGAATTAATAATAACTGTTCATAAACTTGGCACACTATAAATAACAATAATTATCCTATGTAACCCGTCTTCTTGGTAACTATTCTCTTTTAGGAGAGTTTGTATGTCCTTGCTTCACGAACACATCATACACTTCATCACTAATACATCATAACAATACATATCTACAACATATTACATTCATAAAAGAACTCAACAACAATCATAAATCATCAATCACATAATACTTACCTTGAGAACCCGTGTATGTACAAGTGTATCCCCACTTACCTGTCGTGGCCCTCATGATCGGCTTGTCCCGGTGTAATTCCTTCTTCATTGGTTTATCATAGACTCATATCTCGTCACTCTACTCGAATTCCTTTGCTATTAAAAATTCTTGAAAGACTTCTTTAACATCTTGAAATTGTATTAGCAAACTTAACACATCATAATATCATCTACCGCATTCATCATTAAGTACCCATTAACAACCGTAACATAAACTAATAAAATTGACTTCATCAAAATCTTTAACTTGATAACTTACCGTAAACAAAATACTTGTTCTACTCGATCATAATATTCATTGTAACATCCCGCCTTTTTCCATTTACTTTTACGTTATTCTAATTTAAACTCCGTTATATGTTTATAACATCTCCCGTTGATACGCATTTTAAATTATCTCGTTTAGGTAATTCACGCACCCGAACGAAAGTTGAGGGACTAAACTTGACAAGGGATCAAACCCTTGACTAGGTCAAAGGGTCAAACCCCTTTCACCCATTCATTATCATCTCCATCTCTCTCTCTTTCTCTCTAGCAAGAACACACACCCAATTTCCAAATTCATTCAATCATCATCTAAATTCAATCTAGGAGGCTTACAACAAAATAAATTACATATTCGTGATCCTCCCTTCATCCTCTTCATTTTGGTACCAACTTCATCTCGTTTGGGTAACATTTCTAAAACTCTAGATTTCTCTAAATTCGTGTTTTTGACTTGAAATGGTGTTAGTTAGTGTCTATGGCTCATTGTGATGTCGTGTATGTAATTTGTATGCTCGATTTGTTGTTTTTGGTGTAACTAGTTCATTATGAAAATTACTTGCTAAATCCTTGATTTTGGATGATCAAATGTTATTAGATTGTTAATGTGCATGTTTTAAAAGTGTTACTAGTATCATTAGTTTCATTTTGATGTATAGATTGATTAAAGAAACTTCATAAACGCGATTATTGATTTTGTGAACTTTTGGTTAGGGTTTGATAGCTTTAAAACGAACTTTTGATGCGTTGAATGCTTGTTAATGTTATTGATAAGTGTTTAGTTGTATTACATGTTTCATTACCTTCAAAACGGCATATCATACATGTAAATTGGATTCCCGGAACTTGAAATGCATTTGATGAACTTGAAAATTTGAAAATAGACTTTTATTGATCACTTGACGAGAAATCGGTTGTTGAAAATGATGTTTTTGATTGATGATACATGTTTAGTTGTGTTCCTTGTCAAAAGAGCTTTCCAACGGTATAAGATACACCTTCGAGTTGTTTACGGTTTGCGTTTTATGGTTGTTTGAAGTTTTGACCAAGACTTGAACATTTGAAACTGACCAGGTACCAGGCCACGCCTAATGTCGCGGCGCGACACCTCTGGCCGCGGCGCGGCATATGCCGTGATCAGGTTCTGACCTCCATGTCCAAAATACGAAAAATGTTTGGCATACTACGGACCTCCGATTCACATGAAACTTGTTCTAACATGCTCATATATGATTAAAAACCTCAGAAAAATAGTTCGGGACCCGACCCGAACATGTTGACTTTTTCGTTGACTTTGACCCGACCAAGTTTGACTTTTTGTCAAACTTAATCAATTAATTATGCAATCTTTCTAACATGCTTTTATACTTGTGTCTTGCATGAAACTTGATGATTTGATTCACATGCTATATTAATCGAGTCGTATTGAGCCATAGGACTAATTGAACATCTTTGACCCTTCGTGACTATCGTTATTGATACAACCTATTTGTTTAGGTCAAGACTAGCATTGTTCTTTGCACACGTTACTTGTCGAAGTACTTTTTGGTTCGTGCATACAAGGTGAGATCATAGTCCCACTTTTACTCTTTTTGAACTTACTTTTGGGATGAGAAAACATAAACGTTCTTTCAAACTACGTGAACACAAGTACAGGGAAAACAAACATTCTACATACGAGTTTGAACACAAATCCTCAATTCGATTATCATTAGTTACATCAGATGGTGTAAGCGAGAACTTATGTTATATGGCCATATGGGTTTGACAAACCCTCACTTCGGACGGTTCGCTACCGTCTACAGGTGAAATATATTTTCGGGAAACAGTGTATGTTCTAACACTATTATTACGGGGTTCAACGGACGGAATGTTAAGCTTTGATAATTGAGTGCTCGTGAATATTAACTTTTAGAATGTACTATGACTTTATCGATGTTGCAAATCTTGTGGTTCAACTTACTTTTACTCACTTACTTATTTAAACCTATGATTTCACCAACGTTTTCGTTGACAGATTCTCTATGTTTTTCTCAGGTCCTTGAACTTAGGTGATACATGCTTCCGCTCATACTTTTTGATACTTGCATTGGATTTCGAGTATACTTGCATATGTGGAGCGTCTTTTTGACTACTTTTAATTGTGTCGCACGTGTTTCATACAAACTTTAAACATTGTTATGTACTTGTTATGGAAACTACTTTTGTAAACTTTGAAACATCCTCATTTATGAAATGAATGCGACATATTTTTCGGTCAAACTTTGTTATAAAGACTTACGACCATGTAATGGGACCATACGTAGATGATGCCGTCATTTGACGATTTGTCGGGGTCGCTACAAGTGGTATCAGAGCTTTGGTTGTAGGGATTTAGAGTTCATTGGTGTCAACCCCGAGTCATAGGGTACATTGGTGAGTCTAGACTACAACCGGCATATAGACTTGACATAGGGATTACTTGACTATTTGTGCATTTATACTCGAACCCTCTTACTCATATCTACTCTTATTCTATCTTACTCTTGCGTTGTATAATTTAATTGACACGCCACCTTGACTATATGTGGTAATCTCGAATGCACATATGAGTTAGGGTAATATAATTTCTGGGATTATATTACGGTGACTCATATGAACATACCGACATCATGACATAAAGAATTTAAGGCGAGTCAAGGATAATTTTCTCTCTATCTTTATTCCATATCACGGTTAGTATTATTTAGAATACTAACCAACGGTATTCTTTTGTTTTGAAGGAACAATGCCTCCTCGCCGTGTACGACACAATGAAACTCCCGAACAAGCCTTACAACGCATGATAGCCACCGCCGTGGATGCGGCCATGGCCGGTCACTCGTCTAACAACAACAATAACAACAACCATAACAACAATAACCAAGGAGCCGATAACTCTAGCGAAGGGTGCTCCTACAAAGCTTTCATGGGGTGCAAACCTCACACTTATGATGGAACCGGGGGACCGGTTGTGCTTACTCGTTGGTTTGAACAAACCGAGGCCGTCTTTAGCATAAGCGGTTGTCGGGATCAAGACAAGGTCAAATACTCCACCCACACTTTCTCCGGAATTGCTCTAACATGGTGGAACACCTATGTTCAATCGGTGGGTACCGATGAAGCTCATGCCCTCTCTTGGGCCGATCTAAGGGAAAAGATGATTGTTGAATATTTTCCGCGCGAAGAAACCTGAAAGCTTGAGGAAGAACTAAGAGCTTTGAAAGCGGTCGGAAACGATCTTAAAGCTTATAATCAACGCTTCGCCGAACTATCCTTGATGTGTCCTAATCTTGTTAACCCCGAATCTCAAAGGATTGAGCTCTACATGCTCGGTCTTCCAAAAAGCATCAAACAAGGGGTGATGTCATCCAAACCCGCTACTCATCAAGCCGCTATGAACATGGCCCACCAATTAATCGAAACGGTTGACGAAATCGTAGTGCCGGCTCCTAAGGCCGAGGACAAGTCGGGTGGCAACAAAAGGAAATGGGAAGCCACTCCATCAACCAACTACAACAACAACACCTTCACCAAAAAGCCTTTCAACAACGACGGCAAGAAGGGTTATGTCGGAAACTTACCTTTTTGCAACAAATGCCACAAGCATCATCACGGCGAATGTAACAAGCTAGTTTTTCACCGTTGCCAAGGTGTTGGTCATAGGGCCAACAATTGCACAAGCGCCGCCCCCGTTGCTCGAAAGGGGCCCAATCCTCCAAAAACGGTCACTTGTTACGAATGTGGCCAAACGGGCCATTATAAGAACGAATGCCCAAAAAAGAAAGCCAACCCCAACAACCGAGGCCGAGCCTTTAACATCAACACCGAGGAAGCCCGAGATGACAATGAACTAGTCACGGGTACGTTTCTTCTCAACAACTCTTATGTTACTTGCTTATTCGATTCGGGTGCCGATAAATGTTTTGTGTCTAAGACTTTGGCTCCTACCCTTTGCACTCCACCACACCCTTTAGATACTACTTATTCCATCGAAGTGGCCGACGGAAAACTCTTAAGTGCCAACACATATTACCGGGGGTGTACTTTGAACATTTTGGGTAAGGAATTTGAAATTAACTTGATACCCATGGAATTAGGGAGTTTTGATGTAATAATCGGTATGAATTGGATGGTCAAAAATAAATCTCACAATCTTTGCGATCTTCACGCAATCCGAATTCCTATCGAGAATGGTGAACCATTGATTGTCTATGGCGACAAAAATTGCACCGGACTCAATCTCATTTTGTGCCTTAAAGTTCGAAAGCTACTTCGCAAGGGTTGTTTCGCGATTCTTGCTCACGTTAAGAAAGTCGAGGCCGACGAAAAGCGCGTCGAAGATGTGCCAATTGTTAGTGACTTTTCCGATGTATTTCCCGACGAATTACCGGATCTTCCACCTCATCGACCGGTTGAATTTCAAATCGATCTTATTCCAGGAGCCGCACCCGTAGCACGTGCACCATATAGACTTGCTCCATCCGAAATGCAAGAATTTCAAAGTCAAATACAAGAACTACTTGACCGTGGTTTTATCCAACCTAGCCATTCACCTTGGGGCGCTCCGATTTTGTTTGTTAAAAAGAAAGACGGATCCCTACGAATGTGCATTGATTATCGTGAACTAAATAAATTGATGGTTAAGAACCGATATCCCCTTCCTCGCATCGATGACCTCTTTGATCAACTACAAGGGTCTTGTGTATATTCGAAAATCGATCTCCGCTCGGGTTATCATTAATTAAGGGTTAAGGGGGAAGATGTCTCCAAAATCGCTTTCCGAACTCGTTATGGTAGTTATGAATTTCTTGTAATGCCATTTGGTCTCACTAACGCACCGGCGGTGTTCATGGATCTTATGAACCACGTGTGCAAACCGTATCTTGACAAATTCGTTATCGTGTTCATCGATGATATTTTAGTCTATTCAAAAAGCGAGGAAGAACACGAGGAACACCTCCGACTTGTGCTTGAACTTTTAAGACAAGAACAACTCTACGCCAAATTCTCCAAGTGTGAATTTTGGTTAAAGGAAGTTCAATTTCTTGGTCATGTTGTAAGTGATCAAGGTATTAAAGTCGATCCCACGAAGATCGAAGCCATTAGTAAATGGGAGACTCCTGCTACTCCTACTCACATTCGTCAATTCTTGGGTCTCGCCGGGTACTATCGTAGATTCATCGAAAACTTCTCTTTGGTTGCACGTCCTCTAACCGCATTAACTCACAAGGGAAAGAAATTCATTTGGGCGACCGAGCAAGAATCCGCGTTCCAAATCTTGAAGACAAAGCTAACCACCGCTCCTATCTTGTCACTTCCCGAAGGCAATGATGATTTTGTTGTATATTGCGATGCCTCGAAACATGGTTTTGGGTGTGTATTGATGCAACGAAAGAAAGTCATTGCTTATGCCTCCCGACAACTCAAAATTCATGAACGAAACTACACGACGCATGATCTCGAACTCGGAGCCGTTGTCTTTGCACTTAAAATGTGGAGACACTATCTTTATGGAACCAAGAGTACTATCTTTACCGACCACAAAAGTCTCCAACACATTTTCGATCAAAAGCAACTAAACATGAGACAACGACGGTGGATTGAAACTTTGAACGATTACGATTGCGAGCTTCGTTACCATCCCGGGAAGGCAAACGTAGTGGCCGATGCCTTAAGTCGAAAAGAAAGAGCGGTGCCTCTTCGTGTCCGAGCTTTAAACATCACCATTCACACGAACCTTAATAGCCAAATTCGGGTAGCCCAAGATGAGGCTCTCAAGGATGAAAACCTTTCACACGAGCTCTTGAACATTCTCGTCTCTCGATTCGAAATTAGGGAGACCGGACTTCGATATTACGCCGGAAAAATTTGGGTGCCTAGATATGGCGATCTACGAAACCTCATCCTAGACGAAGCCCACAAATCGCAATACTCGATTCATCCCGGAGCCAATAAGATGTAACATGACCTTAAAGAACAATATTGGTGGCCGAACATCAAAAAGGAGGTTGCTAGATACGTCGCCAATTGTTTGACTTGCGCTAAAGTCAAAGCCGAACACCAAAGACCGTCCGGGTTACTTCAACAACCCGAGATCCCGCAATGGAAGTGGGAAAGGATCACGATGGATTTTATCACCAAACTACCGAAAACGTCGGGCGGTTATGATACAATTTGGGTCATTGTTGACCGTCTCACCAAATCCGCGCACTTTCTCGCCATGAAAGAAACCGACAAAATGGAGAAACTTGCACGACTTTACATTAAAGAGATTGTAGCCCGACACGGAGTACCGTTATCGATTATCTCCGACCGAGATGGTCGTTTCGTTTCTAGATTTTGGCGTACATTACAAGAAGCGTTGGGAACGCGTTTGGACATGAGCACCGCATATCATCCCCAAACCGATGGGCAAAGTGAACGTACAATACAAACCTTAAAGGATATGTTACGAGCCTGCGTTGTTGATTTTGGAAAAGCTTGGGACAATCACTTACCTCTCGCCGAATTCTCTTACAACAATAGTTATCACGCGAGTATTAAGGCCGCACCTTTTGAAGCGTTATATGGTCGAAAATGTCGCTCTCCTCTTTGTTGGGCCGAAGTGGGTGACGTGCAAATTTCCGGGCCCGAACTCATTCACGAAACAACCGAAAAGATTCTTCAAATCCGAGATAGGCTTCGGACGGCCCGGAGTCGTCAAAAATGCTATACCGACAAAAGACGCAAAGACCTCGAATTTCAAGTCGGTGACCGCGTCATGTTAAAAGTCGCACCTTGGAAAGGTGTCATCCGTTTTGGGAAACGTGGGAAACTAAATCCGCGGTATGTTGGTCCTTTCAAAATCTTAGAGCGTGTTGGAACCGTTGCTTATCGTTTAAACCTTCCGCCTCAACTAAGCTCCGTCCATCCTACTTTTCATGTATCTAACTTGAAGAAGTGTCTCGCCGAGCCCGATATCGTCGTCCCTCTTGAGGAACTTACTATTAATGACAAACTCCATTTTGTAGAGGAATCGGTTGAAATTGTGGACTACGTCGAGAAGGAATTAAAACAAAGCCGGATCCCGATTGTTAAGGTCCGATGGAACGCCAAAAGAGGACCCGAGTTTACTTGGGAAAGGGAAGATCAAATGCGAAAGAAACACCCTCATCTATTCCCGGTTCCGGAAACGTCAGATTCTGAGGAAGAAACTACGATTACTACGCCTGCTTAAATTTCGGGACGAAATTTCTTTTAAGGTGTAGGTAATGTAACATCCCGCATTTTTCCATTTACTTTTACGTTATACTAATTTAAACTCCATTATATGTTTATAACATCTCCCGTTGATACGCGTTTTAAATTATCTCGTTTAGGTAATTCACGCACCCGAACGAAAGTTGAGGGACTAAACTTGACAAGGGATCAAACCCTTGACTAGGTCAAAGGGTCAAACCCCTTTCACCCATTCATTATCATCTCCATCTCTCTCTCTTTCTATCTAGCAAGAACACACACCCAATTTCCAAATTCATTCAATCATCATCTAAATTCAATCTAGGAGGCTTACAACAAAATAAATTACATATTCGTGATCCTCCCTTCATCCTCTTCATTTTGGTACCAACTTCATCTCGTTTGGGTAACATTTCTAAAACTCTAGATTTCTCTAAATTCATGTTTTTGACTTGAAATGGTGTTAGTTAGTGTCTATGGCTCATTGTGATGTCGTGTATGTAATTTGTATGCTCGATTTGTTGTTTTTGGTGTAACTAGTTCATTATGAAAATTACTTGCTAAATCCTTGATTTTGGATGATCAAATGTTATTAGATTGTTAATGTGCATGTTTTAAAAGTGTTACTAGTATCATTAGTTTCATTTTGATGTATAGATTGATTAAAGAAACTTCATAAACGCGATTATTGATTTTGTGAACTTTTGGTTAGGGTTTGATAGCTTTAAAACGAACTTTTGATGCGTTGAATGCTTGTTAATGTTATTTATAAGTGTTTAGTTGTATTACATGTTTCATTACCTTCAAAACGGCATATCATACATGTAAATTGGATTCCCGGAACTTGAAATGCATTTGATGAACTTGAAAATTTGAAAATAGACTTTTATTGATCACTTGATGAGAAATCAGTTGTTGAAAATGATGTTTTTGATTGATGATACATGTTTAGTTGTGTTCCTTGTCAAAAGAGCTTTCCAACGGTATAAGATACACCTTCGAGTTGTTTACGGTTTGCGTTTTATGGTTGTTTGAAGTTTTGACCAAGACTTGAACATTTGAAACTGACCAGGTACCAGGCCATGCCTAATGTCGCGGCGCGACACCTCTGGCCGCGGCGCGGCATATGCCGTGGTCAGGTTCTGACCTCCATGTCCAAAATACGAAAAATGTTTGGCATACTACGGACCTCCGATTCACATGAAACTTGTTCTAACATGCTCATATATGATTAAAAACCTCAGAAAAATAGTTCGGGACCCGACCCGAACATGTTGACTTTTTCGTTGACTTTGACCCGACCAAGTTTGACTTTTTGTCAAACTTAATCAATTAATTATGCAATCTTTCTAACATGCTTTTATACTTGTGTCTTGCATGAAACTTGATGATTTGATTCACATGCTATATTAATCGAGTCGTATTGAGCCATAGGACTAATTGAACATCTTTGACCCTTCGTGACTATCGTTATTGATACAACCTATTTGTTTAGGTCAAGACTAGCATTGTTCTTTGCACACGTTACTTGTCGAAGTACTTTTTGGTTCGTGCATACAAGGTGAGATCATAGTCCCACTTTTACTCTTTTTGAACTTACTTTTGGGATGAGAAAATATAAACGTTCTTTCAAACTACGTGAACACAAGTACAGGGAAAACAAACATTCTACATACGAGTTTGAACATAAATCCTCAATTCGATTATCATTAGTTACATCAGATGGTGTAAGCGAGAACTTATGTTATATGGCCATATGGGTTTGACAAACCCTCACTTCGGACGGTTCGCTACCGTCTACAGGTGAAATATATTTTCGGGAAACAGTGTATGTTCTAGCACTATTATTACGGGGTTCAACGGACGGAATGTTAAGCTTTGATAATTGAGTGCTCGTGAATATTAACTTTTAGAATGTACTATGACTTTATCGATGTTGCAAATCTTGTGGTTCAACTTACTTTTACTCACTTACTTATTTAAACCTATGATTTCACCAACGTTTTCGTTGACAGATTCTCTATGTTTTTCTCAGGTCCTTGAACTTAGGTGATACATGCTTCCGCTCATACTTTTTGATACTTGCATTGGATTTCGAGTATACTTGCATACGTGGAGCGTCTTTTTGACTACTTTTAATTGTGTCGCACGTGTTTCATACAAACTTTAAACATTGTTATGTACTTGTTATGGAAACTACTTTTGTAAACTTTGAAACATCCTCATTTATGAAATGAATGCGACATATTTTTCGGTTAAACTTTGTTATAAAGACTTACGACCATGTAATGGGACCATACGTAGATGACGCCGTCATTTGACGATTTGTCGGGGTCGCTACATTCATGATACAACGAAAAACACATCATAATATCGAATGCATAATTAAATCGTTAATTGAATATACATTTACCTATGTACTCACCTTGGACTCTTTTGCACACTTTGCCGCTTTCCTTCCCTTGATTAGCTCCTAATCACAATGCTAATCACATTAATAACTTGCTTAACACATAAATCCGCTCATAACGCCATTAGGCATCAAAGTGGCTACTAGCTTAATTTTAACCCAATTAAGCTTTTGACCGATTTTGACTCAAGAAATGAACTTGAACCACTACACTACAAGTGGTAACTCATGTCTAAATAACTCCTAATAACATGGACACTTACAACATGCCCAAAATTCCAAACAATAATACTTTATTCAAGCTTTACACAATTCCACCATTTGGATAGCCCTACATTCACAGCATATTCTGACCCATTTAAGTCTCTGTTCAGCATTTAAAGACTTGTTCATTGGAAAGGACACTCAAATCCCTTTCCGGAAAGTGCTCACATGCCCTAAACGGAGCTACGGTTGATTTTATATGATTTTTACAAAATCAAGTTTTGTGCAATTTTTCTTAGTGACGGGTTTGACATCATTGACTCTATTTTCAACTCAATTCAACACAAAAACATTTCTAACAAAACCAAGCAACTTACATATACTAATAACACTATTATGAATGATTTTTAACACAATTTAATCATCATACATGGCTAATAACATCATGAACATTACTAGTTCTTCTCTTAGGCATTTTAACAAACACCTTATATGCATAAGTATGTCATGTTCTTTAACATCACAACAATAATTCTTTAATCCATAATATTACTTATGAAACTCAAATTCATGAATAATTAGACATAAGCATCATCAAAGATTCATTTTTAACAATTAAAATCATCATCATCAACATCAACTCTTCTTTGAGGCATTTCATCAAACACCTTACATGCATGCCCCAAAAGAAGCAACACTACAACTTACTTGATGTTTAACTCACCAAGAACCCTAATTCGACCTCAAGAACGAAATTAAAACATAAAATTCGAATTAAGAACTTACCAAAGCATTAAAATTGAAGCCCTAGATAGCTAGAACAAGAATCAAGTCAAATGAGTCAAGATAACTCTTTTTTCTCCATGTTCTTCCTCTTTCTCTCTCTAAAAATGCCCCACTCTCTCTCTAAAATGAGAGTAAGTTTTCAGAAGTTGTTAGAGCTGGAAAATGAGCTCTCAAGACTGATTTTGATGGCCAAAAACGTTTTTAGGCATTTTACACTTTCAGTCCCTTAATATACAAAAGCTGTCAAACCCCACTTTAACTCGTATTTGGCCCGTTTCCCGTCAATCGGGGCAGAATTTTGAAAAACTTAAAACACGAAAGTTGTCACATATTTAATTAAGGACGTCTAGGTTTTTTAATCACCTCAATCCGAGAAAATATGAGCAAGTTATGCTCGTTTTACGAAACTGCTCCAAAATGACAACTTATCGAAAAGTTAACCGTTAAGCATTTCGACTTAATATTTTTTAGCCCACAACCACCAACACTTATTATTATTAATAATAATAATATTTTAAGTCACTTCTAACCTTTCTTTTACATTTATTCTTAGATCATACATATAAAACGCTAATAAAAGTTACTTATTAATTACTAGAAAAATATCTTGAAATTTGGGGTGTTACATAACATAGTACCTATATTTATCATGAGACAGGTCAGTGGGCCCCCACATATCATTGTAAACCAGTTGAAGGGGACAAGTGCTTACAAGTGAAGAATCATCAAATGGTAACTTTGTACTTTTATTGCATAAACATGAATGACAACTAGTGTCTACATAAGAGGTAGTTGATAAACATGCATTTTTAAGAATAAAATTCAAAACACGAGAGGATGGATGGCCGAAGCGGTTGTGCCATGTATTATTCAGAGTAGCAGAGTTGACTTGAGGTAGACGTGGTTGGCGGATGTTGTAGAGATCATAGATGCATTCCCCCCGAAGCAGAGGTGCTCGTGTTTTCAGATCCTTCACAAGATAATAAAATGGAAAAAATTCCATAGAAACATGGTTAGTGCGATAGAATTTAGCAACAGAAATCAAGTTTCTATGAGAAGAAGGTACACATAAGATATCAAACAGTTTAAAGGAATGAGAATTTGTTTTAAGTGTTGTATTGCCAAGATGGGAAATGTGTAAACATGTACCATCTCCTAGGATGATCTCTTCGGGTCCTCCATAATTCGAGAAGGATTGTAGATTGTTGGTGTCAGTTGTAACATGGTGGGATGCCCCCGTGTCAAGAATCCACGAGGGAGATGAGGCGGAATGAGTCCCGGTGTAGTTTGCAATAGGGGAAACCTCGTTTTCTTTTAAGAACCGAGCAAGGCTGCGACATTCCTTGGTGAAGTGGCCATATCAACTACAAAAGTTACAGAAAGCGTCCTTATTGTAGCCTGAATTTCGAGGTGCTTGTGAAGAGTGATTTCGAGATGACTGAGGACGATTCTGTGCTGGACCAGTTGGTGCAGATCGTGGATTGCGATTTGTGTTTTGGCGGTATCCACGCTGTGTATAGTTGGCTGTTGGAATAACATCAGTGGTAGGCGTGATGGTGCATTTTTGTTGTGTCTCAAAGTCAACCAATTTATCGTGTAATTCGTCAAATGAAATAGGTTTTTCACGAGCACGTACTGCTGCGCATATTTCTTTGAAATCATTCCCCAACCTATGGAGAATGTGTAGGACAAGATCATCATCATCAATTGGGTTGTCTGCTAGAGCAAGATCATCAGCAATACTACGCATTTCTTGAAGATACGTAGTAATAGATTTGCCTTCAGCCGTATTTTTGATTAGTCGTTGCTTGAGTGACATGATACGGGTTCTTGATTTGTTAGCATAGAGAACATTTAATCGTTCCCATGCTGTTTTTGCCGAAGGCATGGAGGATATATGTGTCTGAATATTAGCTGAGCAGCTTCCAAGAATTGCATTCAGGATGACCTGATCCTGACGATACCAGATCAAGTAATCAGGGTTTGGTTTTCCCTCTAAAACTTTTAGCGAGGTTGTGGTTGTGCCATCGATAAAACCAAGTAAATCGTAGCCGATTAAGGTTGAAAATAGCTGTCGGCGCCATACGAAAAAATTAAATTGGGTGAGTTTGGTAGGAAGGTGTGTTGGTGCCCGAAGTTGAACAACACTTGTTGATGTAGACATGGAGTACTATGATGTTTTGGGATCGTATTGGCCAGTTTAAACCGTAGAGCTATTGATACCATATAATAATGGAAATAATATTGAAGTGTAAAAGTTGTGTTTCATTCATTGATAAGTGACTGCATATATAGTACAGAGATGGGTTATCTGATACAACGACTAAGCTACATATTAAGGAGTTAGGTCAGTGGAGTTCGTTACAAGTATTGACCCAGATATACACATATGCACATGGACTAATATGGGAAACCCGAGAAATGGGGAAACATAATTGAAATAGCGAATACGAAGCACAATAGACCCAAAACAACAATAAATGGCCTTAGAAAAAAGTGAAGTCAAAGTTTGCTACCATTCATTTGGGCATTTTCTTTCAATATTTATATTATTATTTTTTTTGGGTAAGCGAGGAAACCCTCCAATGAACGAGCATATTAGCTCCCCCATATAAGGTAAAACTTCGAATAATCAAGCCCCTCGAGCGCGATTAAATAGCTTATATTATTCGTTAAGATCTAACGACCTTTTTTCACCTCGTTTTAAGTACTTCTGAGAACAACACAATTGTGAACCATTGATTCATTGAAACAATTTGTAATCACCTCAATTTACAATCTGAATATTGAATTTTTAACTGACTCACTAGAATACAGATAACCCCTTCTATATGTACTCAACCATCTAACCCTAACAACTTAACAACTACTAACAGAAAATGTTACACCATGTTCTACTCAAGTCCTTCATAAATACATATTTACAATTCAGGACCCTGTACTTTACTTTCTTCTGTTTTTAACTTGAGACTTCTGTTGACTTTCACTTTGACTTCCTTTATACTCCCCCTCAAGTTTGGAGTTATTAGGATTCAAAACTCCTAACTTGCTCAGTAACCTAGTTTGTTGATCAGTAGTAACAATCTTTGTAAAAATATCAGCAATCTGAGATTTTGTGTTCATGTAACAAGGCTTGACTTTCCCATCTTTGACTTGATCTCAAACATAATGGCAATCCACTTCAATATGCTTGGTCCTAGCATGAAATACTGGGTTTGCAGCAATATACAAGGCAGCTTGATTATCACAATACAGTTTCACTGGCCCTAAATCTTGCAGTCCCAAATCTTTAAGAAGACTAACTAACCATGTAAATTCACAACATGTCAAAGCCATTGACCTGTACTCTGCTTCTGCAGAGGATCTAGACACAACATGTTGCTTCTTTGACTTCCAAGATACAGGAGAATCACCTAGCAAAATGCAATAACCTGTAGTAGATCTCCTTGTCATAGGACAACTAGCCGAATCAGAATCACAGAATGCTTTCAACTCCACAGCAGAATTATTGGCCAATAAAATCCCTTGTGCAGGAGCTAACAGCAAGTACCTTAAAAGATGCTTGGCAGCTTGATAATGTACAGATGTTGGTGATTGCATAAACTGACTTAACAACTGCACACTATAACATATATCTGGTCTTGTAATAGTCAAATAGATGAGCTTACCAATTAATCTTCTATACAGTTCAGGATCTGTCATAGGTGTACCAGAATCAGCTTGTAACTTTGTATTTGGATCTAAAGGCAATTTGTATGGCCTGCACTTTAATACACCATACTCCTTTAGCAAATCCATTGTATACTTTTGCTGAGATACAAATATTCCCTGACTAGATTTAGAAACCTCTAATCCCAAAAAATAGCTCACTACACCTAGGTCTTTCATATGGAAATGAGAACTCAGTTGTGCTTTTAACACATCTATTTGATCTTTATTAGTACCAGTAATCAACAGATCATCCACATACACTAAAATAGCTGTAAAATAGTCTGAATCATTTTTAGTGAACAATGAATAGTCTGCTTTTGACTGTTTGAATCCAAATTCAACTAAAGCAGCTGACAATTTAGCAAACCATTGCCTAGGGGCTTGCTTGAGCCTATACAAGGATTTTTTTCAACTTACACACCTTTGACTTATCTTGAGGAATGTCTTTAACTTTCTCCCCCTGTCCAGCATACCCCAATGGTAATGTCATATACACTTCTTCAAAAAGATCACCATGTAAAAAAGCATTGGAAACATCCATTTGACACATTTCCCAATTAAACATGGCTGCAACAGCAAGTAAAGATCTCACAGTAACCATCTTTGCTACTGGAGCAAAGGTTTCCTCAAAATCTATACCTTGTCTTTGTCTATTCCCATTCACCACTAGTCTAGCCTTTTTCCTATCAACAGATCCATCTGCTTTCAGCTTAGTCTTATAGATCCAGTGACAATTTATTGCTTTCTTTCCTTGAGGAAGATCAGTGATTTCCCAAGTGCCATTATCTTCTAATGCCTTCAATTCAGAGTTCATAGCCTCACACCATTCTAGACACCCCACAGCTTGTTTAAAAGACTTTGGGTCACAATGTGCCATTAGAGCAGTAACATAGGATTGGAACTCTTTTTCAAGACAAGGTGAGGACACTTGATTTACAACAGGCACATGTGATAACCTAGTTTGATTTTGAGAAAAAACATAATCTTTATGCCAGACTGGAATAGTTGACTGTCTAGTTGACCTTCTGACTTCTGTTGACTGATTATTTAAGGAACTAGTACTAGCTTGTTGATTATCCAGCTGTGATTCTTGGTTAATTGAAGACACATTTGGAGTAACCAAATGTACATCATAATCAGCTGGTGTTGAAGAGAACACAGCAGGTACAGGTTTCAACACTTTATTAACAAAATCAGCAGAGTAAGGAAAGATATGCTCATAAAATACCACATCTCTTGAAACAAATGTATTCTTGGTTAACAAATTCAGTAACTTGTATCCCTTTTGATGTGCAGGGTATCCCAGAAACACACATGGCACACCTCTTTCACTGAATTTATCTGTATTTCTCTCAGGATTACTAGCCATCACTAGACATCCAAAAACTCTCAAATGATCATATATGGGTGAACTTTTAAGTAACACTTCATAAGGAGTTTTATTTTTTAAAACTGAAGATGGGATTCTATTAATAAGGTACACAGCAGTCATAACACAATCACCCCAAAACATTAATGGTAAATGTGCTTGAAATCTTAAGGCTCTAGCTATTTCAAGAATATGCCTATGTTTCCTTTCCACTCTCCCATTTTGTTGAGGCCTATCTGCACAAGATGTTTGCTGTACTATACCTTTTTCTCTCAACAGAATTCCCAATTTACCTTTCACAAACTCTAATGCATTATCAGATCTTACAATCTTTATGTTCCTATTAAACTGATTTTCTACAAACTTCACAAATGACTTAAAAGCATTATAACAATCATTCTTATGCACTAACAAATATATCCAAGTAGTTCTGCTGTAATCATCAACTAGAGTCAAAAAAATATCTATATTTTCCTTGAGTTGGTACTTTATATGGACCCCATATATCCATATGTACAAGATGAAATGCATCTACAGCTTGTGAATCACTCAACTGATATGGTAATTTTGTAAATTTTGCCATTGGACAATGTAAACACTTTTCTTCATTGTTCTCAATTAACTTTAATGGAACAAAAGAAATATACTTGAGTTTAGTATCTGAAATATGCCCTAGTCTATGATGCCACAAACTATAGGACATTACAAGCTTACTTGAATTCACACTACACCCATCCTTTATTGTAAACAAACTGAGATTATTTACAGAAGCATACAACAAGCTAACAAGATTCTTGTCCAGTTGATGAAGAGGACTGTTCACCAGGTAGTACAAGTATTCTTTCCTTTCACCCAGTCCTATCACTTTCTTTGTTTTCAAGTCCTGGATAACACAGAATTGTGAAAAGAATATCACAATATAAGGTTTATCCTTAGTCAACTTAGGGACAGACAACAAACTAAACTAAAATGCAGGAACCACTAGTACATCATTCAATTCCATACTATTATCAAGTTTAGCCTGACCCATATGTGAGATGACTGATGTATTCCCATTTGGAAGTTTTATGTGTGGTTTCAACAAAAGACTTTTTAAACTCTTTAAATCTTTAGTAGTAGGGGTCATATGATCAGTAGCCCCTGTATCTAATATCTATTGAGTACAATTAGCATTACTAGAAGTAATACCTGCTGCAAAGTGATGATCAAGTTCATCATCAAAATCACCTCCATTACCTTGAGTCATTTGAGGCAAACACTTCAGCAACTGTTCAAACTGTTCTGATGTGAAAACAACATTGTTTCCTTGAGTAACATTTGCAACCACTTTCTTTGACTTACTTGAAAAAGTAGTTTTAGCCTTAGACTGTTTTGCAGCAAGTTTACTTTTGTAGTGCCACGCTGGATAGCCAATTCTTTCCCAACACTTATCAGGTGCATGCCATTTGTGTCCACAAATAGCACACTTATCACTGAACTTTTCACCAGAACTAGACTTGCTATACAGTGCAGTAGTCTCAACACTTGAATGTGAAAACATCTCTCTGTGACTCTTCCTGCTGAAGCATGGAACACGCCATCTCAACATTAGGAAGAGGAGTCATAAGCAACAACTGACTTCTGAGAGCACCAAAATGTTCATCCAATCCATTCAGAAACTGGAAAAGATGTTGTTCCTCTTTCTGCAAATTCAAAGCAGCCAAGAAAGCAACAATCTTAGGTGTTACATTCTCAATTCTTGGCAATTCACTCATTGAATCAATTTCCTCCCAAATACACTTCATTCTTGTATAGTACTCACTAACAGTAGATCCTAGTTGTTCACTAGAATACATATCTTTGTACAACTTGTACTTCCTCGATCCATTACTAAGTGCAAATCTCTTTTCAAGCTGTTTCCAAATTTCAGATGCAGTTCCTACAAACATTATTGATTTAACAATCGATTCAGAAACTGAATTCATGATCCAGCTTATCACCATATTGTTACACGTGTCCCACTGCTCAGCTTCAACAGCATTTGTTGCAGATCTGATCACACTGCCAGTAACAAACCCTAACTTTCTCTTTGTTGACAGTCCGATCTCAACTGACCTACGCCATGACCGGTAGTTTTGAGCTCCGATTAACTTTTCCTGAATCGACAACGATCCAGGTCCATCGGAAGGATGCACGAACAACGGATTTTGAAACACCTGTGGATCCATGAAATTGAGACTTACGGAAGCGAAAAACAGCAATTTGAGATCAAAATACAGCAACGAATCACCGGAATAAAAAAGAAATCAATCTACGAAACGTAAATTGAAATGACGAACAATGAACGGTTGAATGTGAAGTTCATACGCTCTGATACCATGAGAACAACACAATTGTGAACCATTGATTCATTGAAACAATTTGTAATCACCTCAATTTACAATCTGAATATTGAATTTTTAACTGACTCACTAGAATACAGATAACCCCTTCTATATGTACTCAACCATCTAACCCTAACAACTTAACAACTACTAACATAAAATGTTACACCATGTTCTACTCAAGTCCTTCATAAATACATATTTACAATTCAGGACCCTGTACTTTACTTTCTTCTGTTTTTAACTTGAGACTTCTGTTGACTTTCACTTTGACTTCCTTTATACTCCCCCTCAAGTTTGGAGTTATTAGGATTCAAAACTCCTAACTTGCTCAGTAACCTAGTTTGTTGATCAGTAGTAACAATCTTTGTAAATATATCAGCAATCTGAGATTTTGTGTTCATGTAACAAGGCTTGACTTTCCCATCTTTGACTTGATCTCAAACATAATGGCAATCCACTTCAATATGCTTGGTCCTAGCATGAAATACTGGGTTTGCAGCAATATACAAGGCAGCTTGATTATCACAATACAGTTTCACTGGCCCTAAATCTTGCAGTCCCAAATCTTTAAAAAGACTAGCTAACCATGTAACTTCACAACATGTCAAAGCCATTGACCTGTACTCTGCTTCTGCAGAGGATCTAGACACAACATGTTGCTTCTTTGACTTCCAAGATACAGGAGAATCACCTAGCAAAATGCAATAACCTGTAGTAGATCTCTTTGTCATAGGACAACTAGCCCAATCAGAATCACAGAATGCTTTCAACTCCACAGCAGAATTATTGGCCAATAAAATCCCTTGTGCAGGAGCTAACAGCAGGTACCTTAAAAGATGCTTGGCAGCTTGATAATGTACAGATGTTGGTGATTGCATAACCTGACTTAACAACTGCACACTATAACATATATCTGGTCTTGTAATAGTCAAATAGATGAGCTTACCAATTAATCTTCTATACAGTTTAGGATCTGTCATAGGTGTACCAGAATCAGCTTGTAACTTTGTATTTGGATCTAAAGGCAATTTGTATGGCCTGCACTTTAATACACCATACTCCTTTAGCAAATCCATTGTATACTTTTGCTGAGATACAAATATTCCCTGACTAGATTTAGAAACCTCTAATCCCAAAAAATAGCTCACTACACCTAGGTCTTTCATATGGAAATGAGAACTCAGTTGTGCTTTTAACACATCTATTTGATCTTTATTAGTACCAGTAATCAACAGATCATCCACATACACTAAAACAGCTGTAAAATAGTCTGAATCATTTTTAGTGAACAATGAATAGTCTGCTTTTGACTGTTTGAATCCAAATTCAACTAAAGCAGCTGACAATTTAGCAAACCATTGCCTAGGGGCTTGCTTGAGCCCATACAAGGATTTTTTTTCAACTTACACACCTTTGACTTATCTTGAGGAATGTCTTTAACTTTCTCCCCCTGTCCAGCATACCCCAATGGTAATGTCATATACACTTCTTCAAAAAGATCACCATGTAAAAAAGCATTGGAAACATCCATTTGACACATTTCCCAATTAAACATGGCTGCAACAGCAAGTAAAGATCTCACAGTAACCATCTTTGCTACTGGAGCAAAGGTTTCCTCAAAATCTATACCTTGTCTTTGTCTATTCCCATTCACCACTAGTCTAGCCTTTTTCCTATCAATAGATCCATCTGCTTTCAGCTTAGTCTTATAGATCCAGTGACAATTTATTGCTTTCTTTCCTTGAGGAAGATCAGTGATTTCCCAAGTGCCATTATCTTCTAATGCCTTCAATTCAGAGTTCATAGCCTCACACCATTCTAGACACCCCACAGCTTGTTTAAAAGACTTTGGGTCACAATGTGCCATTAGAGCAGTAACATAGGATTGGAACTCTTTTTCAAAACAAGGTGAGGACACTTGATTTACAACAGGCACATGTGATAACCTAGTTTGATTTTGAGAAAAAACATAATCTTTATGCCAGACTGGAATAGTTGACTGTCTAGTTGACCTTCTGACTTCTGTTGACTGATTATTTAAGGAACTAGTACTAGCTTGTTGATTATCCAGCTGTGATTCTTGGTTAATTGAAGACACATTTGGAGTAACCAAATGTACATCATAATCAGCTGGTGTTGAAGAGAACACAGCAGGTACAGGTTTCAACACTTTATTAACAAAATCAGCAGAGTAAGGAAAGATATGCTCATAAAATACCACATCTCTTGAAACAAATGTATTCTTGGTTAACAAATTCAGTAACTTGTATCCCTTTTGATGTGCAGGGTATCCCAGAAACATACATGGCACACCTCTTTCACTGAATTTATCTGTATTTCTCTCAGGATTACTAGCCATCACTAGACATCCAAAAACTCTCAAATGATCATATGTGGGTGAACTTTTAAGTAACACTTCATAAGGAGTTTTATTTTTTAAAACTGAAGATGGGATTCTATTAATAAGTTACACAACAGTCATAACACAATCACCCCAAAACATTAATGGTAAATGTGCTTGAAATCTTATGGCTCTAGCTATTTCAAGAATATGCCTATGTTTCCTTTCCACTCTCCCATTTTGTTGAGGCCTATCTGCACAAGATGTTTGCTGTACTATACCTTTTTCTCTCAACAGAATTCCCAATTTACCTTTCACAAACTCTAATGCATTATCAGATCTTACAATCTTTATGTTCCTATTAAACTGATTTTCTACAAACTTCACAAATGACTTAAAAGCATTATAACAATCATTCTTATGCACTAACAAATATATCCAAGTAGTTCTGCTGTAATCATCAACTAGAGTCAAAAAATATCTATATTTTCCTTGAGTTGGTACTTTATATGGACCCCATATATCCATATGTACAAGATGAAATGCATCTACAGCTTGTGAATCACTCAACTGATATGGTAATTTTGTAAATTTTGCCATTGGACAATGTAAACACTTTTCTTCATTGTTCTCAATTAACTTTGATGGAACAAAAGAAATATACTTGAGTTTAGTATCTGAAATATGCCCTAGTCTATGATGCCACAAACTATAGGACATTACAAGCTTACTTGAATTCACACTACACCCATCCTTTATTGTAAACAAACTGAGATTATTTACAGAAGCATACAACAAGCTAACAAGATTCTTGTCCAGTTGATGAAGAGGACTGTTCACCAGGTAGTACAAGTCTTCTTTCCTTTCACCCAGTCCTATCACTTTCTTTGTTGTCAAGTCCTGGATAACACAGAATTGTGAAAAGAATATCACAATATAAGGTTTATCCTTAGTCAACTTAGGGACAGACAACAAACTAAACTTAAATGCAGGAACCACTAGTACATCATTCAATTCCATACTATTATCAAGTTTAGCCTGACCCATATGTGAGATGACTGATGTATTCCCATTTGGAAGTTTTATGTGTGGTTTCAACAAAAGACTTTTTAAACTCTTTAAATCTTTAGTACTAGGGGTCATATGATCAGTAGCCCCTGTATCTAATATCTATTGAGTACAATTAGCATTACTAGAAGTAATACCTGCTGCAAAGTGATGATCAAGTTCATCATCAAAATCACCTCCATTACCTTGAGTCATTTAAGGCAAACACTTCAGCAACTGTTCAAACTGTTCTGATGTGAAAACAACATTGTTTCCTTGAGTAACATTTGCAGCCACTTTCTTTGACTTACTTGGAAAAGTAGTTTTAGCCTTAGACTGTTTTGCAGCAAGTTTACTTTTGTAGTGCCACGCTGGATAGCCAATTCTTTCCCAACACTTATCAGGTGCATGCCATTTGTGTCCACAAATAGCACACTTATCACTGGACTTTTCACCAGAACTAGACTTGCTATACAGTGCAGTAGTCTCAACACTTGAATGTGAAAACATCTCTCTGTGACTCTTCCTGCTGAAGCATGGAACACGCCATCTCAACATTAGGAAGAGGAGTCATAAGCAACAACTGACTTCTGAGAGCACCAAAATGTTCATCCAATCCATTCATAAACTGGAAAAGATGTTGTTCCTCTTTCTGCAAATTCAAAGCAGCCAAGAAAGCAACAATCTCAGGTATTACATTCTCAATTCTTGGCAATTCACTCATTGAATCAATTTCCTCCCAAATACACTTCATTCTTGTATAGTACTCACTAACAGTAGATCCTAGTTGTTCACTAGAATACATATCTTTGTACAACTTGTACTTCCTCGATCCATTACTAAGTGCAAATCTCTTTTCAAGCTGTTTCCAAATTTCAGATGCAGTTCCTACAAACATTATTGATTTAACAATCGATTCAGAAACTGAATTCATGATCCAGCTTATCACCATATTGTTACACGTGTCCCACTGCTCAGCTTCAACAGCATTTGTTGCAGATCTGATCACACTGCCAGTAACAAACCCTAACTTTCTCTTTGTTGACAGTCCGATCTCAACTGACCTACGCCATGACCGGTAGTTTTGAGCTCCGATTAACTTTTCCTGAATCGACAACGATCCAGGTCCATCGGAAGGATGCACGAACAACGGATTTTGAAACACCTGTGGATCCATGAAATTGAGACTTGCGGAAGCGAAAAACATCAATTTGAGATCAAAATACAGCAACGAATCACCGGAATAAAAAAGAAATCAATCTACGAAACGTAAATTGAAATGACGAACAATGAACGGTTGAATGTGAAGTTCATACGCTCTGATACCATGAGAACAACACAATTGTGAACCATTGATTCATTGAAACAATTTGTAATCACCTCAATTTACAATCTGAATATTGAATTTTTAACTGACTCACTAGAATACAGATAACCCCTTCTATATGTACTCAACCATCTAACCCTAACAACTTAACAACTACTAACAGAAAACGTTACACCATGTTCTACTCAAGTCCTTCATAAATGCATATTTACAATTCAGGACCCTGTACTTTACTTTCTTCTGTTTTTAACTTGAGACTTCTGTTGACTTTCACTTTGACTTCCTTTATAACTTCAATTTTTAGGACCGGCCCTGTACAAGAGCCTTCAAGATTCCATTGAAAATTTACCGATATGTGGGATTAACGTAACAGATTAAAGTTTGTAATTTCATTAGTTATGTATATGTAATGTTTATCTTTCTTCAGTTGTAAATAAAAATTTTGACAAGCAAGCAATGTCCGGTAGAGATTAGAAGATAAAAATTTCAAGAAAACTACTATATTACTGATTCAAGAGAATAGAAAACTTGAGGGATCAGAAGTGTCAATAGAAAAAACTTAAGGCGTTGGATCATGTTTTAACAGAAACATGTTATACGATCAAATATCATTGAAATTGATATTCTGAGAAAACAACAGAACAAACAAACTTTTTGAATTCTGCTATTATTCTACACAAACAAATGAACAATTCACGATTTATAATTCTACACAATGCTCTGATGGTCACTATGGACGATGAACTTCGAGTATTTCGTAACGGTGGGATCGTTATCGAAAACGATAGAATTATAGCCATTGGTCAATCTTTGGATATAGTTACTGAATTCTCTTCAAATTCACATGATGTCATTGATCTTCATGGCCAGTTTATACTTCCTGGTTACTTTCTATACATAATCAATATATTATATGTAATAATTCTATCAAGTAAATCAGTAATTATATAGGCTTGATTTAGATATCAGTTAAGGACTTTAATCAATTAGTGCTTTGTATCTTTTGAGCTTCATGATTTGAGGATTTTAAGTTTTTAAATTATTAGATTATAAGTAACAAGTTTTAGTTGAGATAGGCAAAACAAGAAAAGCCTGATCCTGGTGTTTGGCCTGGACCGATCCTGGTCCCAAAATATATCCAGACCATATGACCCTGGTTCGGTGTTTTATAGTTTGGGTCAGTTTTGCAACCTATAGGTTTTGACATCTTACTTGCTGGTTTTAATAACCACTTATGATAGTTAAAAGAATTTAGTACTTGCATATTATATGTGCTTCTTTTTTTTTTTTTAATAAATGTAACCGGCTCTTAAAAGCCGTTTAAGTAATCTGTTAGCAATCATGATTAATTCAATGTATGCATTATGTTTATTAGGATTGATTAATACACACGTCCATACATCTCAACAATTAGCTAGAGGAATTGCTGATGATGTCGATTTGCTTACATGGTTGCATCATCGCATTTGGCCGTATGAATCTAATATGACCGAACACGATTCATACATCTCCACTTTACTTTGTGGAATTGAACTCATTCACTCCGGAGTAAGGTTTTCTTAATTTCGTATATGAACCAAACAAGTTCCTTTTTCAAATTTAGAAGTGTTGATCACTTATTTAGCATATTTTGTAAAATCATTAAGTAAATAAACTACTTTAAACTATGGTTTTCACTATATAATAATTTTTTTTTTTACAAAAATGACATACAGGTCACTTGCTTTGCAGAAGCAGGTGGACAACATGTATCAGGAATGGCAAGGGCAGTTGAATTACTAGGTTTACGCGCATGTTTGACCGAGTCAATTATGGATTCTGGCAACGGGTTACCATCTTCATGGGGCATTAGGACTGCAGACGAATGTATTCTGGTATAATTTCCATTACTGTCAACAATTGATAATGTGGAATTCGGAATAAAGAGGTGATGATTCATAAACTACTAAACATACAATTATGATGTTGTACTGTCCAACACTCTAAAGCAGGTTTAGTGGTGTATAAATCTAATAGTCTTCTATGTTTTTGTTATGCATTTGCGAATACGTATTGTTGCTTTTTTTTTGCAAGTATGCAGTTCCAAAAGGAATTGCATAAGAAGCATAACAATACTGCTGACGGGCGAATTAGAATATGGCTTGGGATACGACAGATTATGAATTCAACTGACCGATTACTTTTTGAGACAAGAGATACAGCAAAAGAACTGAAAACTGGAATCCATATGGTAACTCTCTTTTATTTTTATATAACTAAAATTACTGGTGAAGATATATCAAATTTCTAATTACCGAATTGTTTCAAAACCTAGCATGTTGCAGAGATACCTTTTGAAAATCAACTTGTGATGCAAACTCGAGAAGTTGAACATGGAACGGTTACATATCTGGAGAAGATTAAGTTTTTGACAAGTAATCTGCTTGCAGCTCATTCTGTTTGGGTCAATGAAAATGAGGTAATTTCACTTGTCACTATTGACCGACTTACGATTTAACTGAATTCAAATAATTTGCATTCTTCAGATTGGCTATCTTTCTAATTCTGGGGTTAAGGTGTCTCACTGTCCTGCTGCTGCCATGCGTATGCTTGGATTTGCACCGATTAAGGAAATGCTCGATGCCAATGTTTGTGTATCGTTGGGTACAGATGGAGCGCCATCAAATAACAGAATGAGCATTGGTTAGAAATTTGAATTGCTTCTGATCTGACCCGCTCGTTTTGTCACCTCTAGTGATGGTAGTTTATGAATCTTTAATTATCTTTTCTACAGTTGATGAGATGTACTTAGCTTCTTTGATTAACAAAGGGCGGGAAGTTTATTCAAATGGAACTACGGACCCTACAGCTCTACCTGCGGAAACAATTCTGAAAATGGCAACTATAAATGGTGCAAAAGCGGTACTTTGGGAGAACGACATAGGATCACTTGAAGTCGGAAAGAAGGTTGCATTTTTTTTTCCTTAAATCAGCCAATACTTTCGGGTCTCCTTTTTTCTCCCTTATGCTAAGGGTGAATAATGACATACCCTAGAGGTAGAAGACTGGGTGGGTCAAGTTGGGTATCAGGTCAAATTGGGTTCGGGTCAGGTTGAACAAAAACCATTCTGTCTACTTTTAGAAAGAAAGAAAAAGAAAAATAAAAGTTTTGTATGGTTAGTGTGTTCCATCTGATTACAATGATATACTATAAATATACTAATCTAATTTTCAAGATTTAGTAGGTTGTATGTTTCACACCCTTTTACTTGTTAACTAAAATTTTCATTCTACCTCTTTGACCTATTATAAATAAAGAGTGTAACCTAAATTAGCCCATTTACATATAAAAGTATTTGTTTGGTCATAATGTCACGTAGGATTTTAATTTGTATTTATATGCATGTTCCTGCAGGCTGACTTGATTGTAATCAATCCTTCATCCTGGTCTATGGTGCCAATTCATGACTGGTATATCCAAACACTAAAATGCCTTTTGGATTTTGGATTCCTTTTAAACTTTAACTTGAATTTCTTTGTTGTCTAGTGAAATGTGGTTTAAAAAATTCCTTTCGTCCCAATTTTATAGTCTATAGATTTAAAAAATTGTGGTTAAAAAAATTATCACGGCTTAACCACCCAGGCTTGCCTGAGTGGTCACCGACGAGTTGCCCAATGAAGCACACCACTCGGGTTCAATTCCTGGCTATGCCAAATTGTTCAAAAAGGAAGTGTGACTAGAGGGTGCGCATAATGCGCAATTCACCCGGTAACAGGTCTCGCGCTCGGGGGGCTTGATTACCCGAGGTTTTACCTTCTATCGGGGAGCCAATGTGCTCGTTCATAGGAGGCTTTTCTCGTTTACAAAGAAAAAGAAAATTATCACGACTTTTTGTTAACTTTACAGTTTTACCTTATTTGCATACAGTATAATGACCTTTATCTATTCTATTTCTATTTATTTATGAAAGTAGACACTTAATTTATGACATTCTAAAAACGAATAATGGATAATAAAATATGTATGGAGGGACTATAAGATTTAATTATATTTTATTTGTTAATTGCCATGTAATGTGCAGCATCTCTAGCCTTGTGTATTGCTTGCGGAGTGAAAATATTGAATCTGTAATGTGTAATGGCCGTTGGATCATGAAGAATCAGAAAGTCATGAATGTTGATGAGGTATCATAATCACATTAACAACAATTATGTATACTTTGTTTTAACATTCGCCTGGATAATATAATTTTTCTTTAATAACTTCATCAATGCAAAGCTTGAAATTTGTTTATGGCAGGCCAAGATTATTTCAATGGCAAAACAAGCTTCTGGAGAACTTCTGAAAAGGGCTGGAATACAGATTCCGAACAGGATGAACCTCATATAAGTTGTGTACACGTACTGTACTTAGGAAGATCGTTACTTAGGCTATTATACCAATGTATGCATTTGTTGAAAAAAAAAACTGATTTGGAAAATAGACTACATACCCAAGGTTGCGAAATTCGTTATTAGGGGATTAATCGGTCGGGACTTTGAAAAGAGTAATCGGTAATTCGGGATTAGTCGGTGATTAATCGGAATGTACTTTTTATACATTTAAATAATATATTTCAAAATTATGTGTAAATATAGAAGAAAGTCATAAACATAAACCTAAAGTTTAACATAATTGTCTTATATCGTCCATTTTGTTCAAAAACTATAAATTCTAGTTTAAATTAATGTTAAAATGTTAACCAATTTTGACTTTGACCGACTTTGATCAACAAATATGATTTTGACCTATTAATCGACGTTGACCTATTAATTAAATGAATTTTGAAAAAACGGAACAGTCAGCTCTTAGACAAGAATAATCGGTAGTAATCGGACTTTTTTTACAACATGTACATTTCTGATGAAGAAGTCTTTAATTCGTAATGTTTACTTTTATGACAATACGGGGTCCAGTGTAAACTTAATCTGCTCACTCGCATAGTCGCATCATTATTTTATTCCAATGTAATATCAGTATAACATTAGTTCCTTAAAAAAGAAAGAAGCTAAAAGGTAAATCATAGATGTATTATTTTTTTTTATATCATTGGAGTGTGTTGTAAATAGTTTTTAGTCAAAATCACGATAACTTGTATAAAAACGGAAAACGTTTTCGAAAAGAAAACGAATTCAACAAGAGATACATGAAGCATTGAATAGTTCAAGATCTAGCCATATAATAAGTCAAATAAAGAGTAGTGAAAGAGAAAGACAAGGAGTTTTGAACCGCTAACAAAAAAAGGAAAAAGAAAAAGGATGTAAATTAAATAGGATTCCTTTGGGCAAAATAAAAAGTCGCGGCTCAATCTTCAGAAATTTCATCGTAAATCTGAAATACTTATACAAAAAAATGCGGGGGAGAAAAAAAAGATGCAGGGGAATTTGTCTGCTTGGCTCGTTAAGCATGGGCTAATTCATACCTATAGGTGCTATGTTGGATTTGAATCAGATTTCGGATCAATCTATATTGTTTTGGATCCAATCCATAGGAATCAATAGAAAAGGCAAATCTCTTATGATACACCAGATCCGGCTCGGTTATTGATAGAGTGAATAAATCTGCCATTTCTTGAAATCTCTCTTCTGATTCAAAATCGCAGTGTAACGTGTATCCTCCCCTGTTCCGGTCATGGAATAGATGAAATAAATCAAAAAATGAATTTTTAAGAACGAAAATGGTTTGGCAATTCTTCATTAGGGGATGAATCGAGAGAATTTTGAATTAGAGCTCTAGATTTTTGTTCGTCTCTTGCCGCAATAGTATCTCTTCGTTACCCCAACTCGTTTAACACTTGCAACCCACTTTTTACTTGATTGCTTACGAGTGTACAAACCTCTGGCAACATGTTATTAGCACGATAAAACAAGGGTACATGATCATACAAAATTACAAGTTAAAACATTAAGCTTCTTTTCTGAAGAAATGGTATTCTATACATCAAGCATCAACAAGTTAATAATTGATGTAAATAAAAGCTACGTACATGCTTTAACAAGTAAACTACGTATTAGATATTTATAAAGAAAATGTCTGTACAAGCTATACAAGCAAACTCTATGCAACCTAACCTCATCACACTCAACATCAAAAATAATTGATGTAAAAGTAGGGGTAAAAAAATTCTAATCTAAAAAACTTTGCACAAAACTGTGGAACCAGTACAAGCTAATAAACAACAACAAAAAAAAAAAAAAAAAAGAAGACTCACGGGTTGAATTAATCTTCTATACGTTGAATCTCACCCATCATTATTCGGTTGCTAGTAACCTTAAAACCCAGCAGGGCTGGATCAATTTGTCTTCCCTTTTTTCCTTTCTTCTTTCCCATTTTACCCCCTTGTCCATCTCCACTTTCTAAAGTAGAAGCTGCTGCTGCTGCTGCTTGATTATCAGTCTTCTTAGCATTATTGCTTTTAAGCATGTCGCTAAAAGATGCTGTCTCTGACACGTCAGCATCGCTATAAGATGATGTTCTCCTAAAACGAACGTCCTTGCCAGCTGTCATGTTTTCAGTGGTTTGATATATTAGACTGTCTCCTGCGTCCTGCCTCCCACCTAATAATGAAATTCATGAGGTGAGAATAATTCTTTTGTCAAAGGAACAAGAATCCTCAAGAAGACTCGTTATCTGTTCTAACCAGAGGTGGCAAAATCAGGTTAGTTAATGCGTCTAGATGTAAGTTAGACATACGTTGCCTAACAAGTGACCGTTTCCGACCATTTTCCTAACCACCTCAAGATGGTGAGGTTTGAACCTGAAACCTCATGTGAGTATATCAGGACGCCAATCACTAGCCCATCTTGTGATGGGTTTTTTTAGAAATACTAAATAAGGTTAATCTACTTTTAGCATGTGTTCACCAAATAGTATGTACCACTTGTAAGTTGTATATGCTAGTACTAGAGGACGCTAAATATGCAAGTTAGGTGACGAGCCAAAATCCCTACCAGTTAGATACTAACTGGATACCTTATCTTATTTCTTTTGAACAGCAATATCGGCATCGCCCAGAGGGGAATTAACCACCTTCGTGATTATTTGCCACACATGCGTCAGGGGGGAACCACATTGGGAAAAATCCCCAGAGAATCAAGCTAGCGATTTGGGCATTGCCAAGGATCGAACTAGTGACCTCTTGGAATCCAGACTTGCTAGAGTACAACGCATAATGGTGTTTAAACATATACCTTCAGGAGATAATTAATGTAATGGTAAACGCATAATGGTGTTTAAACATATACCTTCAGGAGATATCATAGTAGAGACACTCCTAGCTCTGAGATCTGGATTTAAAGCCAGCTCAGATAACCCTTCATGTGATGACGCTGCACGTGCAACCGGTGGACGTTTTAACAGAATATTTTCAGGCCTCTTCGAAGTAGCTGTTACCCTGTAAACACAGTTATTGCTTAAACTGATGCTAATATAACAAATTATTACAAGTTTATCTATTTAGTGATACAGGTATGCAAGAAAGTACAAATATAGAATTATAGTACATGCATACGACCGACACTATGTAATGTAAACAGCAAGTAATGTAATAAAAGCTTCACGAAGTTTCAATTCTTTCGAATCCACTGTCAGATAAAATCATATTAAAACTTCTTTTCCTTACCGTTCTATAGCCTCAACAGAAAAGGATTCAGTAGGTCCAACCTTGTCAACGTATAAACCTGTGTTCCCAAGTGAAACCACATCAGAAACAATAATTTTATCAAAAGATGAAGCTTAAATGACCACACAAGGCTGATATATAGAAATTACCACCACCCTGATGAGCCATACTTTGTTGAGTTTCTGCACCTGCACCCTTCATTATTTCTAACGGTGACGAGCTTACCAGAGAATGTGCATATACTGCCTGAGACGACCCATTAACACCATATAACGGGTTCTCTTCATTTCCTTTATACCCACCTATTGTCTCATCCATCGATGCACCGGGACTAGAAACGTAAGATCCGGCCGCAAATGGGTGGTTCTGGTTAAGTCCGATTTGTTGATCGGAGGGGTTAAACGAACCTGGCCTTCTTTCATAATGTGTTCCGCTATTGATATCTAACAGCTCCGTAAGCTGATTGGTTGGTTTCTGGTGTAGTAGATCCATAAGCAATCTTTTTGAAGTGTCATCACTAGATTCACGAGACATCCAATGATTTTGATCTTCTGAGATCCTTCTCGCTTCAATTTCCCATTTCTGTCTCTCGTTTATATGCAGTTGTTGAATCCTCGATTCCATCCACTCGTTTGACATTTGACTATTATGCCCTTCCATCGCATCCAAATGAGATGGATGGAAATTATCAGAGGATAACGGATGGTTAGATTGATGAGAGATAACACTTGAGGGAAAACGAGCAACTTGACTAGAATGGTGTAACTGAGCATTCAAATCTTGAAATTCTATGCTTTGGGCTCGGGCTAGTGAATTTACAACATCACGGTTCATTCCTGGACCGCCACCTGGCATTGACAATGATCTCTCGTATTGTAAACGGTTAGGGTCATAGAGGCCCCGCTGAATGCGTTCCTGCACTAACGGATTCCGTTCCAAATGACTAAAATCTTCTGAAGATTGTCTTCGTTGCTGCTGATAAAAATCTGAAGGATCGAGTCCGGCTGAGTTTACTCGGTGAAACCAGTCAGAACTAAGTTGCCTTTCTTCCTCCATTTCGACCCTCTGCCTCAACCCCATTGGCAACTGCCTCCCGTGAAACTGATCACGTTGAAGAATCTGATGTTCCAAAGATGACAACTGTCCACGCTTAGCGCGCACCATCATCTCCAAGAGTTCTTCTTGGTGACCATACTTTGATCGAATCAAATGTTCTATTGAGGGATCAACATGTCTTTGCTGATGCGGAGAACGTTGTTGCATTTCACTTAAAATCTGATGCTTTAAAAGAAGCTGATCGAGGGCGTTATTGGATCTCACAGCATCATTACGTGACCTCATACGTCCATCTTGTATCTGATTTTGTACCAATTGTTCAAGCATCATTTGCTGTCTAGCTTGCTGCTCCTTGAGATGCATCTGCTGTTGAAGCTGAATCTGCCTCTGTTGTTGTTGTTGTTGCTGTTGCTGTTGCTGTTGCTGTTGATGTTGCTGTTGCAACTGAAGTGCCAAAAAGTGGTCAAGATCTTGACCACTTTGACCAGCCAATTGTTGTTGGTTTATGAAATTTCGACCAGAAAGTTGATCAAGCATGGGTTCATTCAAGTGGGAAGCAGATAATAGATTATGCTGTTGGAGCAGCTGCTGTTGGATGTGTTGAGCCCTAAGTTTCTCTGCTAAATCATACTGATTAACTTCTTGACCCATGTGTAAAAACGGGTCAGCCACTTCATCAACAGGACTCATAAGTTGCTGGTGAATACCACCGCTAAAAGCTGTCTTAGATGGCTGTTCTTTTCTTAAACTAGACTCCTCAAGCTCAGACCACAACAACCCAAACGGGTGCATCTTGTTCTCATTCTGACACGGGGCACCAGCATTGGTCAACTCGGTAGGAACCATTTGATTATTCACATAATTTTCGGATCTTACAGCATTCCCCATAATATCATGACTGCTACCAGGCCTACCTGGGAACAGAATCTCTGTAAAAAAGGGAAAACAAGAAATAATAATAAATTCCAGAGGTAGTTTATCACATCCCAAGATAATCAATACTCAAGAGCAGAATTTAAATAGTTTAATTTGAAAAGAGATTACTGCAACTAAGCATCCCCCTATAGATGTGATCAAATACGATACTAACTTTAACAAATTTGATTCAAAAAGAAATTTCACCTTCATCATGAAAACCCTGACCCTCCTCAGAATATCGTTTTGTAGACAAACCATTATTACCAGCCAACTGCCAACGCGAATCATCGGTCAAAACACCCATTTCAGAAACAGGAGCAGGCACCGTGATGTCAGCATCCAAATTCTCTTCAAAACTACCAGTTTGGTCCACGTTGGTGTAACTATTTGGAGCTTTTAAGTGAGGCAAAACATCTCCTAATTCCTCAAAAGGAGTTCCTTCAGGTGCATCCGCCACGCGTACTGGTAAATCTGCCCCAAAAAACCCTTGTTCAAACCAAGATATGATGTCGACTCCAAGAAACGGTCCCTGAATCTCCCCTTGTGGATCACAATAGAACAAACTTAACTCCTCAGAAGGTATACCACTGGCCAAATGTTTATTTATACTACTCTTTACGGGGTGCATATTATCCGTCCAATGTTGGTCAGAAGAAGGCATGGCAAAAAACGAGTTCGGATCATTAGGAAGCTCGGTATTGATTTCATCAAACAGATGATGCTTCCCATAAGTTGCTTCAGTAACTTCCAGATTAGAAGTATCCTCATGATTGATGCCTTCAACTCCAGTAAAGTATTGCCCTGTGGCAAAGTACATAGTTAATAATCTTGTTATCATTTAAGTGCTAACATATGTTTTTTCAGATGTAACATAAATGCAACTCACCGGCTGTAGAGTCAGTATCAGGACCATTATGTTGTACATTACTATCAGCAGCTCCTTGATACGTTTCTTTATTTGGATCAACCAGCTCTTCCACCATGGAAACATTACCATCTTTTACCGTTACACTATCAGTAACTTTTCCCTTCCATATATCATCAAGAATAGCCTATGACCAACAAATTAACTTTTCAAATCAAGATAACAATGATAGTGTCATAACGAACTCAAAAGATATTTAAAAAAAAAAAAAAATACCTCTTCTTCTTTGTCAGGAACAATAAAAGCAAGTGGTTCAACATAAGTTACTTGTGTGATAGGAGGTACTTGCACGATTTTGTCAAGCATATTAGTAACAGACGGGTCAAGCAGCTTCTGAGTACGGTATATATCAAGAAGCTTTCCCCTTGGATAGAAAAAAATCCCATCAGAAAGACCAGGCTTGCCAGGAACACTATTGTTGTTCCCAATGGACCCCGCAGATGAAGGCCTTGCACCTGTCCCACTAGACCTGCCACGCCCAATAGTAAAGCCCGTGTTCGAACCAGGTGCAGCCCGGAAGGAACCAGGTGCGGTTGAACTTGTCTCCATCCTGTGACGTGGCCTCCACTTATCACGAGCCTCTTCAGAAGTTGATCTAGTGCTAACTGAATGAGCTTGAGTGTCTCCATGAACATCTCCCTTTTCAATATCTGTCTTCTTCTCGGTTCGGGCTTCCTTGTCTTTTTCATCAGGACCCCATCTAGATGACCATTTGCTATTACGGTTGCCAGCATCGTTCCACCTGTCAGAAGGAGGTGGAGCTCTTGTATCAGTCGTCTCTCTACTGACATCAGCACGACGATCAGTTTTCTTACGGTCTCGTCTACCAAGTAAGCCTGTTTCTCTTTCTTCTTCACGCCAACGGCGACCACTTTCAGTTTCAATTGCAACTTTCCTCCAGTCTTTTTTGTCATCAGTTGCATCAGAACTTCCAAGAGAGAGAGAACTTGGTGCACGGTCCTTTCATTGTAGTAAGAAGAAGAAAAAACAATCTTTCAGACCATCTAGTTTTTTGATTAAAAGAATCCATGCTAAATTTATAGGCAGTAATAATCACGAATCACTTACCATCTTACTTTCATTTGGTTTAGCATAAAGCCATTGAGGAGACAAGGGAATGTTGCTGTCCAAAGCTGGATGATCTTTAATAAACGAAAGAAATACAATAAGAGCATAAAACGAATAATTAACAGAATAAAATAGTAAAGAAAGAAAGACATCACTTCTTAACAATTCAACAAGGTCTATACATACTATAGAACTACAAGCCATCCAAGGAAACCTACCTTTAGAATCATCAAAGAAGCCCATCACCTTATCCTCATCATTACCTTTTGATGTTTCCACTATCATGAAACCAATACATGTAATTAAAATTACGATCAACCGATCGGTGATATTGCAAAGCACATTAAAACACAAACTAGATTACCGTAAAACGGTAATTAAATAAAGTATAACTGCCAATGTTAAACGTAACCTATGGACCCGTAATTACATCCCCTGTCATTTTTTTTTTACAAATCTCAATTGCTTTCTAGTGAACACACACACACACACACACAAAGTTAATGAAAATAAAAGAAACTTCTCAAGTGCCGAAACAGCCTCCAATCACATGCTTTAGCACATCAAAGTATCCAATCCATAAAACATTATAATATATAGAGCTACAATAAAACTAAAGAAGAACGATGTCTCACGAATATCAATTTCTCAATCGGCAACGCAACTATATGGAGATTAGCTTACATGAACTTGATTGTTATTCAGATCAAACAATTACATCCTCTATAATCAATCAATAATCAATTAATTCAAATGTATCAATTCATTAATCCAAACTTAACACAGTTGCAACTAATTTGAATCAGCAGATGTAATCAACGATTTGTAGATCAGTAAACCCTAACTTATAACAACAAACCTATATAGTCAATAAGTCATTAAATCATAACAATAACAATTAGAAGGATAAAAGTGAATACAGGACGCAATTGGATATTACCTTTAGGAGTCCATGAGTTATCAGTCAGTTTAGAAGAAATTAGATCGTCAGCCATGGAAGTTTGTCGAAGAAAATATCCAGAAAGAGATTGATGAGAAGATATATATATATAGAGAGAGAAGTTAAATAAAACGGAAATCAATTGAGGTAGAGATCTGAAATTAGGGGGGTAGATAGATAGATGGATATGAAATTAGGGTTAGATAGATGATTTTGTATGGCAGGAGCAGATTTGAAAGAGCAGGAGGGTTTGTGTGTTGGTGGTAGCCAGAAATGAAGAGCGCGAGAGACTTGATCTGTTTGTTTACGACCCATGTATGTGCCTGCAATACAACCTAACCAGACCCAACCAAAACCCTGACTCATGAGATTGGACTCGGTTAGTTTGGTCTTAATTTTGGAATACATTTTTTCCTATTTATTTATTTCTTGATTAAATAAATTTACAAATATAAAACTTATTACACTAGTCACTGGTGTGTTTTCCTTCAATAAATAAAGTATTATAATATTAAAGTATATTATATAAATATATAATATAATATAATATATATATATATATATATATATATATATATATATATATATATATATATATATATTATTTATATATATATATATATATATATATATATATATATATATATATATATATATATATATATATATATTATAGTTAAAATTAAATTTAAATAATAATATAATATGAATATAAATATAAATATAATCTATAACACTGTGTATTCTTGTTATCTACATGAAATTCAAATTTGTGTAATCCTTTTTCTAACAAACAATTTCAACCATTAGATTAAACTAGTACCGGACCAGGTCATGCGTTGCGGCGGAGTTTTTCGGCTTGACTATTTATATTTAACGTAGCGTTATGTGTTTACAGACGAAAAGACAGGTTATGTTGTAAGTTCCGTTTTGTATGTCGTTGTGGTTAGATTTTTTTTTAAAAAGTGTCTGTTTTCAACGCATCTAGTTTCATTTTGTTCGTAAAATTATTTTGAGTTTAATGGTGGTGTCGGTGAACAATAGCACTCGCCGACCAAAAAGATACGGCCGGTTAAAAATTGTGGTGAATTTTGTGAGATATTTATGAATTTAATATTGAAGTTACGCTTTATACCTTTAAAATTTTCAGTTCTAAACCCTACAAAATTTTATGGTTAAGGGGTGTTTTTTGAAAATTTATAGTTTGGGCAAAAAGCGTTGGACCATAGTTTTTTCTAGGGGAACGACACAAAGTGTCACCACTTTTAGTATATGAGGGGAACGACACAAAGTGTCACCACTTTTAGTATATGAGGGTTAATAATTACACTTAATAATGTGATGATCCGGGAATTTCTGACCAAATTTAAACTTTAAACTTTATATGTTTCCGACACGATAAGCAAAGTCTATAATGTTGAGTCTCGAAAACTTTAAACTGTGTTCATGTATACATTTGACTTTGACCATTCCCGACGATTCACGAACAATTAATTGTGAACAAATATGTGTGTGTATATATATAAATGAAGTATATATGATAAATGAGGAATAATAAAAATATAATTTAAACTTAAGAATTAAATATATAAAATTGGGTACATTTAATTACTACTATTATTGTTATCATTATTAATATTAGTATTATTATATATAGTAGTAAAAATGATGATTTTGTTATTATTAAGATTTTTATTATTATTATCATTAAAATTAAAATCATTATTAAGAAAATAAACAGTATTATAAAAATAATACAATTTATCATTATTTAGTAATAAATTATTATTATCATTATTATTAAGATTATTATTATTATTTATATAATTATTATTATTAATAATACTATTATTATTTATATACCTATACTCATTTATTAATACTAAATTGTTAATGACAGATATAGAATCGGGATCAGTTTTACATCCCAATCACACTGTAAGCTATTTTGTTTCATGCATCTGAATTTGTTACACGTCACTATCTAATTTAAACTTTTCTATTGTCTTCTTCCCTGCTCGATTCCTCTTGTTGACTCTTCCTATCAATATAACAATCACTTATCTTAATTGTTAAGGGAACGATCGAACATCTTTCTTCTCTATTAACATAATTGGACTTCAGTCTTTATGACCTTTCACCACCCTTAAACACTATGCCCCACACCAATTGATCACCTCGGTTGCCATGCTTGCTATCAAGAAACCGAAACCCGTGTGTTCTTGCTTTTCATTCGTGTACCTATAACTTATACAACACAACCACCATACCAAACTACTGCTTACTCTTTCTATTTAGCTAACTATGATCAATCACGACTTCATCACATCTGAACAAATTAACGTATGATCAACCTCATCACCAAATTACTCGCAAGTATTATTTTCTGTTGAGTTTCTGTTCTTCCATTATTAACGAACCCAACCTAAACCATCGTCACCTTATATTGACCCATAAACCATCACTAACCCAAGCTGCTCAATCAGCAACCAAGCTACCATCTTCCATAGATTTTCTCTCTTCTTCGTTTTCTGGTTAGAAACATCATGAACCAACCACCATAGTAACAAATCTATTCTTCTGTTTGCTTTCTTTTTTCGCTGCAACCATCGAACCACTTCAACCGCCACCTCTCCTATCCCTAAATCACCGTATATATTTAGTCTATTTCTATATATATATATATATATATATATATATATATATATATATATATACACGCATATACATACATAACCAACTAGACGAACCACCACCAACTTATCACCCTTGTTACTACTACGATCCCGTTATTATTATTTTTTTATGTTTTCCTGTCTCCGTTTTCCTTGCTTCTGCTAGTGATGTCGACTGCAACTGTTGTGCTCCTTCTGTTTTGTGTTTATATTGAAACAACATGATAATTATGATGAAGCGAAACGTATAATAGGTTGTGATTATTTTTTTCTGTTCGTGAAAGCAAGTACAACCGAAATGGTTTATAAGAAATGAAGGCGATTACATATCTTGTTCTTGGTTCCTTTATTGGCCGACAACTTCCACTATCACTTTTCCTTTATACAAATCAATTAAGGCTAGGTTGGAATCCACCATTAGTGGATTATTTGTTGGCATGCTTCGTTTTTTTTTTGTCCCTAGCCGAAGAATGATACGGAAATTTTTTTTATTTATTAAATGGGATGCCATCATGACTTTGATTTACATTTAGTACTTTGTTATTGAATTATTAGTTGGGTTGTGGAGCCCCTTATGTTGGATGGCCGACATACACATTAAACAAATCAACCAACTATTAATTAGTTGTGACACACTGTGTTTATCTTCCTTGTTATGGTATTGGATTGGAATTGGATTAGGAATATACAAGTGCTTGTGGGACAATATAAAGTTTATGGTGGAAATAATGGCATGTTACTAATTGCTACTTGAAGTCTTTTTTTTCTTTCTCGGTAGTGGAGTGCTGGATGTAGGGCCAATTGGCCAACTTTTTACTAGTCCATGATGCTAGTGACAAGTTTTACAAATGATAGATTGTGACCTACATGTATGATCCATATGAGTGACAAGAGATGAAGTTATATTTCTTTAAGTTACACGATTTGATGATTGGGTGATTGATAATATTATAGTTGATAATGATACGTACGAAGATAATATTACCTAATGATGAATGAAGAGTGACGAGATGATTAAGATATGAGATGATTATGAAAATGCATGAATGATGTTAAGATGATGATGGTGTTAAGGATATCATGATATGATTATGATTATGGGGATTAAATGATGTTAATGGAAGATTGATTAAGAGTGTTATCGGGTTAGCGGGACGTCGCGAGTTCAAACCCGGACTTGGGCATTATTTTTAGGACTACTTCCTTAAGGTAGTTACTTATCTATTTATTATTATTATTATTATTATTATTATTATTATTATTATTATTATTATTATTATTATTATTATTAGTATTATTAAAATTATTATTATTAGTATCATTTTTATTAGAAAACTATCATTTATATTAAAAGTATCATTTTTTTACTATTATTATTATCATTATTAGAGGAATTATCATTTTTATCAAAATTATTATTTTGACATCAATATTATTATTTTTATATTATCAATATCATTATCATAATAACTATTATTATTATTATTGTAAAATAAAACAACTTTTATTTATTATCATTATCAATATTATTTTATCAAATAACTATTAGTTATATAAAGCTATATTTATTACACATAACATAACTATATTAATATTTTTATAATAAATATTAATAAGTATAATTAATAAGGTTATTAATGAAAAACCTAATTAAAATACAATTAAATCTCTAATAATATATAACATTGTTTGATTACCGTAACATGTGTTAATATACATAACTGAATATAGGTTCGTGAATCCGAGGCCAACCTTACAATTCTTCAATGTCGTAATATGTATTTTTACTACAAAATACAATATGGTGAGTTTCATTTGCCTTTTTACCCTTTATATTTTTGGGCTGAGAATACATGCGCTGCTTTTATAACTGTTTTACGAAATAGACACAAGTATCTAAAATTACATTCTATGGCTGGATTATTAAATCGAATATGCCCATTTTTAGTCTGGTAATCTAAGAATTAGGGAACAGACACCCTAATTGACGCGAATCCTAAAGATAGATCTATCGGGTCCAACAAGCCCTATCCAAAGTACCGGATGCTTTAGTACTTCGAAATTTATATCATTTCCGAAGGAGGATCCCGGAATGATGGGGATATTCTTATATGCATATTGTGAATGTCGATTACCAGGTGTTCAATCCATATGATTGATATTTTTGTCTCTATGCATGGGACGTATGTTATGAGAAATGGAAATATGAAATCTTGTGGTCTATTTAAATTATGAAATGATTATTTATGTTAAACTAATGAACTCACCAACCTTTTGGTTGACACTTTAAAGCATGTTTATTCTCAGGTACGAAAGAAATTTTCCGCTGTGCATTTGCTCATCTTAAAGATATTACTTGGAGTCATTCATGACATATTTCAAAAGACGTTGCATTCGAGTCGTTGAGTTCATCAAGATTATTATTAAGTCAATTATAGTAAGATATATTACGAAATGGTATGCATGTTGTCAACTTTCGATGTAATAAAAGATTGTCTTTTCAAAAATGAATGCAATGTTTGTAAAATGTATCATATAAAGGTCAAGTACCTCGCGATGTAATCAACTGTTGTGAATCATTTATAATCGATATGGACTTCATCCAGATGGATTAGGACGGGTCTCTACAGTTGGTATCAGAGCGGTGATCTTAGCGAACCAGGTCTGCATTAGTGTGTCTAACTGATAAGTCGTTAGGATGCTTTAGTGAGTCTGGACTTTGACCGTGTTTGCATGTCAAAAGTTTTGCTTATCATTTTTGTCGGAAATCATCTGTTTATCATCCTTAGAAAATTACATGCTTATCATTCTTAGTCTTGACACATCTTACTGCAATGATTGCATGAATAGTGTATAGACAAAAATTCGTATCTTAGCATATATGTTATTGTTATCTTTGCCTGACAGCTTCCGTAGATTCCTCCGTAATTTATGGGATTTTAGTATTATATGCATATGTAAATTATGTATTGCAGGGTACTAATCTACATCCTATAGTCTAGTTCTTATTGAAATTACCCCATCTGATCGTACGAGATGAATTCCGCAACCAGTTCGAGTCCCTCAGATGTCGATAGCTATTCCGATTGTTATTCCGACAGCTATTCCGACATGGATGTTCACCTAAACTCCGGAAGTAGCGTCACTAGAATGAATCAACCAATCAGCCATCCCTAATTCATCTGATGGGTTCGTTATCGACTTAATCAATGGAGGCGCGAAGAAGGCGATCCCTTCCACCAGCCGAATTTACCTCTTGGCAATGAACATGAAGCATTTACCAGCGAACCCATTCGAAACACCATTTTCTCTCTCATTTCTAGAGTATCTCGTCACTATTATATACTATCCCATATTCTAGACCTTACTCATCCGCTCGCTCCAACCGCCAATCATCCCGGTGTACTAGCAGAAGTTAACGAACTTCGCGCACGAGTTGTAGCCTTGAAAAGTATGGTGCAAAATGTACCAACTTCAGCAACATTACCGGCACCAACAGTACCACCAACAATAACATCCGCATCCCACACCTCAACATCATAATCTGTTTCACGAACATCAATATCATACGCACCATGGATACCAAGGAGTACCAACAACAATTAACGATGAAGTATTGATCCATAACTTCATTAATATTCTGCGAAGAATATGTGGATCCTAATAGTTTTAGAGATTACTTATTCTAGCTCAAATCGAAAATCAAATGAGTCTAATATTATATTGACTCATTAAATCCATAATTACATCTGAAGAAAATATATATGTATATATATTTTCATAAAGATTGTGATTAAAAATTCTTTCGTACAAACTGTTAATGATGAAAATATTTTAACGGGTAGGTAATACCCGAGGAATATTTAGATTTCACATTAATATGTCACACTGTACATTCTTCAATTCAGATTCAGCAGTCATTAACAACACTGCTCAAATTCACACATATACGTACCCGTTTACCAAAGAACAACTATTTTCATCCAAGTTCAATTTCATATTTGGATTTTGACCTATCAGAATCCAACAAGTGGCATAATGAAGAAACATTTGACGGAATAAAATTTGTTAGAAACAAACAAATTAACTATGAGAAATTTTGTTAAGAATCCACGCTAACAAAATCCTATCTAACTGTTCCTAGCTAACTGTTCCTAGCTAACTGTGGACTAATTTACTGAGTACTACCAACAGTAGACAATTAAAATGAATTAAAATATTAATTATAACATATGAAACTAAATAATTCTTCAAGTTGCCTCTTAATTTCATCTTAAACCTCATTTATATCTTGACAATTACAATCTGCGTTCAAACCTTTCATGATTCTTGAAAACACCTCAATCGAGAGAATGAACCAACCGCACTTCATCTACGGAAGAAAAGATTGATGCGTATAGTTATGCACCTGAAAACTCTCGGAAACTGAGTAAACGTTTAAAGCGTAGCTGTGCTAATTTCCTTTAGCGTTATTATTACCGAAAATAACTTTTCAATCTCTTTCCAAATTAGCCAATTTTGTCACAGCTCTAACAAGTCAACTTTGACTTTTCGTTTGAAACAACCTTATTATAACCTTGATATATATGTGTGCTCTTTTATCGTTACCATATGACCTTTTAGATTCCACCATATTACCATCAGCATTTAATCATCTAAAAAAAAACACCATTCTTCTGAAACCACCTCGGATTGATAACCGACGATTCAAATATGGCTGCATTAAATGCAGAGGAAACAATAAAATTGTAGATGACCTAAATGGCCAAGAGTTTGATGATAAAAGATGGAGTGTTGAGAACGCTCGATAGAAAATTTGGTATTGAAAAACGGATTTAGCTAACCGTGAAGGAGGCCAAGGACAAATACAAGGACCAAACCCTATATTCAAAGAATCCAGGTAATTCTGGATCCGATGAAATCTTTAGAGAATATCTTGCTCCGAGGTCATGTTAAAATCTTGCGGAAAGATTTTTCTTCATCAACCTCTGAACTTAGAAATTCCAAAATATCATCATAAATATCTTCGATATTTCTGAAAATATTTTCATAGCTATTCTTATCTGAAATCATTTATCTCGCCGTAATATCTGCAACATAAAAGAAACTGTGTTAGTTTCTAAATTCTGAAAAATTCGAATATGAATGTTTTTGAAGTAGTGTTGGGAACTGATGCATGAGTTAGTATAATATAATGACACTTGATCAACGTGATTATATTACAGTAATTCATGCTGAGTTTCTAATGGAACATAATGATTCACAGAACATACCGTCATCATGTGCCATTTACACGACTCTTGCATTCTACTTAATCTCTAAACATATTAAGAACATATCTTCTTGATAGTTCTATCTTTCCGGATATTCTGGTAATTTGACAAATCAATATCGTGCCATTACGATTCTCTTCTTAAAACATTAACTATGTTCATCCAAAACTTCATACCTATGAATTCTGGATCATTACTCGCTTGACTTAGAGTCGAGAAGAGAATAAAAAGGCAAAGAGCTCCGAAATATAAGGGAGGATATAAAGCCCGATAATAACACATAAATTACAAACCGTGTATATCAATGTTTATCGCAACATAAAGACACGGGAGAATTTAAAACACTATAACCCCAAGGTAATAGTAAAAATAAATAAAATCCTCTGGTGGTAGATGAAAGAGAAGAATGACAGATATGAAAGTTAAGAGGATATCAAGGATCAGAATGGGATGGAGCATATTAACGAATGTTTTAAAGTATGAATCAAGGGAGAAAGAATAGAAGGTGTGAGTTGTAAGGAAACGACGTGCGTGAAATTATAGTAAGATATCCGACAGAGCAATCAAAACAGATGATCGCATTTAAAGCGAATCCTAATTCCCTTGATTACCGAAGAATCAAATCTTATTACGAAGATTTTCTCCAAATCTCTTGAACTTGGGAAATCAATCCTATCTACGTCAAAAGATGTGACGAATCTATACTTACTCATTTCACTCTTTGGTGATAGCTTCACTCGTACTCGTCACAAAATCAAATTGTTTATCTATATTACTAAATGATGATAAAACTCTAATTATCAACTCATATTCGTCATGAAAACATTTTTATAGTTAGCCATGACGACCTCTATCAAATTTCGGGACGAAATTTCTTTAACGGGTAGGTACTGTGATGACCCGGGAATTTCTGACCAAATTTAAACTTTAAACTTTATATGTTTCCGACACGATAAGCAAAGTCTATAATGTTGAGTCTCAAAAACTTTAAACTGTGTTCATGTATACATTTGACTTTGATCATTCCCGACGATTCACGAACAATTAATTGTGAACAAATATGTGTGTGTATATATATAAATGAAAGTATATATGATAAATGAGGAATAATAAAAATATAATTTAAACTTAAGAATTAAATATATAAAATTGGGTACATTTAATTACTACTATTATTGTTATCATTATTAATATTAGTATTATTATATATAGTAGTAAAAATGATGAATTTGTTATTATTAAGATTTTTATTATTATTATCATTAAAATCATTATTAAGAAAATAAACAGTATTATAAAAATAATACAATTTATCATTATTTAGTAATAAATTATTATTATCATTATTATTAAGATTATTATTATTATTTATATAATTATTATTATTAATAATACTATTATTATTTATATACCTATACTCATTTATTAATACTAAATTGTTAATGACAGATATAGAATCGGGATCAGTTTTACATCCCAATCACACTGTAAGCTATTTTGTTTCATGCATCTGAATTTGTTACAAGTCACTATCTAATTTAAACTTTTCTCTTGTCTTCTTCCCTGCTCGATTCCTCTTGTTGACTCTTCCTATCAATATAACAATCACTTATCTTAATTGTTAAGGGAACGATCGAACATCTTTCTTCTCTATTAACATAATTGGACTTCAGTCTTTATGACCTTTCACCACCCTTAAACACTATGCCCCACACCAATTGATCACCTCGGTTGCCATGCTTGCTATCAACAAACCGAAACCCGTGTGTTCTTGCTTTTCATTCGTGTACCTATAACTTATACAACACAACCACCATACCAAACTACTGCTTACTCTTTCTATTTAGCTAACTATGATCAATCACGACTTCATCACATCTGAACAAATTAATGTATGATCAACCTCATCACCAAATTACTCGCAAGTATTATTTTCTGTTGAGTTTCTGTTCTTCCATTATTAACGAACCCAACCTAAACCATCATCACCTTATATTGACCCATAAACCATCACTAACCCAAGCTGCTCGATCAACAACCAAGCTACCACCTTCCATAGATTTTCTCTCTTCTTCGTTTTCTGGTTAGAAACATCATGAACCAACCACCATAGTAACAAATCTATTCTTCTGTTTGCTTTCTTTTTTCACTGCAACCATCGAACCACTTCAACCGCCACCTCTCCTATCCCTAAATCACCGTATATATTTAGTCTATTTCTATATATATATATATATATATATATATATATATATATATATATATATATATATATATATATATATATATATATATATATATATATATATATATATATATACACGCATATTGATAATGCTAAAAACGAACATATATTTCATAGCATTATTCCTCAAGAAAGACAAGCTTTTAGTTGCAATTGTTCTATTTACAAGTGATATTCGTTTAAATAATAAAAGGTGAAGACAAAAGACAGATTCGACGAATTGAAGACGCAAACGACCAAAAAGCTCAAAAGTACAAAAGACAATCAAAAAGGTTCCAATTATTGATAAGAAACGTCTCAAAATTACAAGAGTACAAGATTCACAACGCAAAGTACAAGATATTAAATTGTACGCAAGGACGTTCGAAAATCCGGAACCGGGACCAGAGTCAACTCTTAACGCTCGACGCAACGGACTAAAAATTACAAGTTAACTAGGCATATAAATATAATATAATATATAATATATAATTAATTATATATATATTATATATATATTATAAAACCGTCGGCAGAGAAAGACTCCAAGGGTGTGAGCTGTAAATTCATTCTCCGCGACTCGCGGAGTTTGAAGAGGATTTCACCGCGAGTCGCGGAGCCCCAAAAATCGAAAATCCCTATAAAGCCAACCGAATTCTGATCACAATTGATAATCTTTTTCTCTCTTCTCTCATATGTAAACGATATATATATATATATATATATATATATATATATATATATATATATATATATATATATATATATATATATATATATATATATATATATATATATATATAATTTATATTTTAATTTTAATTTTAATTATAATTCTAATAATAAGGGTATGTTAGCGAATGTTGTAAGGGTGTAAGTCGAAATTCTGTCCGTGTAACGCTACGCTATTTTTAATCATTGTAAGTTATGTTCAACCTTTTTATATTAATGTCTCGTAGCTAAGTTATTATTATGCTTATTTAAAATGAAGTAATCATGATGTTGGGCTAATTACTAAAATTGGGTAATTGGACTTTGTACCATAATTGGGGTTTGGACAAAAGAACGACACTTGTGGAAATTAGACTATGGGCAATTAATGGGCTTTATATTTGTTTAACTAAATGATAGTTTGTTAATGTTAATATAAAGATTTACAATTGGGCGTCCCTATAAATTACCATATACACTCGATCGGACACGATGGGCGGGGTATTTATATGTACGAATAATCGTTCATTTAACCGGACACGGGAATGGATTAATAGCCACTAGAATAATTAAAACAGGGGTGAAATTACATTCAAGGGTAATTGGTGTAATTGTTAGCAAAGTAGTAAAACCTTGGTTTACACGCAGTCGATAACCTGGTGTATTCATTAAACAAAGTATTAAAACCTTGTTACAATTCGAATCCCCAATTAGTTGGAATATTTAACTTCGGGTATAATAATAATTTGACGAGGACACTCGCACTTTATATTTATGACTGATGGACTGTTATGGACAAAAACCAGACGGACATATTAAATAATCCAGGACAAAGGACAATTAACCCATGGGCATAAAACTAAAATCAACACGTCAAACATCATGATTACGGAAGTTTAAATAAGCATAATTCTTTTATTTCGTATTTAATTTCCTTTATTTTATATTTAATTGCACTTCTAATTATCGCATTTTTTATTGTTATTATATTTAATTGCATTTTTAATTATCGTACTTTTTAATTATCGCAAGTTTATTTTATCGCACTTTTATTATTCGCAATTTCATTATCGTTATTTACTTTACGCTTTAAATTAAGTCTTTTATTTATTTAATATTTTACATTAGGTTTTAACTGCGACTAAAGTTTTAAAATCGACAAACCGGTCATTAAACGGTAAAAACCCCCCTTTATAATAATAATATTACTTATATATATGTTTGTATTTTTATAAAAGTAAACTAATATAGCGTTGAGCTTTGTTTAAAGATTTCCCTGTGGAACGAACCGGACTTACTAAAAACTACACTACTGTACGATTAGGTACACTGCCTATAAGTGTTGTAGCAAGGTTTAAGTATATCCATTCTATAAATAAATAAATATCTTGTGTAAAATTGTATCGTATTTAATAGTTTTTCCTAGTAAAATATAAACTATTTTATATACACCTCGCATAACATCAAGTATTTTTGGCGCCGCTGCCGGGGAAATTTCTAAACGCCGGAAGCGCAACGCTAATATAAAAAAAAAAAAAAGGATTTTTTGTTTACTTTTATTAAAATTCGCTTTTGTAAAAATACGTTTTAAATATTCGAAAATATAAAAAGAAAAATAAAAATATAAGTATTTTTAAGATTTTGTTAAATATTTAAGTTTTATAAGTTTCTTTATTTTTATTTTAGTTTATAAAAATATAAGTTTTATTTTAATATCTTTTATTTATTTAAAAACAGAAAATAAAAAAATAAAAAAAAAAACGCGTAAAAATTTCAAACTGCTCCAGATCTGAAATTCTGAACCCCGCGACTCGCGGGGTTTGAAGCATTAAATACCGCGACTCGCGGAGACTTTCTGACACGCGAACAGGAAGCCCTAATTCAGCATTAATTACGGATTATTATTAATTATTATTATTATTAACCCTAATTATTATTATTATTATAATTAACTTTATTTAAGTTTTATTTAATTTATATACTTTAGTTAAATTAGTTTTATTAAATTGTAAAATTAGTAGGTTTATTAAATAAAAAATATAAAAATAATATTTTTATAAAAATTGTACTTTTTACAACTTTTTGTATATTTTTATATTTTGTCCCTTTTTTTTTTAATCGTTTTAGCGTAATATTTGTATTTTTAGCTCATATTTAATTTTAAACTTAGTTTTTGCTATAGTTATTTTTACTCCTAGATTTTTAGGCTTTGCCGTAGAATTCCTTAAGTGCTTTTTCTTTAGACTAAGATTTAGGTACTTTAGAATTTTGCGACGCCATTTTAAGTTTTAGTTTCTTTTTAAGTTATTTCCATTTGGTATTTAGTTTTTCCTGTAAGCTTTAATATTTTTTAGACACCTTTTACTATGTATCAATTATCATTCCAATTAGTAATTTCAATTTGCGATTATAATTTTAAGTTAGTTGTAGTAATAAGGTTAGGTTAGTCAAGTATTTTTAAGTTTTTATAAGTTTCTTTTATTTTTTCGTCACCTTTTATTTTTCAACCATTTTTTTCTTTTTCGACCTTTTTCGACGAACTCTTTTTCTCTCTTATTTCTCGCTATTCTAGTTTTAGGACATAGATTTTTATTCTACTTCTTATCTAAATTTCTTAAAATTACGAAAATTTATTTTGAGTGGTTAAATTGATAGACATCAAAATTTTCTGGTTCGTAGTAATAGTTGGATTTGTACGTGGACCGGGTTATTGGAGCCAAACAGTCCTCAATTATATTGAGACCAAACGAATCCTGCCCCTCTGCTGCATCTTTTGGCTATTCGAAACGTGGGCAAAATCAAAAAAGTCTATTAATTGGATAACTTATTATAATTTTTCTTTCCTTTTTAAAAACTAATAGGATATTCAGTGAATGCACCGAGCAAGACGTTCACCACCTTTTGTACGTTCACCACCTGTAACTAGATCAAGACATTTAGCAAATATAACCGCCGTTGATTTTTCTTTAGAATCGTCATCCAGTCAACCAAGTACTTCAGTTCAAATTTTCGATAATCCGTTTTTTGAACCCAACCTCACAATTGAGAATCCGGAAAATATTCAGGAACGGTTCGTAGATCCTGAACCATTAAACTTTCCTCCGGAGCCACCAATCATTCAAACAGAGATTGTTGAGGAACGAACCATTAAATCAGAATCATCTAGTGATACCGATTCAACAAATTCAATTATGGAGAATCTGGAACCTTTAAGTATGGAAGACCGAATGAGAGCTAAACTCACTGGCCAAGGTCACGCAATTACTCATCCAGACATTAATGCGCCAGATTATGAAATCAAAGGACAAATTCTACACATGGTGACTAATCAATGCCAATTTAGTGGTGCGCCGAAGGAAGATCCAAATGAACATCTACGTACCTTTAATAGGATCTGCACACTATTTAAAATCCGAGAAGTGGAGGATGAACAGATATATCTCATGTTATTTCCCTGGACTTTAAAGGGAGAAGCCAAAGATTGGTTGGAATCGTTACCTGAAGGGGCGATTGATACATGGGACGTTTTAGTTGACAAATTTCTTAAACAATTCTTTCCTGCATCTAAAGCCGTAAGACTTCAAGCAGAAATTGTTACGTTCACACAGAAACCAAATGAAACTCTATATGAGGCGTGGACAAGATATGGAAAGTTATTAAGAGGATGTCCGCAACATGGTTTAGACACCTGTCAAATAGTACAAATATTCTACCAAGGATGTGACATCACTACAAGGAAAGACATAGATATAGCAGCTGGTGGTTCTATTATGAAGAAAACCGAAACTGATGCTTACAAAATTATTGATAACACTGCTTCCCACTCACATGAGTGGCACCAAGAAAAAGATATCGTTAGATCATCTAAAGCAGCTAGAGCCGATTCTAGCCATGACTTAGATTCCATTTCCGCAAAGATAGATGCTGTGGAGAGACGAATGGAAAAGATGACTAAGGATATTCACTCAATACGAATTAGTTGTGAGCAGTGTGGAGGACCACATTTGACAAAAGATTGTCTCAGTATTGAATTAACAATGGAACAAAGAGAGAATATTTCATACATAAACTAAAGGCCTGGAAATAATTATCAGAATAATTATCAACCGCCAAGACCGATTTACAATCAAAACCAGAATTATAACCGAAATATTCCATACAACAACCAACAAGGTCCTAGCAATCAACAAGTATCCAATAATACTTACAATCAGCAAAGACCTAATTTTCAAAACAAACCACCACAACAAACCGATGATAAAAAGCCGAATTTAGAAGATATGATGACGAAGCTAGTTGAAACTCAAACGCAGTTTTTCACATCTCAGAAACAAACCAATGAACAAAATGCTCAAGCATTTAGAAATCAACAAGCTTCTATTCAAAATCTGGAACAAGAAGTAACCTAGCAAGGTTAATAGGTGAAAGAAAACCAGGAAGTCTACCTAGTGATACAAATGCTAACCCCAGGAATGAAACAGCTAAAGCTATTACCACAAGAAGTGGTACAACACTTAAACCACCTGAAATACCTGTAACTTCTGATGAAACTATTCCTACTCCACAAGAACCACAACCTGATCAAGATAAGGAAAAAGAACCGGTAGTTGAAAAAGTTAATGAAGATAACACAGTTAAGGATAAACCTTATGTTAAACCATACCAACCACCACTTCCTTACCCGAGTAAAATGAAGAAAGAAAAACTTGAAGCCGAGCAATCCAAATTTTTGGATATGTTTAAACAGATAAATGTAAATCTTCCTTTCATTGATGTGATTTCAGGAATGCCAAGATATGCTAAATTCTTGAAAGATCTAATCTCAAATAGAAAGAAAATGGAAGAACTCTCGGCTGTTACTATGAATGCTAATTGTTCAGCAGTGCTGTTGAATAAGATACCAGAAAAATTATCTGATCCAGGAAGTTTCACAATTCCATGTTTTCTGGGTAGTCTTAGTTCAATAGAAGCATTGGCAGACTTAGGTGCTAGTATAAATCTAATGCCGTATTCACTATACGCTAAACTTGACCTTGGAGAATTGAAACCAACCAGAATAAGCATACAACTAGCCGATAGATCAATAAAATATCCTAGAGGGATAATGGAGAACATGCTAGTTAAAGTTGGTACTTTAGTATTTCCAGTAGATTTTGTTGTTCTGGACATGGAAGAAGATTCTCAAGTTCCTCTCATATTAGGAAGACCATTCTTAAACACGGCTAAAGCAATGATAGACGTGTTCGGTAAGAAACTGACCCTAAGTATAGAGGATGAGAGTGTTACCTTTTCAGTTGATAGAGCAATGCAACAACCACAATCTGCAGATGATACATGTTATTATATTCAAACTATAGATGCACATGCAGAATTATTAGAAGAATTTCCAGAATTACAAGGAACAGGAGAATGTTCTTTAGGAGAAGGTAATGAACCAATTGATGAAGCTGAAATGTTAGCTACACTAATAGCTAATGGATATGAACCAACAACAGAAGAAATTCAAATGCTAAAAGAAGAAGACAGATATCGATATAAATCATCGATAGAAGAACCTCCGAAATTAGAGTTAAAGCCACTTCCAAACCATTTGGAATACGCTTATTTACATGGTGAATCTGAATTACCTGTAATAATATCGTCTTCTCTTACTGAAAATGAGAAATCACAACTCATTTCTGTGTTGAAAGCTCATAAACCAGCCATTGCATGGAAGATTCATGATATTAAAGGAATAAGTCCTTCGTATTGCACACATAAAATCCTTATGGAAGAAGGTCATAAAACGTATGTGCAACGCCAACGAAGACTAAATCCTAATATGCAAGATGTAGTTAAGAAAGAGATTATTAAACTGCTAGATGCAGGTTTGATATATCCAATTTCTGATAGTCCATGGGTAAGCCCAGTTCAATGCGTACCTAAGAAGGGTGGCATGACTGTCATTACAAATGAGAAAAATGAGCTTATTCCTACTAGGACTGTAACAGGATGGCGTGTATGTATTGATTATAGAAAATTAAATGACGCCACCAGAAAAGATCACTTTCCCTTACCTTTCATAGATCAAATGTTGGAAAGATTAGCCGGAAATAGTTACTATTGTTTTCTAGATGGATTTTCCGGATATTTTCAAATTCCAATAGCACCCGAAGATCAAGAGAAAACCACATTCACGTGCCCTTATGGTACTTTTGCTTACAAACGCATGCCATTTGGACTTTGTAACGCCCCTGCAACCTTTCAAAGATGCATGATGGCAATTTTTCATGACATGATAGAATAATGCATGGAAGTATTCATGGATGACTTTTCAGTCTTCGGTGATACATTTAAATCATGTCTAGTTAATCTGGAACGAATGCTAATTAGATGCGAACAATCAAATCTAGTACTTAATTGGGAGAAATGCCATTTCATGGTTAAAGAAGGCATCGTTCTTGGACATAAAATTTCAAAAGAAGGAATTGAAGTGGATAGAGCTAAAGTAGATGTAATTGCTAAACTTCCACATCCCACCAATGTTAGAGGAGTTAGGAGTTTTCTAGGGCATGCCGGTTTTTACCGACGTTTCATAAAAGATTTTTCTAAAATTGCCACTCCCATGAATAAACTCCTAGAAAAGGATGCTCCATTCATCTTTTCAGATGAGTGTATCAAATCTTTTAATATTCTTAAAGAAAAACTCACTAATGCGCCGATCATGATAACACCAAATTGGAATCTACCATTTGAACTAATGTGCGATGCAAGTGATTTTGCAATGGGAGCCGTTTTAGGACAAAGGATTGAAAAACGATTTCAACCTATATATTATGCTAGTAAGACATTACAAGGAGCACAAACAAACTATACAACTACTGAAAAAGAACTCCTTGCTATTGTCTTTGCTTTTGACAAATTTCGATCATATCTCGTTCTAGCAAAAACGGTGGTCTATACCGACCATTCTGCTCTTAGATACCTATTTTCAAAACAAGATGCTAAACCAAGATTAATCCGTTGGATCTTACTCTTACAAGAGTTTGATATTGAAATCCGAGATAAAAGAGGAGCAGAAAATCTCGCCGCTGATCATCTTTCTCGTCTTGAAAATCCCGAATTAGAAGTTCTAAATGAATCAGCCATACAAGACAACTTTCCTGATGAATATCTATTGAAGATAGATTATAATGAAATCCCATGGTTTGCAGACTATGCAAACTACTTAGTTTGTGGATTCCTTGAAAAAGGATTATCGTACCAAAGACGAAAGAAATTCTTCAGTGATATAAAACTCTATTTCTGGGAAGATCCACATCTGTTTAAAAGTTGTCCCGATGGAATAATACGCCGATGTGTATTTGGAGATGAAGCTAGTAAAATTTTAAACCATTGTCACACAGGACCAACAGGAGGGCATTATGGGCCTCAACTAACAGCAAGAAAAGTTTATGAAGCTAGATTCAATTGGCCTACAATTTACAAAGACGCACACCTTCTTTGCAAATCCTGTGATGCATGTCAAAGGGCCGGAAAAATAAGTCAACGTGATGAAATGCCACAAAATGTCATCCAAGTATGCGAAGTATTTGACATTTGGGGTATTGACTTTATGGGTCCATTTCCAAAATCTCATAATAATCTATATATACTCGTAGCCATTGATTATGTATCTAAATGGGCGGAAGCACAAGCTCTCCCAACTAACGATGCACGAGTTGTAGTCAACTTTTTAAAACGTCTTTTTGCAAGGTTTGGAACACCGAAAGCTTTAATAAGTGATCGGGGTACTCATTTCTGTAATAATCAACTTGAGAAAGTTCTCAAACGTTATGGAGTAACTCATAAAATCTCAACCGCATATCATCCACAAACAAGTGGACAAGTTGAAAATACCAACCGAGCTTTAAAACGTATTCTAGAGAAAATCGTAGGATCAAATCCGAAGGAATGGTCCATTAAATTGGAGGATGCACTCTGGGCTTTTAGAACAGCCTACAAAACTCCAATTGGAACCACACCTTTTAGACTTGTTTATGGAAAAGCATGTCATCTTCCAGTAGAAATTGAACACAAAGCATTTTGGGCTTTGAAGACATGTAATCTTGATTTACATGAAGCCGGACGTCTACGATTAAGTCAACTAAACGAATTAGAAGAATTAAGACATGAAGCATACGAAAATTCGTTAATCTATAAAGAAAGAACGAAGAAATGGCATGATAAAAGAATCAGAAGTTCAAAAGAATTTAAAGAAGGAGACAGAGTTCTTCTTTTCAATTCACGATTCAAGCTATTTCCTGGAAAATTGAAATCAAGATGGTCTGGACCATTCATAGTCAAAAGAGTTTTCCCATACGGAACGATAGAATTAATAAATTCAAATGGGATTGAATTTAAAGTTAATGCTCACAGAGTTAAACATTACATACATGGTCCGATGGAAGTCGACAATGAAGTTAATCACAATTTCGACACCACAGCTAACTAAGTGTGGGGAAAATCAAGTCTTTAAAGGATAATATGTATTTCTGTTAGAGTTAGATTTTCTGTTTTCGTGTAGTTCTCGAAAATGGAACCCGAATGGTCTTTCCCTAGCAGACCCTAAAGAACTAGTCTTCTCCTCCCATTCTGAATTTTTATTTTTTTTAGGTTTTTACGAAATGAAGACTGCCTGTGAACTAAACCATGGTCTAATGCTACACGCTTTGATCACTAAACGTAATAATGACATACTCCCGAGTGAAATAGTATCAGTAATCAGAGAAAGAATGGACGGAGTTAGAAAAGAATCCAGATGCGAAGATAATAAGTTACAATTTGGTAAAGGAAAATCAAAATCCGCAGCGAAAAGAAGAGCACGACACCTAGAAAGATGTCACAAATGCGGAAAATGGTCACATGGAGGTAAATGTTCAAATAATCAAACCTATTCAAATACCGAATTTGTTACTTTATGCAGAGACGGACCGTTCATATGTTTAGAAGAAAAGACACTGAATGCTCGAGGTTACGCCTATGTAGCCATGGAAAACCAATTAAACCGACTATCTTATGAATGGGATAGATTATATAACTAAGAAATCTATTTCACAGGTATGTTTGTACAGTTTTTATTTTTATTTTTATTTTTAACCTTTTGATAATAAACGCTAATTTGTTCGCTAAAAAGTATTAAATTGGTATTAAATAAAATTAGGTTTGGCGACCGAAATTATTGATATCATTCAAAAATTTATTACATCACTGCGAAATTTAACGTTTATTCTTAAGGTATAAATATCTTTAAACAATCAACCCAAAATATTTCAAAAATTCGTCATGAGTTAAATTAGGTCTTGGAACCGAAATTACTTTACCGAAAAGAGGGGCGCATATTTTTGATAATATTTGATTGATTAAAGTGGGATAAAAAGACAAAAAGATTTTTAAATTTATTTTTACCATGTTTTTAAAATTAATATTTAAATCTTAAATTAATATTGTAAATTTTGTAAAAACAATATATTTAAAATTGTAAATATTTGAAAAATTAATATAAGTTTGATATGAATTTATGAATTTTTAAATTAAGTTTGGTGTGAATTTTTAAAATATGAATTTTTAATTTTATGCATTTCAAATTTTAAGTTTGGTGTGAATTTTTAAAATATAAATTTTTAATTTTATGCATTTCAAATTTTAAGTTTGGTGTGAATTTTTAATAATAATTTTGAATTTTATATTTAAGTTGTGTGAATTTAAAAAAAAAAAAAAAATTTACTTTATCTCATTAAGTTAAGAATATGATTTTTAAAATTCGTCGTAAGTTGAAGACTAGGTCTTTGAACCGAAATTGCTTTACCCAAGGGAGGGACGAGAACTTTTATTATCATTATTTTTAATCTTATTGATTTAAAGTATGCCAAAAACATTAAAAAACCCAAAAATCTTAGCTTTTAAAACAATCGCTACAAAAAGACAAATTTTAAAATTTTGTCGAGAGACGGACTAGGACATCGATCCGAAACGACCTCGTCCTAAATAATAAGGGAAACAAAATTTTAAAATTAATTTCTTAATTGTTTTCAAAAGTTAATGATTATAAAAAAAAAAAAAAAAAAAAAAAACTCCGCGAGTCACGGAGTTTGAAGTGCATTTCGCCGCGACTCGCGGAGGGGCCGGATTACAGAAAAAAAAATAAAAAGAGCTGAACGACCTGTTTCAGTCCCCAACCCAAAAACTCAAAAACAAACTGCGAAAACCCACGAAAAACCCCGCAAAATACACCCCAAAATCACAATTTTTAACCGTTAATCACCAAATCTTTTGCTAAAATCATGTTGAGAAGGATGCTATCTAAGAATTACTCAAGAAAAACGGTAAATTTCTACACCTAAACACCATTTAATCCGAAATTTGGTGTTCTTGAGCTATTTTTTCCCCAAATTGATTTTGATGCCTTTTAGTGTAATTAGACTTAAATTGTTTATGTATTATGCTTGTATAACCTAGATTGATGCTGTTTAACATGATTAGAAGCCTTAAACTTCAAATTTTGAATAATCCAGGGTTTGTGTTCTTGAGCAAATTTGGGGCTTTTTGATATAAACAGGTTATGGCCGATTTTTGTCATGAATTGTTGCTAAATTAAGTAGTGTAACATGTTTAGGTAGTTAAATGATCCAAACTTTGAGCCTAAACATGATTTTGAGAATTAAAGTGGACTTTTTCAAGTCTAAAATTCATGAACTTGATTTTTGAAAGATAATGCCATTTGAGACTTGTTTAATTGCTAGTAATGATTATTTTGACATGTTATTTGAGTTGAATGTTTATGAACTTGGCGAACATTTTCGTATATGCTTATTTGAAAAAGTGTAGATTTGATAAAAATGTGAAAATGAGCTTAAGTTTGATATAAATTGATAATGTCATTGTAATTATTTTGATTGATGATTTTGCTGACACTAATGCATATTTGGATGCACAAAAATTGTGTTTGATGCGTTTTGCAGAATGAAAGGGGTGAATCTTCATCCCAAGCCCGCAATGCTCCTGCTGAGAATTTGGAACAACAGGAGGTGGATAACTACTACAAGCAGGATATACCTCATCCAGTCATGACCTTTTTCGATATGCACTTGGAAGAGTTGCACCCGAACCTGAGATTTGACAGACTTTGGATAGATTATCCAAAATATCAAAGGGGTTTGCATACTCTTCATTCTAAGGTTGTTGAGGTACCGAGGTTCATAGAATGGGGACCCTCAGAAGCTGTAGAATTGGCCGGGCCAATTAGGGAATTACTTGTACAGAGGTATGGTAATTCTTCTTTTAATGACTGGGTATGTTTATTCACCATACGTAGACCTGTATATAAAGTATGGTGTGAAGAATTGTTATGTAGTATAGAGTTGAATGATCGGGTAGCTAGTTTAACCGATCGTTCTTTTATTAGATTTTTGTTAGGCGGTTCGATGCGCCACATGTCTTTACTGGACATGGCTCAGGCTTTACGTATATATACGGCTGAGGAGTTAGCGTCTGCCGATTGTAGAGGATTGATACTAAACGGTAGAAAGATAGATGAAAATTTTGATACACACGGTGTGTGGAGTCAAATGACAAGCCATCACCGTTTCAAAGGGGGAAATTACTCTTATTTGGATATAGATAGAGCCGAATTAAGAGTGATACATAGGTTTTTAGCTAATTCGATTACACAAAGGGGTAAAAACAAGGAAAAGGTAAATGAACAAGATTTGTTTTACCATATGTGTATTCGAGACCCACAAAGCGCTGTAAGTATACCATATTGTGTGGGTTATTATTTATCAGCTATGGTTCGGGGGATGCGACCACATAGCATAATAGGAGGTGGAATTTTTATTACTTTGATTGGTGAATATCTCGGTGTGGATATAAGTCGGGGGGGATTATTAGTAGAAGAACCAGAACCCAGCGATACTATAGGTTTAAATGTATACCATGGTGCGAAAGTTTTGAAAAGGCGAAATAACGCCGCAGTACGATACCATGGTAGACATCCACAGGTGGAGAGAAACCAGCAGCAAGGTAATGTAGGAGGGGGGAATGAGATGCAAGAAATGCATAGGTTTATAGCTTCTCAGGAATATGAAAATGCTAGACAGAGAGCATTTGAAGATTGGCAAGTTCATCAGAACCAAATCATAGCTCATTGCCAACATATAGGTAGAAACTATATTCCTACACCAAAACCCATCTTCCCTCCTTGGTCTATAGAGATGCAGCCACCGTATCCTACGTATGACCCTGCCGAAGCATTCTATAGCACTTATGGTTATGCCTGGAACCCCTATTGGTACCAATATCATCCTTAGTTTACTTATTATTATTTTTTATTTTGTAATTTGTAATTATTGATACGTTTAATACTTTTGTTAATATTGTAATCATTTTTATAATTATCTAACTTTTATTCTTAGATTTTAATAATTTTTGAATGTGGGGTAATATACCAAACTTCAAAAATATGTATATATGTTTGCAGTTTATCTTATGTACACAACAGGGTAAAATAACGCATTTTCAAAGACTGGCATTAAGTTCAGCAAAAGCAACTAATTTTGACGACAAGATGCAAAATATATGTGAAATAACAACAAGACGGAATAAACAAATGATGTGCACCATTTATCATTCAGCAAACAAACGCCAATATATTTGGAAACTTTGGTAAAAATTTAATCATTTTCACACAAATCACCCTCAATAATTTAAATTGTTACTGATTTCTTGCAAATGAGGGCATTGCAAGATCTTAAGTGTGGGAAGGGGTTAAATTCTTTCGGATTTTAAAGTTAAATTCTTTCAGATTTTAAAATTTTTTACTTTATACACTTGGTTACCATTAAAAATACTAGTAAAGCAGTAGTTGTATTAGAATCTAGTGCTCTCTGGAAAAAAAAAAGAACAGCCCTAGTCTTATATACTAACTACCCAATTCTAGTAAAATTTTTAAAAATTTTCAATTAAATGAATTCAAAATCATGTTTATACATATTTATGAACGATAAAACTAGGTTTTAACACCGAAATTATTGTTACCTCGGAAAGGACATAAATTGAGAAACAAACTAAAATGTTAAAATTCATTTAAAATGGAATAGAGGACGATAAAAAGGAAAATAAAAGCCAAGTGTGGGAAAATTTACCAAGTTATTTTAAACATATGTCACATATATCTGTAACAAATAACTGAAAATACTTTTGCTTTGAACTGTTTTACCCAATGAAAGAAAAGAAGAGATGGATCTACACGATGAATCAATTCCATCATTAAAAGGAAGTAAAGTCTTCCGAAAAAGAAACGCGCTTCTTGATTTAGGTCATGAAGTTGTCGTCCAGACCAGCTGTAGGTTGACGAAAAATCTAGAAAAGTCATCACTAAAATCAGCAGGAAATCCACGGACCTCAGCATTAAACAGGGTCGCCAAGTGGTCAGATTTATCCTAACCATGAGAAGGATTTATCTCGTACAATGGGGGGGGCACCATGCAAATTAGCTGGATAAGACTAATGAATCAGATCCCCAGAAAGGATAATCTCCTTAAAGATTAAAAATCAGCTTTTAAGACTGATATTACTCAATCCTAGAGATTGACCTTAAAGATTGAGAATTACAAACTCATGGAATTCGATGATATCTAAACTCGAGCTTAAACGAGAAAATATTTTGATCAAAATTACAAACCGATTTGTTTTCTGAAAACCCTATTTTCAATGCGTTCATTACCATTGAACGTAAAATCCTAGGAATTCACCTGGAATTCATTAGGTCATCTGAACTAAATCGGGTGTCAACCGTAAGAACGGTGGTTGCATAGTGGTCAAAGACAGGACCTTGTGCCAGACCGAAAAATTATAAGGGTGAGCTTTACTATTGCTCCTACCAAGGATAGTAATTGCGTCCGACACGTTATAGACCATAATCAAAAGCATGTCACGGGACATTGCCTTAACAGTTGCTTGTTCAACGCTTTCCTTTACAACCGGACGGTAGTTTGCCGAAAGGTAATATACGGAACAAGTAAACTGGACGTGTTGCTTTCCTAATACAAGGTTAGCAAGTGGGTGACACAAAACCGCAAGTTTGAGCTAAAATTTTCAAATCTGAAACCTACCAAACCCACAAAAATATTTTGCAAACACCGGTAAAGGGTTATCCCGGAAAACTTATCTAGGGTAAAAACTAGATTTAATTTTCAAAAGATCAAATGTTTTCATAAAGATCCAATTTCCTTAATGGATCTAAATTTTTATAGTCATGTGGGACTGTAAACCATATCGTTACTACCATTGTTTATACCGCCGTAGAGAAATCACTGATGTACAAAGTGTGAAAAATAAAGAAGTGATTCTAGTATTTCAAGACGATATTGCTTGAGGACAAGCAACGCTCAAGTGTGGGAATATTTGATAATGCTAAAAACGAACATATATTTCATAGCATTATTCCTCAAGAAAGACAAGCTTTTAGTTGCAATTGTTCTATTTACAAGTGATATTCGTTTAAATAATAAAAGGTGAAGACAAAAGACAGATTCAACGAATTGAAGACGCAAATGACCAAAAAGCTCAAAAGTACAAAAGACAATCAAAAAGGTTCCAATTATTGATAAGAAACGTCTCAAAATTACAAGAGTACAAGATTCAAAAAGCAAAGTACAAGATATTAAATTGTACGCAAGGACGTTCGAAAATCCGGAACCGGGACCAGAGTCAACTCTTAACGCTCGACGCAACGGACTAAAAATTACAAGTTAACTAGGCATATAAATATAATATAATATATAATTAATTATATTAATTATATATATATTATATATATATTATAAAACCGTCGGCAGAGAAAGACTCCAAGGGTGTGAGCTGTAAATTCATTCTCCGCGACTCGCGGAGTTTGAAGAGGATTTCACCGCGAGTCGCGGAGCCCCAAAAATCGAAAATCCCTATAAAGCCAACCGAATTCTGATCACAATTGATAATCTTTTTCTCTCTTCTCTCATATGTAAACGATATATATATATATATATAATTTATATTTTAATTTTAATTTTAATTATAATTCTAATAATAAGGGTATGTTAGCGAATGTTGTAAGGGTGTAAGTCGAAATTCTGTCCGTGTAACGCTACGCTATTTTTAATCATTGTAAGTTATGTTCAACCTTTTTATATTAATGTCTCGTAGCTAAGTTATTATTATGCTTATTTAAAACGAAGTAATCATGATGTTGGGCTAATTACTAAAATTGGGTAATTGGGCTTTGTACCATAATTGGGGTTTGGACAAAAGAACGACACTTGTGGAAATTAGACTATGGGCTATTAATGGGCTTTATATTTGTTTAACTAAATGATAGTTTGTTAATGTTAATATAAAGATTTACAATTGGGTGTTGTGACGCCCCGTACTAAATCATCATGTACGGACCATCAACAACAGGATCATTACAAGGTTAAGTACTATATGCGTTTTCAAAACAGAGTTTACATTCATAAATAAAAGCGACGTCATAACATACGTCAATTGTTTTACAAATCAAAAGTATGCTTCGCTAAGTAGAAGCATTAAATAAGTGTACGTGACCATAATGGTCGTTACATAACATAAGTTCATAAGTAAAAAGTTTGAATGCAACATAAGTAGTCATGCGATAACAACTCTAGGCAGCGGGTTCTACAGCACGACTAGTAAGATAGCGGAAGCGACTTCAAACACCTGAGAAAATACATGCTTAAAAAGGTCAACACAAAGGTTGGTGAGCTATAGTTTAAGTATAACAGTAATGTAAGTAGGCCACGAGATTTCAGTGCTACAACGAGCGTTTCAAAAGTATGTAAAAGTATATGCTTAACCGTGGGCACCCGGTAACTAACTTAACGTTTAATGTACCCCCTTAAAGTGCACTTGGCAAGTGCGTATAACCTCGAAGTATTAAACACTCGTTAAATGCTAGTGCTACTAGCCCGAGTGGGGATGTCAAACCCTATGGATCCATATCTAAGATTCGCGTTCACGGTTCAAAAACCAATGATTAAACGTTACCGAGCTAAAGGGAATGTTTCTGCCGTTATATAACCCACACATATATAAAGTTTAAGTACTCGTGCCTAGTATGTAAAACATAAAATCCGCATGTATTCTCAGTTCCCAAAATAAGTTAAAGTAAAAAGGGAATGCTATAACTCACAATGATTAGTAGTAATGGTAAGGTAGTAGTCGGAAAGTGGTGTGCAAGTAACGGTCCAAACGTCCTCAACCTAAGTCAAATAGCACTAAGTCAATAAGTCGTCTCAAAAGGTTTACAAGTACGTAATTAAGGTCATAAGGGTCATCATCAATCATCATTAAACAAAAGGTAACAAGTAAGACTCGTTTATGAAAATCGTTTAAAACAAAGGCTGACTTCGGTCAGTCACCACGGCCTCTACCCTTACTGAATTAAGGTGAGACCAGTGGTCATGGCTCCGTCTATGAGTCCCTTAAGTGTGGTAAAATTTACAGAAGCAAACTCGTCTTGGTTTGACCGTGGCGACGGTCTAAGTGCGAGTAGGTCAGAAATTTCTGCACAACGTTAAAGGACATGGTAACGATCGGAGGGCCATAAATCCTAAACCGTAACTCGGATTAAGACGAGTCCTATATGAAAAGTTATCTACTCGAAAAGTTCTATCTAAAAATCAAGGTTAGAACAGCCCAGGTCTACTGGTCTGTTCCAGAAGCATCAGGTCAGTAGGTTTTGGACAGAACAGTGGGTTTTGGAGAGTTCCGGTTGTCTCGGTGCTTGATGTTCATCACGGTTCTCATCCTTGATGCGTATAGCTTCAAGTGTACAACTCGTTGATGTGTTAACATCATTTTGACCAAGGTTTGTCCATCATAACTCAAGTGCAAGTGTTGTAAGCGTTTGATGAACCAAGGTTACATGTAAGTTTATGAACAAGTTCATGAACACTAAGAAAGATCACAACCAAGTGTTGGATCCATGATACTTGCACCAAAGTGTAAGCTCTTGTTGGTTTCATGTCCTTGTTCAAATGTGTAGTAAGCAACTAACAATAAGAAATAAAGAAAATGAATGATAAGCCTAAACCAACCATGAAGGTGGTATTCTAGTAACATACAACAAACAAGAACACAAGTAACAATTATAAAGATTATAAACTTTAAATCTTTTGAAACAAAATAAAGTAGAAAACTAACTAAATAAGAAAATGGTTCATAGTTGCTCATACTTTTAAAGATTCAACCCAAGTTGATCTTTAAGTGAAGTAACTTTAAAGTTACTTCAAGAACTACAAGTAATGAGTTTATACAACTATGAACTTTAATCTTTTGAAACAAAATATGTAGAACATAACTAGATAGATTATGTTCTTGGATGTTCTTGATAAATACAAGGTATAAATGAAGAATCAAACTAAAGAGTTGATTCTTGAAACATGTAAAGAAAGACAAGTAAGTAAGTAAGTAAGTAAACAACTTAGTAATCTACAAGTAATTAAACTACAACAAGATTAAGTAACAAACAACAAAAGATGATGATGATTTGCATGTATGTAAAAGGTTTTAAGAAGAAAAGAAGAAGAGAAAAAGTCTTCAAGATTACTTACAAGAATAAAGAACTTTGAGAGAGAAAAAGAGAAAGATAATTGTAAGTAAAGTGTGTGTGTTTTGAGAGAAGACTTCAAGTGAGTATGTAGTGTAAAAAAAAAAATCAAATCACCACTATATGGCTCAAAGGGTTCGGCATTCAGCAGAAAAAAACAAGGGGATGGGTTGGTTCATTGGTTACTAGCTTGTAAAGATGACAAAAGTTGGGTAAAAGAGGTGTTTACATGGGGATCAAGTGTTAACAAGATTCTAAATATACAAACTAGCTAGTTATTGTTGTAAGTATTACTTACACTATGAAAGACATGGGCTAATAAACCCATTTAAGATGTAGGGTGGGCTTGTGAGTCTTATTCATGAGTCCATTAAACTAATTAAAGCCCAAGTTGCAAGTAATCCAATAAAAGTCCAAGTTAAGCCCAAGTAACTAACTAAAAGCCTTAGTTAATTAAAATGATTAATAAAATTAATCATGGATGTAAATAATATCTTAAAATATTATTCGTGCAAGTTCCGGGTGTCACAAAGACGTTTCGGGCATTTAAAGTTCAAGTACGGGCAATTAAAGCAACATGTAAATGTAATAACATACATTCGATTAATCACACGTATTAATAATAATAATTATTAATAAATAACGTTGGAAAAACCAGGGTCGTTACATTACCCACCTGTTAAAGAAAATTTCGTCCCGAAATTTTAAGCTGAAGTAGATGGAGGAGTCGGGAAAAGGTGAGGATACTTTCGCATCATTTGATCCTCTCGTTCCCAAGTAAACTCAGGTCCTCGTTTGGCATTCCATCGTACTCGTACAATCGGAATCTTGTTGCGTTTCAAAGTTTTGATCTCACGATCCATAATCTCAACAGGTTCCTCCACAAAGTGGAGTTTGTCATCAATAGTAAGTTCTTCCAATGGTATGATGAGTTCGGGTGCAGCAAGACACTTCTTCAAGTTTGACACATGGAAGGTAGGATGAACTGAGCTCAATTGTGCTGGTAGATCCAAACGGTAAGCAACTGGTCCAACACGTTCCAAGATCTCGAAAGGACCAATGTATCATGGGTTCAACTTTCCACGTTTTCCAAAACGGATCACACCTTTCCAAGGTGCAACCTTCAACATTACACGATCACCAACATTAAATTCAAAGTCTTTCCGTTTAAGATCGGCATAGCTCTTTTGGCGATCACGGGCAGTCTTAAGTCTAGCTTGAATCTGAGCAATCTTCTCCGTGGTTTCGTGAACTACCTCGGGTCCGGTGATTTGCTTTTCGCCTACTTCGGCCCAACAAATAGGAGATCGGCACTTACGACCATACAATGCTTCAAAAGGTGCAGCATTAATGCTTGAGTGATAACTGTTATTGTACGAGAATTCGGCGAGTGGCAAATGCCTTTCCCAGGCCTTTCCAAAATCAATGACACATGCACGCAGCATGTCCTCCAAGGTCTGAATCGTTCGTTCACTTTGCCCGTCAGTCTGAGGATGATAAGCAGTACTCATGTCAAGACGAGTTCCCATGGCTTCTTGCAAAGAACGCCAAAATCTGGAAGCAAAATGGGGATCGCGATCGGAGATGATTGATAAAGGTACACCATGACGAGATACAACCTCTTTGATGTACAGCTGAGCAAGTCTTTCCATTGTATCAGTTTCCTTCATCGCTAGGAAGTGTGCAGATTTGGTGAGGCGGTCAACAATAACCCAAATAGTATCGCATCCGCCCACCGTCTTCGGCAGCTTAGTAATGAAATCCATTGTGATCCTTTCCCACTTCCATTGTGGGATTTCCGGCTGTTGAAGTAACCCAGAAGGTCTCTGATGCTCGGCTTTAACCTTCGATCAAGTCAAACACTTACCAACATAAGTCGCAACGTCCTTCTTAAGATTCGGCCACCAATACTGTTCTTTAAGGTCGTGGTACATCTTACCTGCACCGGGGTGAATTGAATATCTCAATTTGTGTGCTTCATCAAGTATCAGGCTTCGTAGATCTCCATAGTAAGGTACCCAAATTCTTCCAGCATAACATCGGAGTCCAGACTCTCTAACCTCGAATCGAGAGACAAGTATGTTCAAATGCTCGTGAGACATGTTCTCCTCCTTGAGAGCCTCAACTTGGGCTACTCTGATCTGGTTGTTGAGGTTCGAATGGATGGTGATGTTCAGAGCCCTAACACGGAGAGGTGCCGTCCTCTCCTTTCGGCTTAAAGCGTCAGCTACAACATTGGCCTTGCCAGGGTGATAACGGAGTTCACAATCGTAGTCGTTGAGCGTCTCGATCCATCGACGCTGTCTCATATTCAATTGCTTCTGATCGAAGATGTGCTGGAGACTCTTGTGATCGGTGAAGATAGTGCTCTTAGTTCCATACAAATAATGTCTCCACAATTTGAGTGCAAAGACAACGGCTCCAAGTTCAAGATCATGTGTAGTGTAGTTCCGCTCGTGAATCTTCAATTGGCGGGAGGCATAGGCAATAACCTTTGATCGTTGCATCAGTACACAACCAAAACCACTCTTCGATGCATCGCAATAAACAACAAAGTCGTCACTGCCTTCAGGAAGTGATAGGATAGGTGCGGAGGTTAACTTCTTCTTCAAAGTTTGGAATGCTGATTCGTGTGTGGGTTCCCAAATGAACTTCTTGCCCTTGTGAGTCAGTGCGGTCAAAGGACGCGCAATCAGAGAAAATCCTTCGATAAACCTTCGATAATAACCGGCGAGACCTAGAAATTGGCGAATATGCATTGGAGTAGTGGGGGTCTCCCACTTGCTGATGGCTTCAATCTTGGCGGGATCAACTTTGATACCCTGGTCGCTCACAACATGACCCAAAAACTGTACTTCCTTCAACCAAAATTCGCACTTGGAGAATTTGGCGTAAAGTTGCTCTTGTCTTAAGAGTTCAAGCACTAGCCGAAGGTGTTGCTCATGTTCTTCTTCGCTCTTAGAGTAGATGAGGATATCATCTATGAAGACGATAACAAACTTATCCAAGTAAGGCTTGCAGACACGATTCATGAGATCCATGAACACGGCAGGTGCATTTGTCAAACCGAATGGCATCACGAGGAACTCATAATGACCATAACGGGTCCTAAATGCAGTTTTCATCACGTCACTTTCCTTCACCCTCAGCTGGTGATATCCGGATCGCAAATCGATCTTTGAATAAACGCTCGATCCTTGTAGTTGATCAAAAAGGTCATCAATTCGTGGAAGAGGATATCGATTCTTGATAGTCAATTTGTTGAGTTCACGGTAGTCGATACACATACGGAAGGATCCATCCTTCTTCTTTACAAACAACACAGGTGCGCCCCAAGGCGAGAAGCTTGGTTGGATAAACCCTCGATCTAATAGCTCTTGTAGTTGGCTCTGTAATTCTTGCATCTCGGAAGGTGCGAGTCTATAAGGTGCGCGAGCTACAGGTGCAGCTCCTGGCACTAAGTCAATCTGAAACTCTACTGCTCTCTGCGGCGGTAATCCAGGCAATTCCTCTGGGAAGACATCAGAAAATTCGTTCACAATTCGAACGTCGTTCACGTTCTTCATCTCAGTTTCTACCGCTTTCACATGTGCTAGGACAGCAAAGCGTCCCTTCTTCATAATCTTTTGCGCTTTCACGCAACTAATGAGGTTCAACTTCGAGGTACATCTCTCTCCATAGATAACCAGTGGTTCGCCATCTCCTTGTGGTATGCGAAGTGCTTTATCTCCACAGATAACATCGGCCTTTATCTTGCTCAACCAATCCATACCGACGATCGCGTCAAAACTTCCCAGTTTGATAGGTATCAAATCAATTTCGAAATCCGCACCAGCTATGTTGATAATAGCTCCACGACTAATATGGTCAACCTTTTCAAGTTTTCCATTGGCGACCTCGACAAGCATACTTTCCTTCAAAGGAACTAACGACCAATCTAACTTATCACAAAAATGTCTACACACATAGCTCCTATCGGCACCAGTATCAAATAGGACAGAAGCTAAAAGATTGTTGATCTTGAATATACCTGTCACCAAGTCGGGGTTGTCGCGAGCGTCCCTTGCATTAACGTTGAAGGCTCTAGCACGTGGTGGTCCGCCATCCTTACGCTTGTTAGGACACTCGTTTTTGAAATGGCCCGTCTTTCCACATTCATAACACTTCTTAGGCCCATTGTTGTTGTGGTTTGGCTTCACATTCAAAGTGGTAACCTTGCAATCCTTGCCAACATGTCCAGATCGTTGGCACTTCTCACAGATAACATTGCAATACCCAGTGTGGTGCTTGTAGCACCTATTGCATTGTGGTAAGGTTCCTTTGTAGTTCGGATTGGTGCGGTTGTTGTTGTTGTTGGGGTTGGTGTTGTTGTTGTGTATGTTGTTGTTTTGCCTGAACCCTTCATGTCGTTTTACCGGGTTTTGATCATAGTTCCTACCCCTGTTGTTGTTGTGGTTGTTGTCCCATTTCCTCTTTTCACCACTAACAGTTTCAAACTTAGCCTTCTCCGGCTCGTCCAGGATGATTTGATTCAAGAGAGTATGCGCCATGCGCATTGCTTCGGGAACGCTTGGTGGCTTGGATGAGGTAACATTACCCTTGATGGACTTAGGAAGTCCCGAAAAGTATTTCTCCAAACGCTTAAATTCGGGGGTGACCATGGTTGGACACATAAGAGCCAATTCCAAAAACCTACGGTTGTAGTTGTTAAGGTCGTTCCCTACGGTTTTCAATTGCATAAATTCGATTTCCATCTTTTGAATCTCGGTTCTCGGACAGTATTCCTCGATCATAGCACATTTAAATTCTTCCCAAGGCGTAGCATACGCCTCATCAATTCCTTTCGCTTGGGCCATGGTATTCCACCATGTGAGCGCGCCATCAGACAGCGTGCAAGATGCAAATTTCGTTTTGTTAGCCTCAGAACAATTGCTAACCCTGAATACCGATTCCAACTTTTCGAACCATCTGGTGAGACCGACGGGTCCCTCAGTGCCACTGAAGTAGTGTGGCTTGCAGTTTTGGAATTCCTTGTAAGTACACCCATCTCGAACGACAGGTGGATTGACAGGCGGTGGTGGTGGAACTTGGGGTTGTCTTTCAGCTAGTGCAGCAGCGACTCGCTCGTTAATCATTTCCTCAATTTGTGCCGCGGTGGGGATAGATCTCCCGTTGGCCATGATGTTCTATACAATCATTTTGACTCAAGTCAAAATCCATTATGCAAATAATAATAGTACATTATATAACAACCAACATGAAAACAGCACAACACATGTTGATTAAATAACGCAAGCAGATATAAGTACCACAAAACCATGAGATGATAACGTAAATAGAACACTTGCGCAAGAAGTAAGCAACACAAATTCCATTCATTAATGATAATAGGTTCATACATTATAATAAGTTCGTACATTACATAAGTGAAATATGAAATTACAAAAGAAATTACAATACAGAATCTAGTACAAAGTCCTACGGCGATGGTGGGTACAAGATGTCCAAAACATGAGCCAACTGCTCCTCGAGCTCAGTAACTCGAGTCTGGAGAATCTCAATCTCCCGCCTCATTTCCTCATTAGAGGAAGATGGTGGGGCAGGTGGTGCTGGCGGTGCAGGTGGAGCCGGTGGTGCCGAAGTGGATGGTCCGGCTCTGGGTGGAGGCGGTAATATCAGTGGGTCGGCGGGGTACGGCACCAGCCGTTTACGAGCAGTGATCCTACGACGCCGACCATAAGCGTCAGTGACAGTACGACCAGGAATTATGCCAGCGAAGCGATACCGCTTCTTCGGCGGGGTAGAAGGTGCCTGAATCGGTCGGTCAGCGGGATCCTCCTCATCACTGGAGTCGTCAGATGAGGTGTCGTCTGAAGAAGCATCGGTGGAAGAACCGTCGTCTGAATCATGCGGTGGTGGCGCGGGTGGCTCAACATATCCGAAAGCGGCCAACATCTGTCGGTGTCGGCCTGGCGTAATCACGGCTAAGCGGCCGTCGGCAGTGCGTCGGCAAGGTGTGCGCCAGTGATTACGGAAGGGACCTTCCCCGAACTCCGCGGGGATCTCCATGCCACCAATGCGAGCCAGTTGCCTCAGGGGTCTGGAAGAAGACGCCGGGATAGGCACACTAGAGCTAGCTCCAGAACTAGAGGCGCCGGGGTCGCCAGTGGGTGTCGGGGCCGGAATGTCGGCAGCAGCAGCAGCAGCAACAGGTGCAGCAGTGGGTGGAACAACGGGGCCTGAGCCGCTCGGGATGTCAGTAGGTGGAACGTCCGACATCTGAACAAGGAAAAATAAATTTTCCATGTCAGTATGTCATAAAGCAAGCAAATAATAGGCCAACAGTTTAAATCATGTATAACAATAAGTAGCATGGCAATATCAGTAATCGTACGAAACTAGCATGCAATCGAAAGCAAGTAATAGCATGCAGTAGTGAAATCACGTAGTAGCATACGGCATATAGCAGTAACAGTAAGCAGCAGCATGCAGTAAGTTCAGCGAAAACAAGTAAACTAACAAGTTGTAGATTAGCCCTATTAGTGAATCCTACTCGGGTCGGTCTTAGACTCACTAATGCATCCTAATTCCCTACAACCAATGCTCTGATACCAAATGTGACGCCCCGTACTAAATCATCATGTACGGACCATCAACAACAGGATCATTACAAGGTTAAGTACTATATGCGTTTTCAAAACAGAGTTTACATTCATAAATAAAAGCGACGTCATAACATACGTCAATTGTTTTACAAATCAAAAGTATGCTTCGCTAAGTAGAAGCATTAAATAAGTGTACGTGACCATAATGGTCGTTACATAACATAAGTTCATAAGTAAAAAGTTTGAATGCAACATAAGTAGTCATGCGATAACAACTCTAGGCAGCGGGTTCTACAGCACGACTAGTAAGATAGCGGAAGCGACTTCAAACACCTGAGAAAATACATGCTTAAAAAGGTCAACACAAAGGTTGGTGAGCTATAGTTTAAGTATAACAGTAATGTAAGTAGGCCACGAGATTTCAGTGCTACAACGAGCGTTTCAAAAGTATGTAAAAGTATATGCTTAACCGTGGGCACCCGGTAACTAACTTAACGTTTAATGTACCCCCTTAAAGTGCACTTGGCAAGTGCGTATAACCTCGAAGTATTAAACACTCGTTAAATGCTAGCGCTACTAGCCCGAGTGGGGATGTCAAACCCTATGGATCCATATCTAAGATTCGCGTTCACGGTTCAAAAACCAATGATTAAACGTTACCGAGCTAAAGGGAATGTTTCTGCCGTTATATAACCCACACATATATAAAGTTTAAGTACTCGTTCCTAGTATGTAAAACATAAAATCCGCATGTATTCTCAGTTCCCAAAATAAGTTAAAGTAAAAAGGGAATGCTATAACTCACAATGATTAGTAGTAATGGTAAGGTAGTAGTCGGAAAGTGGTGTGCAAGTAACGGTCCAAACGTCCTCAACCTAAGTCAAATAGCACTAATTCAATAAGTCGTCTCAAAAGGTTTACAAGTACGTAATTAAGGTCATAAGGGTCATCATCAATCATCATTAAACAAAAGGTAACAAGTAAGACTCGTTTATGAAAATCGTTTAAAACAAAGGCTGACTTCGGTCAGTCACCACGGCCTCTACCCTTACTGAATTAAGGTGAGACCAGTGGTCATGGCTCCGTATATGAGTCCCTTAAGTGTGGTAAAATTTACAGAAGCAAACTCGTCTTGGTTTGACCGTGGCGACGGTCTAAGTGCGAGTAGGTCAGAAATTTCTGCACAACGTTAAAGGACATGGTAACGATCGGAGGGCCATAAATCCTAAACCGTAACTCGGATTAAGACGAGTCCTATATGAAAAGTTATCTACTCGAAAAGTTATATCTAAATATCAAGGTTAGAACAGCCCAGGTCTACTGGTCTGTTCCAGAAGCATCAGGTCAGTAGGTTTTGGACAGAACAGTGGGTTTTGGAGAGTTCCGGTTGTCTCGGTGCTTGATGTTCATCACGGTTCTCATCCTTGATGCGTATAGCTTCAAGTGTACAACTCGTTGATGTGTTAACATCATTTTGACCAAGGTTTGTCCATCATAACTCAAGTGCAAGTGTTGTAAGCGTTTGATGAACCAAGGTTACATGTAAGTTTATGAACAAGTTCATGAACACTAAGAAAGATCACAACCAAGTGTTGGATCCATGATACTTGCACCAAAGTGTAAGCTCTTGTTGGTTTCATGTCCTTGTTCAAATGTGTAGTAAGCAACTAACAATAAGAAATAAAGAAAATGAATGATAAGCCTAAACCAACCATGAAGGTGGTATTCTAGTAACATACAACAAACAAGAACACAAGTAACAATTATAAAGATTATAAACTTTAAATCTTTTGAAACAAAATAAAGTAGAAAACTAACTAAATAAGAAAATGGTTCATAGTTGCTCATACTTTTAAAGATTCAACCCAAGTTGATCTTTAAGTGAAGTAACTTTAAAGTTACTTCAAGAACTACAAGTAATGAGTTTATACAACTATGAACTTTAATCTTTTGAAACAAAATATGTAGAACATAACTAGATAGATTATGTTCTTGGATGTTCTTGATAAATACAAGGTATAAATGAAGAATCAAACTAAAGAGTTGATTCTTGAAACATGTAAAGAAAGACAAGTAAGTAAGTAAGTAAACAACTTAGTAATCTACAAGTAATTAAACTACAACAAGATTAAGTAACAAACAACAAAAGATGATGATGATTTGCATGTATGTAAAAGGTTTTAAGAAGAAAAGAAGAAGAGAAAAAGTCTTCAAGATTACTTACAAGAACAAAGAACTTTGAGAGAGAAAAAGAGAAAGATAATTGTAAGTAAAGTGTGTGTGTTTTGAGAGAAGACTTCAAGTGAGTATGTAGTGTAAAAAAAAAATCAAATCACCACTATATGGCTCAAAGGGTTCGGCATTCAGCAGAAAAAAACAAGGGGATGGGTTGGTTCATTGGTTACTAGCTTGTAAAGATGACAAAAGTTGGGTAAAAGAGGTGTTTACATGGGGATCAAGTGTTAACAAGATTCTAAATATACAAACTAGCTAGTTATTGTTGTAAGTATTACTTACACTATGAAAGACATGGGCTAATAAACCCATTTAAGATGTAGGGTGGGCTTGTGAGTCTTATTCATGAGTCCATTAAACTAATTAAAGCCCAAGTTGCAAGTAATCCAATAAAAGTCCAAGTTAAGCCCAAGTAACTAACTAAAAGCCTTAGTTAATTAAAATGATTAATAAAATTAATCATGGATGTAAATAATATCTTAAAATATTATTCGTGCAAGTTCCGGGTGTCACAAAGACGTTTCGGGCATTTAAAGTTCAAGTACGGGCAATTAAAGCAACATGTAAATGTAATAACATACATTCGATTAATCACACGTATTAATAATAATAATTATTAATAAATAACGTTGGAAAAACCAGGGTCGTTACAGGTGTCCCTATAAATTACCATATACACTCGATCGGACACGATGGGCTGGGTATTTATATGTACGAATAATCGTTCATTTAACCGGACACGGGAATGGATTAATAGCCACTAGAATAATTAAAACAGGGGTGAAATTACATTAAAGGGTAATTGGTGTAATTGTTAGCAAAGTAGTAAAACCTTGGTTTACACGCAGTCGATAACCTGGTGTATTCATTAAACAAAGTATTAAAACCTTGTTACAATTCGAATCCCCAATTAGTTGGAATATTTAACTTCGGGTATAATAATAATTTGACGAGGACACTCGCACTTTATATTTATGACTGATGGACTGTTATGGACAAAAACCAGACGGACATATTAAATAATCCAGGACAAAGGACAATTAACCCATGGGCATAAAACTAAAATCAACACGTCAAACATCATGATTACGGAAGTTTAAATAAGCATAATTCTTTTATTTCATATTTAATTTCCTTTATTTTATATTTAATTGCACTTCTAATTATCGCATTTTTTATTGTTATTATATTTAATTTCATTTTTAATTATCGTACTTTTTAATTATCGCAAGTTTATTTTATCGCACTTTTATTATTCGCAATTTCATTATCGTTATTTACTTTACGCTTTAAATTAAGTCTTTTATTTATTTAATATTTTACATTAGGTTTTAACTGCGACTAAAGTTTTAAAATCGACAAACCGGTCATTAAACGGTAAAAACCCCCCTTTATAATAATAATATTACTTATATATATGTTTGTATTTTTATAAAAGTAAACTAATATAGCGTTGAGCTTTGTTTAAAGATTTCCCTGTGGAACGAAACGGACTTACTAAAAACTACACTACTGTACGATTAGGTACACTGCCTATAAGTGTTGTAGCAAGGTTTAAGTATATCCATTCTATAAATAAATAAATATCTTGTGTAAAATTGTATCGTATTTAATAGTTTTTTCCTAGTAAAATATAAACTATTTTATATACACCTCGCATAACATCACATATACATACATAATCAACTAGACGAACCACCACCAACTTATCACCCTTGTTACTACTACGATCCCGTTATTATTATTTTTTATGTTTTCCTGTCTCCGTTTTCCTTGCTTCTGCTAGTGCTGTCGACTGCAACTGTTGTGCTCCTTCTGTTTTGTGTTTATATTGAAACAACATGATAATTATGATGAAGCGAAACGCATAATAGGTTGTGATTATTTTTTTCTGTTCGTGAAAGCAAGTACAACCGAAATGGTTTATAAGAAATGAAGGTGATTACATATCTTGTTCTTGGTTCCTTTATTGGCCGACAACTTCCACTATCACTTTTCCTTTATACAAATCAATTAAGGTTAGGTTGGAATCCACCATTAGTGGATTATTTGTTGGCATGCTTCGTTTTTTTTTTGTCCCTAGCCGAAGAATGATACGGAATTTTTTTTTTATTTATTAAATGGGATGCCATCGTGAATTTGATTTACATTTAGTACTTTGTTATTGAATTATTAGTTGGGTCGTGGAGCCCCTTATGTTGGATGGCCGACATACACATTAAACAAATCAACCAACTATTAATTAGTTGTGACACACTGTGTTTATCTTCCTTGTTATGGTATTGGATTGGAATTGGATTAGGAATATACAAGTGCTTGTGGGACAATATAAAGTTTATGGTGGAAATAATGGCATGTTACTAATTGCTACTTGAAGTCTTTTTTTTCTTTCTCGGTAGTGGAGTGCTGGATGTAGGGCCAATTGGCCAACTTTTTACTAGTCCATGATGCTAGTGACAAGTTTTACAAATGATAGATTGTGGCCTACATGTATAATCCATATGAGTGACAAGAGATGAAGTTATATTTCTTTAAGTTACACGATTTGATGATTGGGTGATTGATAATATTATAGTTGATAATGATACGTACGAAGATAATATTACCTAATGATGAATGAAGAGTGACGAGATGATTAAGATATGAGATGATTATGAAAATGCATGAATGATGTTAAGATGATGATGGTGTTAAGGATATCATGATATGATTATGATTATGGGGATTAAATGATGTTAATGGAAGATTGATTAAGAGTGTTATCGGGTTAGCGGGACGTCGCGAGTTCAAACCCGGACTTGGGCATTATTTTTAGGACTACTTCCTTAAGGTAGTTACTTATCTATTATTATTATTATTATTATTATTATTATTATTATTATTATTATTATTATTATTATTATTATTATTATTATTATTATTATTATTATTATTATTATTATTATTATTATTATTATTATTATTATTATTATGATTATTATTTTTATTATTATTATTATTAGTATTATTAAAATTATTATTATTAGTATCATTTTTATTAGAAAACTATCATTTATATTAAAAGTATCATTTTTTTACTATTATTATTATCATTATTAGAGGAATTATCATTTTTATCAAAATTATTATTTTGACATCAATATTATTATTTTTATATTATCAATATCATTATCATAATAACTATTATTATTATTATTGTAAAATAAAACAACTTTTATTTATTATCATTATCAATATTATTTTATCAAATAACTATTAGTTATATAAAGCTATATTTATTACACATAACATAACTATATTAATATTTTTATAATAAATATTAATAAGTATAATTTGAAATGTCCCGTTCTTATTGATTAAAAACGTTCCATATTAATTGATTTCGTTGCGAGGTTTTGACCTCTATATGAGACGTTTTTCAAAGACTGCATTCATTTTAAAACAAACCATAACCTTTATTTCATCAATAAAGGTTTAAAAAGCTTTACGTAGATTATCAAATAATGATAATCTAAAATATCCTGTTTACACACGACCATTACATAATGGTTTACAATAAAAATATGTTACAACAAAATAAGTTTCTTGAATGCAGTTTTTACACAATATCATACAAGCATGGACTCCAAATCTCGTCCTTATTTAAGTATGCGACAGCGGAAGCTCTTAATAATCACCTGAGAATAAACATGCTTAAAACGTCAACAAAAATGTTGGTGAGTTATAGGTTTAACCTATATATATCCAATCATAATAATAGACCACAAGATTTCATATTTCAATACACATCCCATACATAGAGATAAAAATCATTCATATGGTGAACCCTGGTAACCGACATTAACAAGATGCATATATAAGAATATCCCCATCATTCCGGGACACCCTTCGGATATGATATAAATTTCGAAGTACTAAAGCATCCGGTACTTTGGATGGGGTTTGTTAGGCCCAATAGATCTATCTTTAGGATTCGCGTCAATTAGGGTGTCTGTTCCCTAATTCTTAGATTACCAGACTTAATAAAAAGGGGCATATTCGATTTCGATAATTCAACCATAGAATGTAGTTTCACGTACTTATGTCTATTTTGTAAATCATTTATAAAACCTGCATGTATTCTCATCCCAAAAATATTAGATTTTAAAAGTGGGACTATAACTCACTTTCACAGATTTTTACTTCGTCGGGAAGTAAGACTTGGCCACTGGTTGATTCACGAACCTATAACAATATATACATATATATCAAAGTATGTTCAATATATATTTACAATACTTTTAATATATTTTGATGTTTTAAGTTTATTAAGTCAGCTGTCCTCGTTAGTAACCTACAACTAGTTGTCCACAGTTAGATGTACAGAAATAAATCGATAAATATTATCTTGAATCAATCCACGACCCAGTGTATACGTATCTCAGTATTGATCACAACTCAAACTATATATATTTTGGAATCAACCTCAACCCTGTATAGCTAACTCCAACATTCACATATAGAGTGTCTATGGTTGTTCCGAAATATATATAGATGTGTCGACATGATAGGTCGAAACATTGTATACGTGTCTATGGTATCTCAAGATTACATAATATACAATACAAGTTGATTAAGTTATGGTTGGAATAGATTTGTTACCAATTTTCACGTAGCTAAAATGAGAAAAATTATCCAATCTTGTTTTACCCATAACTTCTTCATTTTAAATCCGTTTTGAGTGAATAAAATTGCTATGGTTTCATATTGAACTCTATTTTATGAATCTAAACAGAAAAAGTATAGGTTTATAGTCAGAAAAATAAGTTACAAGTCGTTTTTGTAAAGATACTCATTTCAGTCGAAAGAACGACGTCTAGATGACCATTTTAGAAAACATACTTCCACTTTGAGTTTAACCATAATTTTTGGATATAGTTTCATGTTCATAATAAAAATCATTTTCTCAGAATAACAACTTTTAAATTAAAGTTTATCATAGTTTTTAATTAACTAACCCAAAACAGTCCGCGGTGTTACTACGACGGCGTAAATCCGGTTTTACGGTGTTTTTCGTGTTTCCAGGTTTTAAATAATTAAGTTAGCATATCATATAGATATAGAACATGTGTTTAGTTGATTTTAAAAGTCAAGTTAGAAGGATTAACTTTTGTTTGCGAACAAGTTTAGAATTAACTAAACTATGTTCTAGTGATTACAAGTTTAAACCTTCGAATAAGATAGCTTTATATGTATGAATTGAATGATGTTATGAACATCATTACTAATTTAAGTTCCTTAGATAAACCTACTGGAAAAGAGAAAAATGGATCTAGCTTCAACGGATCCTTGGATGGCTCGAAGTTCTTGAAGCAGAATCATGACACGAAAACAAGTTCAAGTAAGATCATCACTTGAAATAAGATTGTTATAGTTATAGAAATTGAACCAAAGTTTGAATATGATTATTACCTTGTATTAGAATGATAACCTACTGTAAGAAACAAAGATTTCTTGAGGTTGGATGATCACCTTACAAGATTGGAAGTGAGCTAGCAAACTTGAAAGTATTCTTGATTTTATGTAACTAGAACTTGTAGAATTTATGAAGAACACTTAGAACTTGAAGATAGAACTTGAGAGAGATCAATTAGATGAAGAAAATTGAAGAATGAAAGTGTTTGTAGGTGTTTTTGGTCGTTGGTGTATGGATTAGATATAAAGGATATGTAATTTTGTTTTCATGTAAATAAGTCATGAATGATTACTCATATTTTTGTAATTTTATGAGATATTTCATGCTAGTTGCCAAATGATGGTTCCCACATGTGTTAGGTGACTCACATGGGCTGCTAAGAGCTAATCATTGGAGTGTATATACCAATAGTACATACATCTAAAAGCTGTGTATTGTACAAGTACGAATACGGGTGCATACGAGTAGAATTGTTGATGAAACTGAACGAGGATATAATTGTAAGCATTTTTGTTAAGTAGAAGTATTTTGATAAGTGTATTGAAGTCTTTCAAAAGTGTATAAATACATATTAAAACACTACATGTATATACATTTTAACTGAGTCGTTAAGTCATCGTTAGTCGTTACATGTAAGTGTTGTTTTGAAACCTTTAGGTTAACGATCTTGTTAAATGTTGTTAACCCAATGTTTATAATATCAAATGAGATTTTAAATTATTATATTATCATGATATTATCATGTATGAATATCTCTTAATATGATATATATACATCAAATGTATTTACAACGATAATCGTTACATATATGTCTCGTTTAAAAATCATTAAGTTAGTAGTCTTGTTTTGACATATGTAGTTCATTGTTAATATACTTAATGATATGTTTACTTATCATAGTATCATGTTAACTATATATATATCCTTATATATGTCATCATATAGTTTTTACAAGTTTTAACGTTCGTGAATCACCGGTCAACTTGGGTGGTCAATTGTCTATATGAAACATATTTCAATTAATCAAGTCTTAACAAGTTTGATTACTTAACATGTTGGAAACATTTAATCATGTAAATATCAATCTCAATTAATATATATAAACATGGAAAAGTTCGGGTCACTACAGTACCTACCCGTTAAATAAATTTCGTCCCGAAATTTTAAGCTGTTGAAGGTGTTGACGAATCTTCTGGAAATAGATGCGGGTATTTCTTCTTCATCTAATCTTCATGCTCACTGGTGAACTCAGGTCCTCTACGAGCATTCCATCAAACCTTAACAATTGGTATCTTGTTTTGCTTAAGTCTTTTAACCTCACGATCCATTATTTCGACGGGTTCTTCGATGAATTGAAGTTTTTCGTTGATTTGGATTTTATCTAACGGAATAGTGAGATCTTCTTTAGTAAAACATTTCTTCAAATTCGAGACATGGAAATTGTTATGTACAGCCGCGAGTTGTTGAGGTAACTCAAGTCGGTAAGCTACTGGTCCGACACGATCAATAATCTTGAATGGTCCAATATACCTTGGATTTAATTTCCCTCATTTACCAAATCGAACAACGCCTTTCCAAGGTGCAACTTTAAGCATGACCATCTCTCTAATTTCAAATTCTATATCTTTTCTTTTAATGTCAGCATAGCTCTTTTGTCGACTCTGGACGATTTTCAATCTTTGTTGAATTCGGATGATCTTCTCGGTAGTTTCTTGTATAATCTCCGGACCCGTAATCTGTCTATCCCCCACTTCACTCCAACAAATCGGAGACCTGCACTTTCTACCATAAAGTGCTTCAAACGGCGCCATCTCAATGCTTGAATGGTAGCTGTTGTTGTAGGAAAATTCTGCTAACGGTAGATATCGATCCCAACTGTTTCCGAAATCAATAACACATGCTCGTAGCATGTCTTCAAGCGTTTGTATCGTCCTTTCGCTCTGCCCATCATTTTTGTGGATGATAGGCAGTACTCATGTCTAGACGAGTTCCTAATGCTTGCTGTAATGTCTGCCAGAATCTTGAAATAAATCTGCCATCCCTATCAGAGATAATAGAGATTGGTATTCCATGTCTGGAGACGACTTCCTTCAAATACAGTCGTGCTAACTTCTCCATCTTGTCATCTTCTCTTATTGGCAGGAAATGTGCTGATTTGGTGAGACGATCAACTATTACCCAAATAGTATCAAAACCACTTGCAGTCCTTGGCAATTTAGTGATGAAATCCATGGTAATGTTTTCCCATTTCCATTCCGGGATTTCGGGTTGTTGAAGTAGACCTGATGGTTTCTGATGCTCAGCTTTGACCTTAGAACACGTCAAACATTCTCCTACGTATTTAGAAACATCGACTTTCATACCCGACCACCAAAAATGTTTCTTGAGATCCTTGTACATCTTCCCCGTTCCAGGATGTATTGAGTATCTGGTTTTATGAGCTTCTCTAAGTACCATTTCTCTCATATCTCCAAATTTTGGTACCCAAATCCTTTCAGCCCTATACCGAGTTCCGTCTTCCCGAATATTAAGATGCTTCTCCGATCCTTTGGGTATTTCATCCTTTAAATTTTCCTCTTTTAAAACTCCTTGTTGCGCCTCATTTATTTGAGTAGTAAGGTTATTATGAATCATTATATTCATAGATTTTACTCGAATGGGTTCTCTGTCCTTCCTGCTCAAGGCATCGGCTACCATATTTGCCTTCCTCGGGTGGTAACGAATCTCAAAGTCGTAATCATTTAATAATTCAATCCACCTACGCTGCCTCATATTCAGTTGTTTCTGATTAAATATGTGTTGAAGACTTTTGTGGTCGGTATATATAATACTTTTAACCCCATATAAGTAGTGCCTCCAAGTCTTTAATGCAAAAACAACCGCGCCTAATTCTAAATCATGCGTCGTATAATTTTGTTCGTGAATCTTCAGTTGTCTAGACGCATAAGAAATCACCTTCGTTCGTTGCATTAATACACAACCGATACCTTGCTTTGATGCGTCACAATAAATCACAAAATCATCATTCCCTTCAGGCAATGACAATATAGGTGCCGTAGTTAGCTTTTTCTTCAATAACTGAAACGCTTTCTCTTGTTCAACATTCCATTCAAATTTCTTCCCTTTATGCGTTAATGCATTCAAGGGTTTTGCTATTCTGGAAAAGTCTTGGATGAACCTTCTGTAGTAACCAGCTAGTCCTAAAAACTGGCGTATGTGTTTAGGAGTTTTCGGGGTTTTCCACTTTTCAACAGTTTCTATCTTTGCCGGATCCACCTTAATACCTTCTTTGTTCACTATGTGACCGAGGAATTGAACTTCTTCCAACCAAAATGCACACTTTGAAAACTTAGCGTACAATTCTTCCTTCCTCAATACTTCTAACACCTTTCTCAAATGTTCACCGTGTTCTTGGTCATTCTTTGAGTAAATAAATATGTCATCAATGAAAACAATGACAAACTTGTCAAGGTATGGTCCACACACTCGGTTCATAAGGTCCATGAACACAGCTGGTGCATTAGTTAAACCAAACGGCATGACCATAAACTCGTAATGACCGTAACGTGTTCTGAAAGCAGTCTTTGGAATATCATCTTCTTTCACCCGCATTTGATGATACCCTGAACGTAAGTCAATCTTTGAATAAACAGACGAGCCTTGTAGTTGATCAAATAAGTCGTCAATTCTCGGTAGTGGGTAGCGGTTTTTATGGTAAGTTTGTTCAACTCTCGGTAGTCGATACACAACCTGAATGTACCATCTTTCTTCTTGACAAACAAAACAGAAGCTCCCCACGGTGATGTGCTTGGTCGAATGAAACCACGCTCTAAAAGTTCTTGTAATTGGCTTTGCAGTTCTTTCATATCGCTGAGTGCGAGTCTGTAAGGAGCACGAGCTATTGGTGCAGCTCCTGGTACAAGATCTATTTGAAATTCAACGGATCGATGTGGGGGTAATCCCGGTAATTCTTTCGAAAATACATCGGGAAATTCTTTTGCAATGGGAACATCATTGATGATCTTTTCTTCAGTTTGTACTTTCTCGACGTGTGTTAGAATAGCATAGCAACCTTTTCTTATTAGTTTTTGTGCCTTCAAATTACTAATAAGATGTAGCTTCGTGTTGCCCTTTTGTCCGTACACCATTAAGGGTTTTCCTTATTCTCGTATAATGCGAATTGCATTTTTGTAACAAATGATCTCTGCTTTCACTTCTTTCAACCAGTCCATACCGATTATCACATCAAAACTCCCTAACTCTACTGGTATCAAATCAATCTTAAATATTTCGCTAACCAGTTTAATTTCTCGATTCTGACATATATTATCTGCTGAAATTAATTTACCATTTGCTAATTCGAGTAAAAATTTACTATCCAAAGGCGTCAATGGACAACTTAATTTAGCACAAAAATCTCTACTCATATAGCTTCTATCCGCACCCGAATCAAATAAAACGTAAGCAGATTTATTATCAATAAGAAACGTACCCGTAACAAGCTCCGGGTCTTCCTGTGCCTCTGCCGCATTAATATTGAAAACTCTTCCGCGGCCTTGTCCATTCGTGTTCTCCTGGTTCGGGCAATTTCTAATAATGTGGCCCGGTTTTCCACATTTATAACAAACTACATTGGCATAACTTGCTCCGACACTACTTGCTCTACTCGTTCCGACACCATTTGTTCCTTTCGTTATATTAACCCCTGGTCCGTAGACCTCACACTTCGCCGCGCTATGACCATTTCTTTTACACTTGTTGCAAAATTTGGTGCAGAACCCCGAGTGATACTTTTCACACCTTTGGCATAGCTGCTTCTGATTGTTGTTGTTGTTGCGGTTATTATTGTTGTTGGGATGATTGTTGTAGTTGATGTTGTTGTTGTTGTTGTTGTTGGGCCGTTTGTTGTAGTTGCGATTGATGTTGCGATTGTTGGGATAATTGTTGCGATTATTGTTGTAATTGCTGTTGTTGTTGTATTGGTGATTCTTATCACCATTTTCCTCCCACTTTCTTTTGACTTGCTTCACATTGGCCTCTTCAGCAGTCTGTTCTTTAATTCTTTCTTCAATCTGGTTCACTAGTTTGTGAGCTATTCTACATGCCTGTTGTATGGAGGCGGGCTCGTGTGAACTTATATCTTCTTGGATTCTTTCCGGTAATCCTTTCACAAACGCGTCGATCTTCTCTTCCTCATCTTCGAATGCTCCGGACACAATAGGCACAATTCTGTGAATCGTCTTTCGTACGTGGTAATATCAAATCCTTGGGTTCGTAACCCTCTAAGTTCTGTCTTGAGCTTATTGACCTCGGTTCTGGGACGGTACTTCTCGTTCATCAAGTGCTTGAATGCTGACCACGGTAGTGCGTACGCATCGTCTTGTCCCACTTGCTGTAGATAGGTATTCCACCATGTTAACGCAGAACCTGTGAAGGTATGCGTAGCGTACTTCACTTTGTCCTCTTCAGTACACTTACTTATGGCAAACACCGATTCGACCTTCTCGGTCCACCGTTTCAATCCGATCGGTCCTTCGGTTCCATCAAATTCCAAAGGTTTGCAGGCAGTGAATTCTTTGTAGGTGCATCCTACACGATTTCCTGTACTGCTAGATCCAAGGTTATTGTAGGTATGTAGCGCAACCTGTGATGACCCGGGAATTTCTGACCAATTTTAAACTTAATCTTTATATGTTTTCGACACGATAAGCAAAGTCTGTATGGTTGAAGTCTCGAAAACTTTGAACTGTGATCATGTATACATTTGACCTTTGAACTATTTATATGGATTCAATGAACCTTGATTATTCCCGACGATTCACGAACAATTAGTTACAAATAAATATATATAGATATATAAATAAGTGTGTGTATATATATAAATATAAACAGAAGTATATATAAAATAATTTGATATAATAAAATACAATTCAATCAAGTGGAATTAAAAATGCAAACTAATGAACAGAATGATTAGGTTGCTATGAATATATATATTTATGAAGTCTATATATAAATAATGGTATCTATATATATAGTAATATATGTAAATTTTAAGTATTCAATAGTTGATAAAAGATATCATATATATTACATACTTAATCACATATGATATTAATATAATAAGTTCGATTGCCAGTCAAAAATATAGTTACTTTCATTATTACTATCAATAATATTAATATCAATATTTGTATTACTAATATTAGTATTATTTTCGTTATTATGATTAATATTCATACTAATATTAATGATAAGATCAGTATTAGGTATTTTATTATTTTCAACATCAATATAAAATATATAGAATTTAGCACATGTAAATTGTTATATTATTATTACTAAAAATTGTAATTTTTTATTCAAAGTTAGTATTATCATTATTTTTAATACTTTAATCATTATTATCATTAATATTTTTTTAGTATTAATATTATTATTATTAATTCTATTGTTATTATTATTAGTATTTTTATTATTATTAATAAATCTATAATTATTAGTTATTAATACTAAATATATATATATATATATATAAGTTGATACAGACATAATATAAAAGCAGATCATATCCCTATCAAGCTGTACTCGACTTTTACTTTCTGTGTGAGGGTTGTTATGGGTCGATTTCAATCCATATATACACACAAAAATTCAGTTCCATGTATCTACCAAAAACCTATATTTTTTTTTCTGTCTTTTATTCTGTGGAACGAATAAACATGTCGGCATCCAAAATTCTCTATAACAACGATCATATCACAAGTGATTACGAAATTCATTCAATTTCTTACACTCACTAACAAGTATAACCATCACTGATTGATTATGTCTAAGGTAAAAAATTTTATTTTTATTTTATATATCGACACCTCTGTTATTTCAAGTTAAAATCAAAAGCTGGAATGCGAATGAATTTTCAAAAATCATTAATGCAGTTTGTTTAGGAATCATTCAAGTAACCTTTCTGTAAAATCTTATATTCCAATTCCTCTTATTCAATTGAAATTTTGAAGTCAAAGGTATTTTATAAAAAGTCAAAGATTTGTGTTCCCCAAATTTGAATTCATTTTAAGGTTTATGTTAAAATTGATGATTTATAAAGTTTACATGAAAGAATTAAAACCTAGTTCGTGATGAAAGATTTGTCCAAAACAAGCTCAATTGTGAAATCAATTTTTTTTTTACAAACCGCGAACAGCAGTTAACTGGGTTTTATATATATATATATATTTTTTTATTTTATTTTTTTTATTTAACCAAACACTACCTGAAATATGTCTGTCATTTACAAAGTCGAAATCTAAATTTGGAAACTTGATGTTGGTTTTGTCGATGTTATGGAAAAAGAAGAAGAAGATGAAGGTTACATAATGTTAGTTTAAATATATTTTAGTTAGTCATTAAAATGGAAAAAGGAGCAGCAGTGTATTGGTTGGGTATGTTTGGTGTGAACGAGAGGTCGGAGGTTCGAGCCTCGTCGTGGGCAAATCTTTTTATACAAAGCTCTAAAAGGGTATACACATTTTTTTTAATTTTATTTTTATTTTCATTAATGTTATTATTAAATATTATGATTATTATTATTAGTTGTTAATGTTATAATTATGATTATAATCATTATTGTTATTAGTGTTATTATTGTTATTATTATTATAAATATAATTATTATAAACATTGTAATTACTAATATTATTATTATTTTTGTATTGTGCTTGGGTATTAGTATAATTATTATGATTATAACTATAACTAATATTATTATTATTTTATTAAAGATAATAAAGTTTAGGATTAGATCATTAATAATTAAGAGTCGTATCATTTTAAAATGTATAGTATTATGATTATTATTACCAGTATTATCATTAGTATAAGTAACATAAATAATATTATCAACAATTATCAGTATCACGACTATTAGTATTATTATTATTATCATAATAAGTATTAGTATCATATAGATATTAAAATCAGTATCATAAATATCGTTAACAGAAAAATTCATATTTTACAATTATAATTATTATATTGATTATCATTATCATAACCATTAGAAAAATTATTAGCATTATTATCTTATTTAGTAATAATAAGAATTATCATTATTATCATTTTTACCATTACTAACATTATTAAAAAAATATATTATTTTTTTTAACAAACAAATTATATAAAAATATATTCAATACATATAACATAATGAATATTTATATTTTTCTATACAAAAGGAATATATGAAATATATATATATATATATATATATATATATATATATATATATATATATATATATATATATATATATATATATATATATATATATATATATATATATATTTATATATATAATGATATAACTAATAGAATTATATATATATATATTTACTCGATTACAAAAATGTATATTAATAAATACACCAATGATATAGGTTCGTGAATCCAAGGCCAATCCACAGTTGTTCAATATCGTCATATGTATTTTTACTACAAAATACATTAGGTGAGTTTCATTACTCCCATTTTAAATGCTTTTGCAATATATACTTTTGGGACTGAGAATGCATGCGCTTTTATAAATATTTTACGAAATAGACACAAGTAATCGAAACTACATTATATGGTTGAATGATCGAAATCGAATATGCCCCTTTTTATTAAGTCTGGTAATCTAAGAATTAGGGAACATACAACCTAATTGACACGAACTCTAAAGATAGAACTATCGGGCCTAACAAGCCCCATCCAAAGTACCGGATGCTTTAGTACTTCGAATTATATATCATGTCCGAAGGAGGATCTCGGAATGATAGGGGATATTCTATATGCGTATTGTGAATGTCGGTTACCAGGTGTTCAATCCATATGAATGATTATTTTTTGTCTCTATGCATGGGACGTATATTTATGAGAACTAGAAATGAAATTCTTGTGGTCTATTAAAATGATGGAAATAAATGAGATTATTATTAAGTCAATTATAGTAAGATATATTACGAAATGGTATGCATGTTGTCAACTTTCGATGTAATAAAAGATTGTCTTTTCAAAAATGAATGCAATGTTTGTAAAATGTATCATATAGAGGTCAAGTACCTCGCGATGTAATCAACTGTTGTGAATCATTTATAATCGATATGGACTTCGTCCGGATGGATTATGACGGGTCTCTACAAATAACCCCATAGTTTAACCATTTCAATTTACATATTTTTACAACTTATTGGCAAAATCTAAACATTTACAATTCTTTTTTCAAGATTAACCTTACATAGGGAAACATATGGATTTCATTTCCCCTTTCATAATTTCATATTGAAACTTTTCATAATTTCATATTGAAACTGAAATAATCTAAAAACCCTACTTTTGGTTACTTAAAATTTCTAAATCACGAAATCTCAAATTGCACCTCACATGTATCGTCGTCGATCATTATTCAAATGTTAATCTAGAACTAGAAGTTGAAAAACGAAACTTCAACATGAAACACGAATCTAAAAGCTGAAACGCAAAATGTGAAACTAAAATCAGAAACATGAACTTGTAATACTGACACGAAAAACTGAAATGGAAATACAATACTAAAACGTGAATCTTAAATATAATACTAAAACGAGAATTTGAACTGTACACCCAACTAATAGTGCAACGAGAATCTGGAAACTAAAAAATGCATTAGAAAACTCAAAATTCAAATGTGAAATTAAAAAACTAAATCATGACTTTGAAAACTAAAACACGAATATGAAAATCGAAACGAGACATTGTAATTAAAACGTGAAACTCAAAACCCCAAAGTGAAAACGTGAAATTGAAAAACGAAATTAAAACGAAATAGAACCTCAAAACTGAAGACTAACATGTGAAATGAAAACTATGATGCGAAAATAATGATTGAAATGTGGAACTAAAAACTGATATGTCAATCTAAAAACTTGACACGAAACATGAAACGTTAGAAAAAAAATTGATTACTTTTTCTATTAAAAAACAAGCGTTGACCCAACTCGACCACACAACTCATTTAGACCCGACTAGTAGTCCAAATGCAAGTTGATGGAATTCCAACTTGTAACACATAGCAAGAATGATATCGGCTAAAAAGTCACGTTTTCACCCCGGTATTAAAGGCCAAAAACAAGAAAGATTTGAACTTTGTTGGTAAAATACCCACTTCATCAGTTAGAATTGAAGAACAAGTAAACACGAAGACGGTGCAAAAAGAATCAAGAGAATCGGAGCTAAAATGAAGATTCTAGAGCGAAAACGGTGAAAGACAAGAAATAAAGTTACGATCCAGGAATTTCTGCAGACCAGGCAAGCCAAACGGCCTGCCAAATGGCCTGCCAAATGGCCTGCCAAACGTCCTGCCAAACGGCTTGCCTGGCTCAAAAATGGCCTGCCAAACGAGTCAGACAAATGGCCCTTGGAAACGGTTTGGCTTGGCAAACGGCCCCTGCAAACGGCCTGCCAAACGGCCTGTCAGCCGTTTGCAGGGAAAATTTAGGCTTATTTAAAGGGTCTTTGTCATTCATTCCAACACACACTTCAATTCACTTCTTTCTCTCTCTTGTACAATATTAGTCATACTTTCAAGGTCTTCGACTCCGGTATGGAAACCTAGTACCCGGAGAAGAACGCCGAAGATTGTATTAGGAGCGGTCTGGAGTCTTGAAGTTGTCACTTTTGTATTCAAAACTCGTTTAATCTACTGGTACTTCTATCCTTTATCTTTATATAATGTCTTATATCATTATGTTCTGTGATATTATTGCCATGATTAGCGAGTAGTTATCTTTAGTGTATGCTATGATGTAAGCAGTTATAATGCTGAAATAGTGTTATGGTTTGTGTATGTTGTTGAAATGCTTTCCAATTATGCTTTAAACTCAATCGCTTTTTCAACTAATAGAACGTAGTTATTTGCTCTGTTATTGGGAAGTCGCGAACCCCGATTCAGAGTATACTATCTGTGTCACCCCTTGGTAAGATAAGTCTATCGGATACAACGTAAGATCGACTGAGGCACACCGGTTGTAGTAAGTCTATCAAGCTTTGGATTCCGACTGAGGACTATTTCGTAGTGAAACATCTGACTAGACCCTTAGTACATTGTCGGTCCCAGACCATGCTAGTGTAGTCACCAAGCATATAAACTTCGTACGTGCATGCTGAAGCACATCAGTTGTTGTAAGCTGTACCTCAGCTAAGTAAGGCCATGAAACCCGGTCAGTGTTGATTAGTACACTGCACCATAACGTGGTCTCAAGCATTGCACCCCGCTTGAGGGATTCTTAGTTAATTAAGGAACTGTTTGTTTAGACACATAAAAGATTGGACCGTTAGGATAACCGAACGTGTTCATGGAAGTCAGCTTGACTTGGCCATGGTGTTCTTTATGGTTGAACTCTTTTTAAGGGCCTAACTATCTGTTAAAACCAATCACTAACGAAAGTATTGAAACACATCATGTCTCTCGGATATGGTAAACCATGTATTTTATTATGCTTAAGAAAGTTTAGACCTTTGTGGAATGTTAATACGTCACCCAACCGAGTCGCTCAATTGGATGAGTCGTCTGAACGTGTATGCCTGTAGTCAGACTGCACGGGCGTCGGGGGTAAGGGATGTTGCTGTCTATTCAGAATCTTCAAGCCTATCGCAGTACCCAGTGACATGTCTTATGACAGGGGTGTTTAGGACCAGTGTAATGAATACAAGGCCTCTACCTATTTACGAGCCAGCATTCCATAATCTCGGTAGAATAACTGATGAAATCATAGTATGCACTTACTTTAACCTTATCTGAATTACAAATTTTATCGCATTTACTTTATCTGTCTTATAAATTAGAAAATCCCAAAATTAAGTAACCACTACTCCTTCATAACTATCTTAGGCTTAAATATAGGTTCGATTCTACTGATATCTCAAAAATACGACTCTAGGTCATACTTCCCTTACTTATACTAAGGAGTAGTACAATTTAGGCCTCGCTAAATATAAATTTAAAACAGTACCCCCTCTTGGTGGTTAATTCTGACGTGTTGCGACCTAATGACACCGCACAAATAAAACCGTCTGTTTCGGCCATATCAAGAGGGAAACTAGTTTTTGGCGCCACTGCCGGGGAACTGGTATCAGACAATACTGCTCTCTATCAAACTTATTCACAAGCATTTAGTGGTGTCTAAGAAAGACAATTATACACGGACTTGGTTGTTGGATTTTCCGAACAGTCTCCAATTATATTGGGACCAAAAGGATCCTGCCTATCCGTAGTTGGCCTGGCCACTTGGTTTGTTGAATAGTTCGTGCGGAGCTCTGTTATCGAAATACTAGGGAATCAGTAGCCAGAACCAAAAATATATTCAGCCTTAGGATAGTTAGTTAAGTTAGATTACTTTAAACTAGACTACTTTAGATTAGACTACCTTAGATTAAGACTACCTTAGATTAGCTTAGATTACCTTATACTACTTTAGAAATTTATTTTATCTGCTTGAAAAAAAAAGCCATACCCAGTATATGACCAAACCTGATCTAGACCAGGGCCGTTGTTATTCGTACCTGATCCAGACGCAATAATCTCTAAAGCACGTGATGTTATGCCAGGTGTATATGAAATAGCTTATATTTTACTAGGAAAAACTATTAAATACGATACAATTTTACACAAGATATTTATTTATTTATAGAATGGATATACCTAAACCTTGCTACAACACTTATAGGCAGTGTACCTAATCGTACAGTAGTGTAGTTTTTAGTAAGTCCGGTTCATTCCACAGGAAAATCTTTTAAACAAAGCTTAATGCTATATTAGTTTTATCTTATAAAAATACAAATATATATAAGTAATATTATTATTATAAAAAGGGGGTTTTTACCGTTTAATGACCGGTTTGTCGATTTTTAAAACTTTAGTCGCAGTTAAAACCTAATGTAAAATATTAAATAAATAAAAGACTTAATTTAAAGCGTAAAGTAAATAACGATAATGAAATTGCGATAAATAAAAGTGCGATAAAATAAACTTGCGATAATTAAATAGTACGAAAATTAAAAGTGCAATTAAATACAATGAAAATAAATAAAAGTGCAATTAAATACAATAACAATAAATAAAAGTGCAATAATTAGAAGTGCAATTAAATATGAAAATAAAGGAATTATGCTTATTTAAACTTCCGTAATCATGATGTTTGACGTGTTGATTTTAGTTTATTCCCATGGGTTAATTGTTCTTTGTCCTGGATTATTCAATATGTCCGTCTGGTTTTTGTCCATAACAGTCCATCAGTCATAAATATAAAGTGCGAGTGTTCTCGTCAAATTATCCTTATACCCGAAGTCAAATATTCCAACTAATTGGGGACTTAAACTGTAACAAGGTCTTAATACTTTGTTTAATAATTACACCAGGATATCGACTGCGTGTAACCCAAGGTTTTAATACTTTGTTATCAATTATGCCAAGTGTCCTTGTACATAATTTCACCCCTGTTTTAATAATTCCATAGACTATTAATCCATTCCCGTGTCCGGTTAAATGAACGATTATTCGTACATATAAATATCCCGTCCATCGTGCCCGATCGAGTGTATATGGTTATTTATAGGGACGTCCAATTGTAAATCTTTATATTAAAATTAACAAACTATCATTTAGTTAAACAAATATAAAGCCCATTAATAGTCCATAGTCTAATTTCCACAAGTGTCGTTCTTTTGTCCAAACCTCAATTATGGTACAAAGCCCAATTACCCAATTTTAATATTTTTAGTCAAACATCACGATTACTTCGGCATTAAATAAGCATAATAATAACTTAGCTACGAGACATTAATGAAAATAACATAAACATAACTTACAGTGGGTGTTATTAGCGTAGTGGTACACGGACAGAGTTTTGACTTACAAAACCTTAAAACATTCGACTAATCGATCCTTATTATTATCACTAACTTAAAATTAAAATTACAAATTGAGATTACGATTTGGAGTGATACTTGATACATAAAAATGGGGAAAGAAAAATATATATATATAATATAAAAGGTATCTCAAAACCGTCGAATTGCATGGGCTTTTATAGAATTCTATGCTCCGCGACTGCGGTTGATTTTACTCTTCAGAGCTCCGCGAGTGCGGAGGTTGTGATTTCAGCTCATCCAAGTTTGGATCTTAGTCTGGATTTTATTATAAATATAATATAAATATATAATTTATATAATTAATTATATATTATATTATATTTATATACATAATTAATTTATAATTTCTGATCCGTTGCGTCGTACGTTGAAAGTTGACTCTGGTCCCGGTTCCGGATTTTCGAACGTCCTTGCGTACAATTTAATATCTTGTATTTTTCGTTTCGAATCTTGTACTCTTGTAATTTTGAGACGTTTCTCATCAATAATTGGAACCTCTTTGATTGTACTTTGTACTTTTGAGCTTTTTGGTCGTTTGCGTCTTCAATTCGTCGAATCTGTCTTTTGTCTTCACCTTTTATTATTTAAACGAATATCACTTGTAAATAGAACAATTGCAACTAAAAGCTTGTCTTTCTTGAGGGATAATGCTATGAAATATATGTTCGTTTTTAGCATTATCAAATATTCCCACACTTGAGCGTTGCTTGTCCTCAAGCAATATAGTCTTGAAATATACTAGAATCACTTCTTTATTCTTCACACTTTGTACATCAGTGATTTCTATACGGCGGTATAAACAATGGTAGTAACGATGTGGTTTACAGTCCCACATGACTATAAAAGTTTAGATCCATTAAGGAAATTGTATCTTTATGAAAATATTTGATCTTTTGAAAATTAAATCTAGCTTTTACCCTAGATAAGTTTTCCGGGATAACCCTTCACCGGTGTTTGCAAATTCTTTTTGTGGGTTTGGTGGGTTTCATATTTAAAATTTTTAGCTCAAAACTTAAGGTTTTGTGTCACCCACTTGCTAACCTTGTATTGGGAAAGCAACACGTCCAGTATACTTGCTCCGTATATTACCTTTCGATAAACTACCGTCCGGTTGTAAAGGAAAGCGTTGAACAAGCAACTGTTAAGGCAATGTCCCCTGACATGCGGTTAAGTTTTTGGTCTATAACGTGTCAGATGCAATTACTATCCTTGGTAGGAGCAATAGTAAAGCTCACCCTTATAATTTTCCGGTCTGGCACAAGGTCATGTCTTTGACCATGCTATGCAACCACCGTTCTTACGGTTGACACCCGATTTGATTCAGGTGACCTAATGAATTCCAGGTGAATTCCTAGGATTTTACGTTCAATGGTAATGAACGCATTGAAAATGAGTTTTCAGAAAACAAATCGGTTTATAATTTTGATCAAAATATTTTCTCGTTCAAGCTCGAGTTTAGATATCATCGAATTCCATGAGTTTGTAATTCTCAATCTTTAAGGTCCATCTCTAGGATTGAGTAATATCAGGCTTAAAAGCTGATTTTTGATCTTTTAAGGAGATTATCCTTTCTGGGGATCTGATTCATTAGTCTTATCCAGCTAATTTGCACGGCATCCTCCCCATTTTACAAGACAGATCCTCTCATGGTTAGGATAACTCTGACCACATGGCGACCCTGTTTGATGCTGAGGTCCGTGGATTTCCTGCTGATTTTAGAGATGACTTTTCTAGATTTTTCGTCAACCTACAGCTGGTCTGGACGACAACTTCATGACCTAAATCAAGAAGCGCGTTTCTTTTTCGGAAGATTTTACTTCCTTTTAACGATGGAATTGATTCATCGTGTAGATCCATCTTTCTTTCAAATATATTATAATAAATCGGGTAAAACTGTTTAGTTTAGTCCAAAGCAAAAGTATCTTCAATTATTTGTTACAGAAATATGTGACATATGTTTAAGATAACTTGGTAAATTTTTCCACACTTGGCTTTTATTTTCTTTTATTTGCCTTTTTATTGTCCTCTATTCCATTTTAAATGAATTATAACATTTTGGTTTGTTTCTCAATTTATGTCCTTTCCGAGGTAACAATAATTTCGGTGTTAACACCTAGTTTTATCGTTCATAAATATGTATAAACATGATTTTGAGTTCATTTAATTGAAAATTTTGAAAAATTTTACTAGAAATGGGTAGTCAGTATATAAGATTAGGGCTGTTCTTTGTTATCAGAGAGCACTAGATTCTAATACAACTACTACGTTACTTGTATTTTTAATGGTAACCAAGTGTTTAAGTTAAAAATTTTAAAAATCCGAAAAAATTTAACCCCTTCCCACACTTAAGATCTTGCAATGCCCTCATTTGCAAGAAATCAGTAACAATTTAAATTATTGAGGGTGATTAGCGTAGAAAAATGATTAAATTTTACCAAAGTTTCCAAACATATTGGCGTTTGTTTGCTGAATGATAAATGGTGCACATCATTTGTTCGTACATCACATTTGTTTTTTCGTTTTGTCGTCAAAATTAATAGCTTTTGCTGAACTTAATGCCAGTCTTTGAAAATGCACTGTTTTACCTTGTTTTGTACATGAGATAAACTACAAACACATATATACATATTTTTGAAGTTGGGTTTTCACACCACATTCAAAAATTATTAAAATCTAATAAAGTTAGAAAATTATAAAAGGTATTATAATAATAAAATAAGAAATAAGAAATAAGAAAATTAAGAATTAGTAACATTACAATAAAATAAACAAAAATAGAAAATTATGGATGAGGAGTATGGTTCCAGTATGGGTCCCAAGCGTATCCATAGATGCTGTAAAATGCTTGGGCCGGGTCATATATACGATATGGTGGTCGGCTCTCTAATGTCCAAGGAGCAAATTCGGGCATAACGGTAGGAATGTAGTTTCTACCTACGTGTGTACAATGACTTATGATTTGGCTTTGATGATACTACCAATCTTGAAATGCTTTTTGTCTAGCCATTTCAAACTCGTGTCGAGACATAAAAATTTTCATTTCCGTTATTGGATTACCCTCTCCCGGTTGACCTTGCTGTTGATCTCTCTCAACCTGTGGATGCCTGTCATCATAACGTGCTGCCGCGTTGTTTTGTTTCTTTAAGACCTTAGCACCATGATAAACACGCAAATCTATTCTATCGCGGGGTTCTGGTTCTGCCATTAATATTCCCCCCGACTTCTATCCATACCGAGATATTCAGCAATTAAAGTAATAAATATACCACCTCCTATTATGCTACCACGCCTCATACCCCTAACCATAGTCAATAAATAATAATCCACACAAAAAGGTATACTTACAGCGCTCTGTGGGTCTCGAATACACATGTGGTAAAACAAGTCCTGTTCATTTACCTTTTCCTTATTCTTACCTCGTTGTGTAATCGAATTGGCTAAAAACCTATGGATTACTCTTAATTCAGCTCTATCAATATCAAGATAAGAGTATAATCCCCCCTGGAATCGGCGATGGCTAGTCATCCTACTCCATACGTCATTCGTATCAAAATTCTCATCCACCCTCCTACCATAAACTATTAACCTCTGACAATCATAAGATGCTAGCTCCTCGGGCGTATATATACGTAAAGCCCGAGCCATATCTAGTAAAGACATATGACGCATCTCCCCTCCTAATAAAAATCTAAGAAAACTACGATCGGTTAAAATATCTACCCGATCATTTATTTCAATAGTACATAATAACTCTATACACCATGTGAAGACCCGTCCTAATCCATCTGGACGAAGTCCACATCGATTATAAACGATTCACAACAGTTGATTACATCGTGAGGTTCTTGACCTCTATATGATACATTTTACAAACATTGCATTCGTTTTTAAAAGACAAACCTTCATTTACATTGAAAGCTGACGACATGCATACTATTTCATAATATAACTAAACTATAAATGACTTAATAATAATCTTGATGAACTCGACGACTTGAATGCAACGTCTTTTGAAATACGTCATGAATGACTCCAGGTAATATCTCTAAAATGAGCAAATGCACAGCGGAAGATTTCTTTCATACCTGAGAATAAACATGCTTTAAAGTGTCAACCAAAAGGTTGGTGAGTTCATTAGTTTAACAAAAATAATCATTTCATAATTTTAATAGACCACAAGATTTCATATTTCCATTTCTCATAAACATACGTCCCATGCATAGAGACAAAAATTTCATTCATATGGATTGAACACCTGGTAACCGACATTCACAATATGCATATAAGAATATCCCCATCATTCCGGGATCCTCCTTCGGACATGATATAAATTTCGAAGTACTAAAGCATCCGGTACTTTGGATGGGGCTTGTTGGGCCCCATAGATCTATCTTTAGGATTCGCGTCAATTAGGGTGTCTGTTCCCTAATTCTTAGATTACCAGACTTAAATAAGAAGGGGCATATTCGACTTCGATAATTCAACCATAGAATGTAGTTTCGATTACTTGTGTCTATATCGTAAAACATTTATAAAAGCAGCGCATGTATTCTCAGTCCCAAAAATATAGATAAAAAGGGAGTAATGAAACTCACGCATATAAATATTGCAAAACAGTTATTAAAACATTGCATGTATTCTCAGCCCAAAAATGTAATGAGTAAAAGGGAGCAAATGAAACTCACACATATAAATATTATAAGACAGTTAATAAAGCATTTGCATGTATTCTCAGCCCAAAAATGTAATGAGTAAAAAGGGATCAATGAAACTCACACATATAAATATTGTAAGACAGTTAATAAAGCATTTGCATGTATTCTCAGCCCAAAAATGTAATGAGTAAAAAGGGATCAATGAAACTCACACATATAAATATTGTAAGACAGTTAATAAAGCATTTGCATGTATTCTCAGCCCAAAAATGTAATGAGTAAAAAGGGATCAATGAAACTCACACATATAAATATTGTAAGATAGTTAATAAAGCATTTGCATGTATTCTCAGCCCAAAAATGTAATGAGTAAAAAGGGATCAATGAAACTCACACATATAAATATTGTAAGACAGTTAATAAAGCATTTGCATGTATTCTCAGCCCAAAAATGTAATGAGTAAAAAGGGATCAATGAAACTCACACATATAAATATTGTAAGACAGTTAATAAAGCATTTGCATGTATTCTCAGCCCAAAAATGTAATGAGTAAAAAGGGATCAATGAAACTCACCATACTGTATTTTGTAGTAAAAATACATATAACTATATTGAACAATGCAGGGTTGGCCTCGGATTCACGAACCTCAAAGGAGTAGTCCTAAAAGAATGTCCAAGTCCGGGTTTTGAACCCGCGACGTCCCGCTAACCCGATAACATTACAAACCAACTACTCCATTTCATTTTTCTTCTTAAATTATTATCATCATCTACAACATCAATATCATCATATTCTAATCGTTATTTTATGAATCATGTTACAATCATAAGATTATTATCCCCCGTATTCATCAACACCGTATTACTCCTATTCTTTGTAACATCGCCACTTTGTTATCTTCCTCATTATCTTCATTTTACATTTAGTATCCCTCATCATCATCTTAATCAACATCATCATTATTCGATTTTAATCATCAAATGTATCATTATTATTAACAGTCATCATCATCATCATTACTCTTTATGTATCATCATTATCTACCATATACTTCCTTCATTTTGTGCTAAATGAAAAAAAAAAATGGGAGCAGTCGCTGCTGTAAGGCAGATGGGGATTGATCCGGCCCAAATCAAGCACAAACTCATTGGCCCAATTGTAAAACAAACGTAGCCCAACTGAAACATGTTCTATTCGGCCCATCATACCAAAACAATATCCATTGAACTACATACGTACGTGAGTGTGTGTTATCTTGTCTGGCCCCCCACCGAAAAATTAATACAAATTAAATCACCAATGCTCAAGTGGCTAATCCCTTTTTGGTATTGGTTGTCTTTACTACCTAAGATTCCACCATAACCTTTTAACGTATATCTTCATCATTTATTATATATGATTCACGATAGTATGGGCCCAATTACAATCAGAGCATTAATCATTTTACCAATGATATACCATTTTGTTTCATATCCACCTGGGACCAACTATAATGCATTCAACATAATATAATGCTATTTTGTTTGCACATAACAGCTGGCACATTAAAAGGCAAATTCCAATTCACTTTTTAAAACATTTGCAATCTATATAAAAGATATCTTGGTTTGTTTGCAAGTAGGATTTTAGGATCCAAGAAAAATTATAACCGTCCCTATCCTAGCTTTCTCCTCATCATGATACCTATTGTATGATCATTATCATCTTGCGTCATTATTATCACCATGGTGTCGAGTAGGAAGAAACAGAAATAGTTGGTGGTTTCGAAGAAAAAGAAGCAGAAAAGATAAAGGTAGGGTTGTGGAGGGTAACCGATCGTGGTGTTGAGATGATAGAGAGTGGGTTTTCCATGGGTTTCGATTTTAAATGGGTTTTCAAAAGGTGATGGGTTTAATAGTTGTTTTGATGATTGTTGAAGAGGGTAAAAAGTGGTTTGTTGGAAATCGTAAACAGAAACAGAAGAAGAAATAATAGTAGTAGTGGTGGGGTGATTATGTATTAATGGTTGTTTGAGTTCTTGTGTTTGATCGAAGGAAGGAAGCAGAAAATTTGAAGGTGGTGGTTACTTAGTAATGGTAATTGATTGTAGTGATCGAACATTATTTATGGATTCTAACATTTTACAGATAGATACCATGGTGAAGGATAATACATCATACGGAGTATGTAATATAAGTAAAGAAAAAGAAAAACATACGCGAGTCTTGACCTGAGCCAAAGATGGTGAATTCCAAAAGTAATGAAAAGGTGGTGATCAAGTTATGATGATTTGGTTGTGAAAGTTGAAGGGTGTTTATGAGTTCTTATACCTGGAGATAGCTAGTATGATGGATGGTATGGTTATTTGCTGTGGATGACAGGAAAACAAAAGAAAAAGTTCAAATGCACTCATTGATTCTAATTTGGTGTTTGATATATTATCTATATGCATATGTACTAATATTATATATGTATATGTAAAGTGATAGAAACAAAACACAGTCATCTATATCATTCAATCATGCACAATACTTGATAATCATTCAATCATATTATATTATGGTTCACGGACATATTTTCAACAGAGAATATATATAATATGTAACGACCCGACCAAATCATGTTTGACGGCGCCGTCTACTTAGGTCCCATTACGTGGTCATAAGTCTTTAAAACAATGTTGACCAAAAGATATGTCGCATTCATTTCAAATGTAAAGATTGTTCAAAGTTTACGAGAATAGTTCCACCACAAGTTACGATACAAAGTTTTTAAGTACAAATGAAACTTATGCGACACAATTTAAAAGTAGTCAAAAGACGCTCCATGTATGCATATATACTCGACATCCAATTCAAGTATTAAAATAATGAGCGGAAGCATGTATCATGTATCGTTCAAGGACCTGAGAAAAACATAGAAATCTGTCAACGAAAACGTTGGTGAAATCATAGGTTTAAGTAAGTAAGTACAAGTGAACCACAAGATTTGCATCAATGAATTAATAGTAATACATTCCAAAAGTTTGTTTCACGAGCACCCAATTATCAATGCTTAACATTTCCTTCCATTGAACCCCATCACTTAGTGCTAGAACATACACTGTTTCTCGAAAATATATTTCATTCGTAAACGGTAGCGAACCGTTTGAATGAGGGTTTGTCAAACCCATATGGATCCATACAACATAAGTTCTCGCTTACACCCGGCAAGTGTAACTAATGATAATCGAATTGAGGATTTTGTTCTAAACTCGTATGTAGAATGTTTGTTTTCCTGTACTTGTGTTCACTTAGTAAAAGAAATGTTTATGTTTTCTCATCCCAAATGTAAGTTCAAAAAGAGTAAAAGTGGGACTATGATCTCACCTTGAGTGCACGAGTAGTAAAGTACTTCAACAAGTAAACGTGTGCAAAGAACAATGCTAATCTTGACCTAAACAATAGGTTGTATCAATAACGGTAAACGCGATAGATCAAAGATGTTCAATTAGTCCTATGGCTCGTTACGACTCGATTATGTAGCATGTGAATCAAATTGTCACGTTTCATGCAAGATACAAGTATAAAAGCATGTTAGAACGATTGCACAACCATTTGGTTAAGTTTGATTAAAAGTCAACTTGGTCGGGTCAAAGTCAACGAAAAAGTCAACATGTTCGGGTCGGGTCCCGAACTATTTTTCTGAGGTTTTTAATCATATATGAGCATGTTAGAACAAGTTTCATGTGAATCGGAGGTCCGTAGTATGCCAAACATTTTTCGTATTTTGGACATGGAGGTCAGAACCTGACCCCCTTATATGTCGCGCCGCGACAGGGAAGGGCCGCGCCGCGGCAAAGGCCGGGTGCTGGTGCCTGGCCAGTCCCAAATGTTCAAGTCTCAATCCAAAACCTTTTTGTGCATAAAACACAAACCGCTAACACTTAGGACTCGCACCTTATATCGTTGGAAAGGTAATTTGACAAAGAACACAACTAAATATATTTCACCAACCAAAAATTTTATTTGTAACAATCGGCTTTCCAAAGTAAATGATCAATTAATGCACACATTTAATACACAAATTTGATAAGTGCACATTTATGATTTGGGCATTTAATGCATACATATAACATGCCGTTTTATAGGTAATCGAGCATACAATACAACTAACTACTTACTAACTACAATTCATGTCATTCAATGCATCAAATATTCATTTCAAGCTTATCAAACCCTAACCCGAATTCACCAAAATCACTAATCAAGTTTATGGAGTTTTCTCAAGCAACCTACACATCAAATTGAAGCTAGTGATACTAGGGACACAATTAGAACATGAACTTTTAACATCTAACAACATGTGATCATCCAAAATTCAAGAACAACACACCAAAATTCAAGTTCATGCTAGTTACACTAAAACAACGAGATCGAGCATATAAATTACACACACGACATCACAATGAGCCATAGACACTAACTAACACCATTTCAAGTCAAAAACATGAATTTAGAGAAATCTAGAGTTTTAGAAATGTTACCCAAACGAGATGAAGTTGGTACCAAAATGAAGAGGATGAAGAGAGGATTACGAATATGTAATTTATTTTGTTGTAAGCCTCCTAGATCGGATTTAGTTGATGATTGAATGAATTTTGGAAATGGTGTGTGTGTTCTTGCTAGAGAGAAAGATAGAGAGATGGAGATGATAATGAATGAGTGAAAGGGGTTTGACCCTTTGACCTAGTCAAGGTTTTGATCCCTTGTCAAGTTTAGTCCCTCAACTTTCGTTCGGGTGCGTGAATTACCTAAACGAGATAATTTAAAACGCGTATCAACGGGAGATGTTATAAACATATAACGGACTTTATATTAGTATAACAGAAAAGTAAATGGAAAAAGGCGGGATGTTACATTACCTACTCCTTAAAAGAAATTTCGTCCCGAAATTTAAGTAGGCGTAGTAGTCGTTGTTTCTTCCTCGAGATCTTGCGTTTCCGAATTCACGAATAGATGAGGATACTTCCTTTGCATTTGATCTTGTCTTTCCCAAGTAAACTCGGGTCCCCTTTTGGCGTTCCAACAGACTTTAACAATCGGGATTCGGCTTTGTTTCAATGTCTTGACGGAGGTGTCCACAATTTCAACCGGTTCCTCCACAAAATGAAGTTTGTCATCAATAGTAAGTTCCTCGAGAGGAATGACGATATCGGGTTCGGCAAGACACTTTTTCAAGTTAGATACATGGAAGGTAGGATGAATGGAGTTCAATTGAGGCGGAAGATCTAAACGATAAGCAACGGTTCAAATACGCTCCAAGATTTCGAAAGGACCAATATACCGTGGATTTAGCTTCCCGCGTTTCCCAAAACGGATTACACCCTTCCAAGGTGCGACTTTTAACATGACGTGGTCACCGACTTGAAATTCAAGGTCGTTGCGTCTTTTGTCGGTATAGCACTTTTGACGACTCCGGGCCGTCCGAAGCCTATCTCGGATTTGAACGATCTTCTCAGTGGTTTCATGAATGAGTTCGGGTCCGGTGATTTGTACATCGCCTACTTCGGCCCAACAAAGAGGTGAACGGCATTTTTGGCCATATAGCGCTTCAAAAGGTGCGACTTTAATACTCGCGTGATAACTATTGTTGTAAGAGAACTCGGCGAGAGGTAAGTGCTTGTCCCAAGCTTTTCCGAAATCAACCACGCAAGCTCGTAACATGTCCTCTAAGGTTTGAATTGTACGTTCGCTTTGTCCATCGGTTTGAGGATGATATGCGGTGCTCATGTCTAAACGCGTTCCCAATGCTTCTTGCAAAGTACGCCAAAATCTAGAAACGAAACGGCCATCTCGGTCGGAGATAATCGATAAAGGTACACCGTGTCGGGCTACGATCTCCTTAATGTAAAGTTGTGCAAGTTTCTCCATTTTGTCCGTTTCTTTCATGGCCAGGAAGTGTGCGGATTTGGTGAGACGGTCAACAATAACCCAAATGGTATCATAACCGCCCGTCGTTTTTTGTAGTTTGGTGATAAAATCCATCATTATTCTTTCCCACTTCCATTGCGGGATCTCGGGTTGTTGAAGTAGTCCAGACGGTCTTTGGTGTTCGGCTTTGACTTTGGAACATGTCAAACACTTGGAAACATAAGTAGCTACGTCCCTTTTGATGTTCGGCCACCAATATAGCTGTTTAAGGTCGTGGTACATCTTATTGGCACCGGGGTGAATCGAGTATCGTGACTTATGGGCTTCGTCTAAAATAAGGCTTCGTAGGTCCCCATAACTAGGCACCCAAATCCTTCCGGCATAATATCGGAGTCCGGTCTCCCTAATTTCGAATCGAGAGACGAGAATGTTCAAGAGCTCGTGTGAAAGGTTTTCATCCTTGAGAGCCTCATCTTGGGCTACCCGAATTTGGCTATTAAGGTTCGTGTGAATGGTGATGTTTAAGGCTCGGACACGAAGAGGCACCGCTCTTTCTTTTCGACTTAAGGCATCGGCTACTACATTTGCCTTCCCGGGATGGTAACGAAGCTCGCAATCGTAATCGTTTAAGGTTTCAATCCACCTATGTTGTCTCATGTTTAGTTGCTTTTGATCGAAAATGTGTTGGAGACTTTTGTGGTCGGTGAAGATAGTACTCTTGGTTCCATAAAGATAGTGTCTCCACATTTTAAGTGCGAAGACAACGGCTCCAAGTTCGAGATCATGAGTCGTGTAATTCCGTTCATGAATTTTTAGTTGTCGAGAGGCATAAGCAATGACTTTCTTCCGTTGCATCAATACACATCCAAAACCATGTTTCGAGGCATCGCAATATACAACAAAATCATCATTGCCTTCGGGAAGTACCAAGATAGGAGCGGTGGTTAGCTTTGTCTTCAAGATTTGAAACGCGGATTCTTGCTCGGTCGCCCAAATGAATTTCTTTCCCTTGTGAGTTAAAGCGGTTAGAGGACGAGCAACCAAAGAAAAATCCTTGATGAATCTACGGTAGTATCCGGCGAGACCCAAGAATTGACGAATGTGAGTAGGAGTAGTAGGAGTCTCCCATTTGCTAATGGCTTCGATTTTTGTTGGATCGACTTTAATACCTTGGTCACTTACAACATGACCAAGAAATTGAACTTCCTTTAACCAAAATTCACACTTGGAGAATTTGGCATAGAGTTGTTCTTGTCTTAAAAGTTCAAGAACAAGTCGGAGGTGTTTCTCGTGTTCTTCTTCGCTTTTTGAATAGACTAAAATATCATCGATGAACACGATAACGAATTTGTCAAGATACGGTTTGCACACGCGGTTCATAAGATCCATGAACACCGCCGGTGCGTTAGTGAGACCAAATGGCATTACAAGAAATTCATAACTACCATAACGAGTTCGGAAAGCGGTTTTGGAGACATCTTCCCCCTTAACCCTTAATTGATGATAACCCGAGCGGAGATCAATTTTCGAATATACACAAGACCCTTGTAGTTGATCAAAGAGGTCATCGATGCGAGGAAGAGGATATCGGTTCTTAACCGTCAATTTATTTAGTTCACGATAATCAATGCACATTCATAGGGATCCGTCTTTCTTTTTAACAAACAAAATCGGAGCGCCCCAAGGTGAATGGCTAGGTTGGATAAAACCACGATCAAGTAGTTCTTGGATTTGACTTTGCAATTCTTGCATTTCGGATGGAGCGAGTCTATATGGTGCACGTGCTACGGGTGCGGCTCCCGGGATAAGATCGATTTGGAATTCTACCGGTCGATGAGGTGGAAGACCCGGCAATTCGTCGGGAAATACATCGGAAAAGTCACTAACAATTGGCACATCATCGATATGCTTATCATCGGACTCGACTTTCTTAACGTGGGCAAGGATCGCAAAACAACCCTTACGGAGCAGTTTTCTAACTTTAAGGCACGAAACGAGGTTGAGTCTGGTGCAACTCTTATCGCCATAAACAATCAAAGGTTCACCATTCTCGATAGGAATTCGGATTGCGTTAAGATCACAAAGGATGTGAGATTTCGTTTTGACTAACCAATTCATACCGATTATTACATCAAAGCTTCCTAGTTCTATGGGTATCAAGTCAATTTCAAATTCCTTACCCAAAATGTTTATCGTACACCCCCGGTAATATGTGTCGGCACTTAATAGTTTCCCGTTAGCCACTTCAATGGTATAAGTGGTATCTAATGGAAGAGGTGGAGTGCTAAAAGAATGAGTCAAAGTCTTGGATACAAAGCATTTATCGGCACCCGAATCGAATAAGCAAGAGACATAAGAATTGTTGAGAAGAAACGTACCCGTGACTAGTTCAGTGTCATCCCGGGCTTCCTCGGTGTTGATGTTGAAAGCTCGGCCGCGCGTATTGGGGTTATCTTTCTTCTTTGGGCATGCATTTCTATAATGACCCGTTTGGCCACATTCGTAACAAGTGCCCGTCTTTGGTGCATTGTGTTGTGATTTAACAAGTTTCATGATACTTAAAACCTTTTAAGAAACATATCAAAGCGGAAGCATGTTAGTTACATTTTAACTTGTTAATCTTTAAACCATTTTAAAGTTAAATCCCATGGATCAAGTTGTGAAATAATATGCTTACAAACTACAAGATAGTAATTTAGAAGTTATACCTTCTCCAAGTTAGGAGGTTATTTACTTCCAAGAATGATGAATTTGAAGATGAAAACACCAAGCTTATGCTTCTCCAATATCACCCTTAACCTTGGCTAGACTTTGGTACCTTATAACCTTACTAACCAAGCTAGAAAACTACTTTATTTGAACCTTAAAATCTGGACAGCAAGTACCAAGAAAGATGATGATGAATACTAGTTCCAAAACTATGGAACCTCAAGAGATAATACCCCAAACTTGTAACCAACACTTAGTACTTTGGTTAGGATTTAATCACACTTGAATAGAGCTTATAAAAACCAAATTATGAACTCCTTTGAGCTGCAAATACCCCACGGTTTTGGACAGCAGAATGGGAGAAGTTTTTGTGCAGTTTTTGATATGTAAATTGCTTCTCTAGGTCCCAAAGTGAGTCAAGATGCATGTTATAGGAATTGGGAAAGCATGGGCATCAAATGGAATCTCTAGCATGCTTCTTGAACTCCCAATGCCACTACAAGGATCATTTTATAATATACATTATATAAAAAAAACTGATTTTATAAAATCAGTTTTTATAAAACTTAATTTTATAAAACACATTATATAAACATGTATATTATTTGTTATGTATATTTTATAAAACCAATTTTATAAAATGTGACATAACTTAATTATTTAACCTATAAATAATTAAATCCTTGTTATATAAGTTATTTCATAACTTATATATAAACATATCAAGTAACATTATTTAAGAAACCTTTTCCTTAAAGTTCAAGTGTCGTGTATTTAATCAACGATCCAACCGCTAAAATTAAATACGAATAAAGTGTCGGTAAGTTTGTTATTGGGTATGACCCGACTTGGATCATAACACATTAGCCACATTAATTTAATATGTCTCTCGGGCATACGAAATACCTTCAATCTCCCACTTGCACGAGAAACATAAGAAATTAATGCAAGTGATGGATACAGCCTAACACACCGTCCATCACCCCTAATATGTTATGACTTTGTGCCATTCAATAACATCATCCCTTTTCGAGTTCCCTACTCGAACTGATATATGTAGGTGAATCTTTCATTATATCCTTTCATCATAGATGTCATGTTAAATCCAAGAGATACAGAGTGATCACTCTCTTATAGATTTAACTTTTCAGGCCTTAGACATCTGACTCTCAACGAATAAGAGGGACAAATTCCATCTTGACTACATACGTCCTAGATATACACTTTGTAATATACCTGAGTTCTTCCTTATGTACTACCATGTTTCAGAATAGCGAAGGAAAGAATCAAGGCACAGTACTTGGTGAATATCCGAACCCAATATGTATCTCAGGTCAGAGGATACAATGATATTCGCCTTTACTCAAGATTACATGTGATCAACCACAAAGGCTCTATACAGTAATTCTTGAGAGCGGGTCTTCCAATATTTGTTTCCCACAAATATCTATGAACCTTGGTTGCAACCTTGCCCCACATTCAACCTATGAATGTATACCAATCCGAGTTCATAATAGTCTAAACCTCACACTTGTTCCCACAAATGTGATCGACTACGGAAATTTAGAGTAATTGCTTATTCATGGATGAAATATGCAAAATAGGAACATAACTCAAATAAATTAACACCATAGTTATATTAATGAGTTTGAATAATTTCGTTCCGGTACAATACTTAAAACAGATCATGACCAATCACTAGAATATCGAAGCCCTAATGCACAAACATGTCCTGCATGTTTTGATCCATGTAAGAGCTTCGTGAGAGGATCCACTATATTAAGATCTGTGTGAACTTTGCGAATACATATCTTTCCCTTTTCAACTTCATCCCTTATGTAGTTGAATCTCCGCTCAATGTGACGGGTCTTTTGATGAGCACGAGGTTCCTTGATTTGAGCAATCGCACCCTCGTTGTCACAAAAGATCTCAAGAGGGTCCTGAATGGAAGGGACTACTCCTAAGTCGTCGATGAATTTCTTCATCCATGCAGCTTCCTGAGCTGCTAATGATGCGGCGATGTACTCCGACTCTGTAGTGGATAGAGCAACAACATCCTGTTTTGAACTCTTCCAAGAGACCGCACCTCCATTTAATGTGAAGACATAACTGGATTGTGATCGAGAATCATCACGATCAGTTTGGAAACTCGCATCCACGTAACCTTTTACAGCGAGTTCCTCCTCACCAGACCCATATATCAGAAACATATCCTTAGTCCTCCTAAGGTATTTCAATATACTTTTAACAGCAATCCAATGACTGTTTCCTGGGTTATTCTGGTATCTACTTGTCAGGCTAAGAGCGCATGACACATCCGGTCTAGTGCATATCATTGCATACATGATTGACCCAATGGCAGAAGCATATGGGACTTTCTTCATTCTCTCCTGTTCATCTTTCGTGGTGGGGCACTGAGATGAACTGAGAAGTGTTCCCTTTTGAATAGGTACCAAACCTTTCTTAGAGTTCTCCATCTTGAACCTTTTCAAGATCTTTTCAATGTATGCACTTTGATTAAACCTATTAGTTTCTTGGATCTATCCCTGTAGATCCCAATCCCCAAAACGTATTGTGCTTCTCCAAGATCCTTAATGGAGAAGCATTTGCTTAACCAAGTTTTAACACCTTGCATTGCCGGAATATCATTTCCAAATAACAATATATCATCCACATATAGCACAAGGAACATGATAGTGCTCCCACTAGCTTTCTTGTATACACAAGCTTCATCACTATTTTTAATGAAGTCAAATTTCTTGGCCTCCTCATTAAAACGATGATTCCACATTCTAGATGCTTGTTTCAATCCGTAGATTGACTTCTTTAACTTGCATACCTTTTTAGGATATTTCGGATCAACAAAACCCTCAGGCTGAACCATATAGACATCTTCCTCAAGATGTCCATTTAGGAAAGCGGTCTTGACATCCATTTGCCATATTTCATAATCATAATGAGCAGCAATGGCAAGTAATATCCTAATAGACTTTAGCATTGCCACAGGCGAAAAAGTTTCATCATAGTCAACCCCTTGAGTTTGAGTGAAACCTTTTGCTACAAGTCTAGCTTTATATGTATCCAAGTTTCCATGTATGTCGGTTTTCATTTTGAAAAGCCATTTACAATCAACTAGCCTTGAGCCAGCAGGTTGTGTAACAAGTTCCCAAACTTGGTTGTCATACATGGATTGCATCTCAGCGTTCATGGCTTCCTGCCATTTATCTTTATCAATCCTTGATAAAGCATCTTGGTAGTTTATTGGTTCATCCAAATCAACCACATAGCAACCATCCATGAGAAACCCATATCTCTCAGGAGGATTACTAATCCTACCAGATCTGCGAACGTCTTGTGTATTTTGATCATCCATTTGATCATTCTCAACATTTTCATGTTGAGTGCTAGTGTCAACCAATTGTGTATCATCTACTTGATCTTGAACCTCCTCAAGATCTATCTTCCTTTCACTATTTCCTTCCATTAGGAACTTAGTTTCAAGGAATTCCGCCTTCCGAGCAACAAATACATTCTGCTCGGATGGATCATAGAAATAATATCCCATATCATTCTTGGGATTTCCTATGAAGATACACTTCGTGGATCGAGCATTCAACTTATTAGGGACGTAACGCTTAGGGTAAGCTTCACATCCCCATACCTTTAAGTATGATAGAGATGGAGGTTTTCCAAACCACATCTCATGAGGTGTTCGTTCCACTTTCTTAGTTGGGGCCATATTTAAAATACGAGCCGCGGAGCATAGACAATAACCCCAAAATAATAGAGGTAACGAGCTTCTAGCCATCATAGATCGAACCATATCCATTAGGGTTCGGTTCCTCCTTTCGGACACTCCATTAAGTTGGGGTGTTCCTGGTGGAGTAAGTTGTGAGATAATCCCACAACTCCTAAGATGATCTTGGAAAGCATCGCTTAGGTATTCACCTCCTCTATCGGTACGAAGTACCTTGATTGTCTTATTGAGTTGATTTTGTACTTCGTTTTGATATTCTTTGAATGCTTCAAAAGTTTCATCCTTATGTCTTAACAAGTAGACATATCCGAAACGACTGAAGTCATCAATGAAAGTAACAAAGTATCTTTCACCATTCCTAGTCATGGGCTTAAAGGGTCCACACACATCCGAATGTATTAATCCCAATAAATCTTTAGCCCTTTCATAGGTCCCTTTGAAAGGTGCTTTAGTCATCTTGCCTTGTAAACAAGATTCACATACATCAAACGAATCCATTTCATTTGATTTCAAAAGTCCATTCTTTTGAAGTGTATGCATACGATTCTTGTTTATGTGACCAAGGCGACAATGCCATAAGTAGGAATCACTCAAATCCCTTTTGAGTTTCTTGGTGCTAGTATGGTATATTGAGCTACTAGATGATGTGTCATCATGAACCAATTCATAAATTCCATTTGAAGGCGAAGCCTTGAAATAGAATACCTTATCTAAATAAATATGGATATCATCATTAACAAAATTAAGATTAAAACCACATTGTTTCAAACGGGAAATTGAAATAATGTTTCGACATAAGTCGGGTGCATACAAAACATTGTTCAAAATAAGTTCCAAACCACTTGGAAGTTTCAATACAAAGTCTCCTTGAGCCTTTACTTGCACCTTGGCTCCATTTCCCATAAAGAGACTTGATGTTCCCGCTTGTTTGTTACTTCGTTTGAACCCCTGTAAAGAATTGCAAATATGAGTTCCACATCCCGTGTCTAATACCCATGTATTAGAAGAAGTAATATTAAGCTCAATATATACCATATATATATTACCTGAGGTTTGCCCTGCATCCCTCTTGTCCTTCAACTCCTTAAGATAGACCGGGCAATTTCGCTTCCAGTGACCCATTTCACCGCAACCGAAACACGGGTCTTCTTTGGGGTTTGCCTTCTCGGCTACCTTTTGCTTCTTAGCCTTGTTGATGGTTGGGGTAACCATCTTCCCTTTCCCTTTGCCTTGATAGGCGGGTCCTTTTCTCTTAGCCACCTTTGGCTTAGAGGTCTTACCTTTGAATCCACCTTGATCGATTGCTAACACGGGTAAAGCCCTTTTACCCATGATAGTTTCCGCCGTTCTAAGCATACCGTGAAGCTCACCTATGCTCTTATCCATCCCATTCATATTGTAATTAATTACAAATTGATCAAACCTTTTTGATAGGGAGTTAAGGATAAGATCGGTGGCTAACTCATTTGATATGTTTAGGTTAAGACGGTTAGCACGATCAATAAGGCTCTTCATTTTGAGGACATAAGAGGAGACGGATTGGGTGTCATCCATACGACATGCATGTAGCGCTCGAACCGTTTCGAAGCGCTCGACACGTGCTTGTTGAAGGAACATCTCCTTCAATTGCGTTATCATGTCATATGCACTATGATGTTCGAAATCCTTTTGGAGTTCGGGTATCATAGTCCCAAGCATTAGGCAACCAACTTGCACCGAATCGGCACAATATTTGTCATAGTAAGCCATGCCCTCTACATCTTCTTCGTCCGGTTGGTCGGGAATAGGGTCTTCCAACACATACGCTTTATCCTCAAGTTTGAGGACAATTCTAAGATTACGGAACCAATCCATAAAGTTCGTATGGTTGAGTTTGTCTTTCTCGAGGAGAGACCTTAATGATAGGTTGTTCATGTTAATAGGTGCGTTAGGAATGTTGTTGTTGTTATTGGCGGCCATCTACAAAATTTAACAAAGTTCATTTAAGTATCGATTTTAAATTTAATAAACAATACCCTTTTATATTTTAATTGACTTATTAAATATTAGAATCCAACGGTAAACCAAATTTCGGTTAGGTGACCTTTATCCCGTCATTTGATTTAGCTAGGTAGTCATTATATGACAATTGCAATCCTTTTGCAACTTCTAAGTTATGGGATCATGCAATCCTTTTGCATGGCATATTTATCCCATCAACGCCTATTTGTTCATCATGCTTCAGTGACCCTAAGTTCATGATTCCCAAATCAAGTCGTCCTACTTGTGAAAACATGTAAAATTAACATACAAGTGGTTAGGTGACCTTTATCCCACAAGTGTGCGAATTTTACCTTAAGCATATTAGCTAGTTCATAATGGTTAGGTGACCTTTATCCCATTATGATTTCACTACTATGTTCAAGTGTTCCCACAAAAGGATGGCGTTTAACTTGTTTACCTTGTATTTGTAAAGGGATTTTAAGTTTTCATAAATTCTAGTTTAAGAAAACATTTTGCTATACACCAACATGCATTTAGTGTATGGTACTTATGAAATCCATTTTCATGTCTTGTAATTAAACCAATTACATGATGTAAACCATTTTATATATATGATCCTTATCATGATCTTAATAACCGTTTATTAATGTCCTTTTAGCCATTTCAATTTAACCATTTTAAATTGTCATTTTGCATGTGATTAATAACGTCTAATTTAACCAATTAAATTTTAGTTTTGTTTGTTGTTAACTTGTGTGATTAACTTGTAGCATACAAACATACAATCCACAATCATACAAGAAATTAAAACAACCACGCATGCAAAACAAAGATGTTCACAATCTAGCCATTTTGGTAGGCATTTGTTTAGCCGAAAACAAATGCCACCGGTTAAGGGGTTATAACTCAAAGTTAGAGATTTCAAAATCTCCCACTCAATCTTGCATCCAAATGCTTCTTCTTGTGTTCTTCATCTTGCATCTTCATCTTTTACAAAAAAATATATCCTAATACATTTTTCTCTAAAAAATGAAAATACAACCTAATCTATTTTACATGCCAAATATAAAATAAATTACATAACCAAAATAATATTATTACAAACCAATTGAATAAATATTATTACAAACCATAAGAATGAATTAAATCAACCAAACATACATGCAACCATACACAAGGTCAAGGCTAAGATTGTGAACAACATGCAACCAAAATTTGACCAAAATGGAAGAGCCCGAAACCCACTTTTGGGACTCAACAAATTCGGCCAAAAAAAGGAATCCCACCCTAAACCCAAAGTTTTTGCATTTTACTTGCATGCATGTTCATAAAATGCAAAATATAGTGGGTTTAATAAATCATCTCGAAGCATATTTCAACAACTTCGGCTCTGATACCATTTGTTGTGATTTAACAAGTTTCATGATACTTAAAACCTTTTAAGAAACATATCAAAGCGGAAGCATGTTAGTTACATTTTAACTTGTTAATCTTTAAACCATTTTAAAGTTAAATCCCATGGATCAAGTTGTGAAATAATATGCTTACAAACTACAAGATAGTAATTTAGAAGTTATACCTTCTCCAAGTTAGGAGGTTATTTACTTCCAAGAATGATGAATTTGAAGATGAAAACACCAAGCTTATGCTTCTCCAATATCACCCTTAACCTTGGCTAGACTTTGGTACCTTATAACCTTACTAACCAAGCTAGAAAACTACTTTATTTGAACCTTAAAATCTGGACAGCAAGTACCAAGAAAGATGATGATGAATACTAGTTCCAAAACTATGGAACCTCAAGAGATAATACCCCAAACTTGTAACCAACACTTAGTACTTTGGTTAGGATTTAATCACACTTGAATAGAGCTTATAAAAACCAAATTATGAACTCCTTTGAGCTGCAAATACCCCACGGTTTTGGACAGCAGAATGGGAGAAGTTTTTGTGCAGTTTTTGATATGTAAATTGCTTCTCTAGGTCCCAAAGTGAGTCAAGATGCATGTTATAGGAATTGGGAAAGCATGGGCATCAAATGGAATCTCTAGCATGCTTCTTGAACTCCCAATGCCACTACAAGGATCATTTTATAATATACATTATATAAAAAAAACTGATTTTATAAAATCAGTTTTTATAAAACTTAATTTTATAAAACACATTATATAAACATGTATATTATTTGTTATGTATATTTTATAAAACCAATTTTATAAAATGTGACATAACTTAATTATTTAACCTATAAATAATTAAATCCTTGTTATATAAGTTACTTCATAACTTATATATAAACATATCAAGTAACATTATTTAAGAAACCTTTTCCTTAAAGTTCAAGTGTCGTGTATTTAATCAACGATCCAACCGCTAAAATTAAATACGAATAAAGTGTCGGTAGGTATGACCCGACTTGGATCATAACACATTAGCCACATTAATTTAATATGTCTCTCGGGCATACGAAATACCTTCACATTGGGCCACTTTCGAGCGACGGGAGTGGCACTTTTACAATCGTTGGCCTTATGACCAACTCCTTGGCACCGGTGGCAAATTAACTTACTACATTCGCCAAAGTGATGTTTGTTGCATTTGTTGCAAAGAGGTAGGTTCCCGGCATAACCCTTCTTGCCGTCGGAGGTGTAAGGCTTCTTAGCAAAGTTGTTGTTGCTTGATTGGGAGGGTTCCCACTTTCTTTTGTTGCCGCCCGATTTATCCTCGGCCTTAGGTGCCGGAACTACGATTTCGTCAACCGTTTCTATCAATTTGCGGGCCATGTTCAAAGCTTCTTGATGATTAGTGGGTTTGGATGACATTACTCCGTGTTTGATACTCTTTGGAAGACCATCCATGTAAAGTTCAACCCTTAAAGCTTCAGGGTTCACAAGATTTGGGCACATCAAGGCTAGTTCGGAAAATCGTTGATTGTAAGCCTTGAGATCATTTCCGATCGCCTTTAAAGTTCTTAGCTCTTGTTCGAGCCTTCGGGTTTCTTCACGAGGAAAATATTCGACAATCATCTTTTCCCTCAAGTCGGCCCAAGAGAGGGCGTGAGCTTCATCGGTACCCACCAATTGTACATAAGTATTCCACCATGTAAGAGCGACACCGGCGAAGGTGTGAGTGGAGTATTTGACCTTGTCTTGGTCCCGACAACCACTTATGCTAAAGACGGCTTCCGTTTGCTCAAACCATCGGGTGAGCACGACCGGTCCCCCGGTTCCATCAAAAGTGTGAGGTTTGCACCCCATGAAAGCTTTATAGGAGCATCCCTCGTTTGAGTTTCCGGCCCCATTGTTGTTGTTGTTGTTGTGGTTGTTATTATTGTTGTTGTTGGATGAGTGACCGGCCATGGCCGCATCTACGGCGGTAGCTATCATCCGTTCGAGAGCTTGTTCGGGAGTTTCATTGCGGCGTACACGACGAGGAGCCATTGTTCCTTCAAGACACAAGAATATCATTGATTAGTATTCTCAATAATACTAACCGTGATATAGAATAAGGATAAAGAGAAGTTTTTCCTCGACTCGCCTTAAATTATTTATGCCATAATGTCGGAACGTTCATATGAGTCACCGTAATATAATCCCGGAAATTATATTACCCTGATTCATATGTGCATTCGACATTATTCTATAAAGTCAAGGTGGCGTGTCAATCAAATTAAACAACGTGAGATTAAGATGAACTAAGAGTAGATATGAGTAGAAGCGTTCGAGTATAAATGCACAAGTAGTCAAGTAATTCCTACTTCAAGTCTATATGCCGGTTGTAGTCTAGACTCACCAATGTACCCTATGACTCGAGGTTGACACCAATGAACTCTAAATCCCTACAACCAACGCTCTGATACCATCTGTAACGACCCGACCAAATCATGTTTGACGGCGCCGTCTACTTAGGTCCCGTTACGTGGTCATAAGTCTTTAAAACAACGTTGACCAAAAGATATGTCGCATTCATTTCAAATGTAAAGATTGTTCAAAGTTTACGAGAATAGTTCCACCACAAGTTACGATACAAAGTTTTTAAGTACAAATGAAACTTATGCGACACAATTTAAAAGTAGTCAAAAGACGCTCCATGTATGCATATATACTCGACATCCAATGCAAGTATCAAAATAATGAGCAGAAGCATGTATCATGTATCGTTCAAGGACCTGAGAAAAACATAGAAATCTGTCAACGAAAACGTTGGTGAAATCATAGGTTTAAGTAAGTAAGTACAAGTGAACCACAAGATTTGCATCAATGAATTAATAGTAATACATTCCAAAAGTTTGTTTCACGAGCACCCAATTATCAATGCTTAACATTTCCTTCCATTGAACCCCATCACTTAGTGCTAGAACATACACTGTTTCTCGAAAATATATTTCATTCGTAAACGGTAGCGAACCGTTTGAATGAGGGTTTGTCAAACCCATATAGATCCATACAACATAAGTTCTCGCTTACACCCGGCAAGTGTAACTAATGATAATCGAATTGAGGATTTTGTTCTAAACTCGTATGTAGAATGTTTGTTTTCCTGTACTTGTGTTCACTTAGTAGAAGAAATGTTTATGTTTTCTCATCCCAAATGTAAGTTCAAAAAGAGTAAAAGTGGGACTATGATCTCACCTTGAGTGCACGAGTAGTAAAGTACTTCAACAAGTAAACGTGTGCAAAGAACAATGCTAATCTTGACCTAAACAATAGGTTGTATCAATAACGGTAAACGCGATAGATCAAAGATGTTCAATTAGTCCTATGGCTCGTTACGACTCGATTATGTAGCATGTGAATCAAATTGTCACGTTTCATGCAAGATACAAGTATAAAAGCATGTTAGAACGATTGCACAACCATTTGGTTAAGTTTAATTAAAAGTCAACTTGGTCGGGTCAAAGTCAACGAAAAAGTCAACATGTTCGGGTCGGGTCCTGAACTATTTTTCTGAGGTTTTTAATCATATATGAGCATGTTAGAACAAGTTTCATGTGAATCGGAGGTCCGTAGTATGCCAAACATTTTTCGTATTTTGGACATGGAGATCAGAACCTGACCCCCTTATATGTCGCGCCGCGACAGGGAAGGGCCGCGCCGCGGCAAAGGCCGGGTGCTGGTGCCTGGCCAGTCCCAAATGTTCAAGTCTCAATCCAAAACCTTTTTGTGCATAAAACACAAACCGCTAACACTTAGGACTCGCACCTTATATCGTTGGAAAGGTAATTTGATAAAGAACACAACTAAATATATTTCACCAACCAAAAATGTTATTTGTAACAATCAGCTTTCCAAAGTAAATGATCAATTAATGCACACATTTAATACACAAATTTGATAAGTGCACATTTATGATTCGGGCATTTAATGCATACATATAACATGCCATTTTGTAGGTAATCGAGCATACAATACAACTAACTACTTACTAACTACAATTCATGTCATTCAATGCATCAAATATTCATTTCAAGCTTATCAAACCCTAACCCGAATTCACCAAAATCACTAATCAAGTTTATGGAGTTTTCTCAAGCAACCTACACATCAAATTGAAGCTAGTGATACTAGGAACACAATTAGAACATGAACTTTTAACATCTAACAACATGTGATCATCCAAAATTCAAGAACAACACACCAAAATTCAAGTTCATGCTAGTTACACTAAAACAACGAGATTGAGCATATAAATTACACACACGACATCACAATGAGCCATAGACACTAACTAACACCATTTCAAGTCAAAAACACGAATTTAGAGAAATCTAGAGTTTTAGAAATGTTACCCAAACGAGATGAAGTTGGTACCAAAATGAAGAGGATGAAGAGAGGATTACGAATATGTAATTTATTTTGTTGTAAGCCTCCTAGATCGGATTTAGATGATGATTGAATGAATTTTGGAAATGGTGTGTGTGTTCTTGCTAGAGAGAAAGAGAGAGAGATGGAGATGATAATGAATGAGTGAAAGGGGTTTGACCCTTTGACCTAGTCAAGGGTTTGATCCCTTGTCAAGTTTAGTCCCTCAACTTTCGTTCGGGTGCGTGAATTACCTAAACGAGATAATTTAAAACGCGTATCAACGGGAGATGTTATAAACATATAACGGACTTTATATTAGTATAACGGAAAAGTAAATGGAAAAAGGCGGGATGTTACATAATATTAGTAACATAATAAACATATGATTAGAAAACTAGCAGCCATCTCTAATAATTTAATCTACCGACAGTTTAGTATGGGCATTATTTTATAAAAAGATCATTAATTGTTTAAAATTATTAAACATAAATTGAATCAATTGTCCACGTTCGATCTTGGGTAAGATATAAAAAAATGTTAAGATTTATTAATTGTATATATCAAATATTCATATAGATTCATTTTCATAAGAATTTAGTTATATCATATTTTATTTTAAAATTTTAGTTTTAACGATTAAATTATTATATATACATATATATACACACACACACACACACACACACACACACACACACACACACACACACACACACATATATATATATATATATATATATATATATATATATATATATATATATATATATATATACACACACATTCATTTACAATTAATTGTTCGTGAATCGTCGAAAGCTGTCGAATGTCAATTGAATATATATAAAATAGTTTAAAATTTTGAGATTCAATTCAATAGGCTTTGCTTATCGTGTCAAAATCATATAAGAATGAAGTTTAAATTTGGTCGAAAATTTTCGGGTCGTCACAGTACCTACCCGTTAAAGAAATTTCGTCCCGAAATTTGAGTAAGGTCGTCATGGTTAACCATAAAAATGTTTTCATGATGATTATGAGTTGATAAATAGGTTTTTATCATCACTGAGTAATATGGATACAATAATTCGATTATTCGAAGAGTACGAATGAATCTATCACAAAAGAGTGAAATGAGTAAATGAAGATTTGACTTAACCGGTGACGTAGTCACAATTGAATTCCGGAATTCAAGGAATTTAAAAAAAATCTTCGAAATCTAAAAGATTTGATTCTTCGGTGAGTAAGGAAATTAAGATCTCTATAATTAAATACGGTGATCTGCCTTGATTACTCTATCTGATATTTCCACTATAAATTTAAGCTCTTCCGTTCCATTATTCTCACCATTCCTATACTTTCTTTCTTAGTTCATACATCCAAAAGATTATGAAAATGCTTAATCCCATTCTAATCCTTGTTATTTTCCTAATTATCATTTCTGTCATTCTTCTTTTCCATTTACCCCCGGAGGAATCTATTCACTTCTATTATTACCTTGGAGTAATACTATTCTTAATTATACCGTGCCTTTATATTGGTATTCGTATTAATATTCACGGTATGTAACCTTCGTGTTATTATTGAGCTTTATATTTTCTCTTATATTTTGGAGCTCTTTGCCTTTTTGTTATCCTCCCGACCTCTAGTAAAGCGAGTAACGGTCCAGAATTCGTAAGTATGGAATTTCGGATAAACATTACGTTCTGAATATGAAAGAATGTATTAGCACGATTTGATTTGTCAAATTACCAGAATCACTGAGAATAGAACTATCAAGAATATATTTTCTTAATATGTTTAGAAGTTAAGCAGAATGAAAGAGTTATATAACATGGCACATGATGACGTTAAGATCTGTGAATCATCATGTCCCATTAGAAACTCAGCATGACTTACTGTAATATAATTACGTTGATCAAGTGTCATTATATTATACTAACTCATGCATCAATTCTCGACATTACTTCAATAACATTCATATTTTAAGCTCGAAAGTTTACAGAATATAGAAACTAACAGTTTCTATATGATGTAATACTGATAGCACGAAGAGATTAATGATTTCAGATAAGAATAGTTATAAAAATATCTCCAGAAATATGGAGGATATTTATAATGAAAGATACGATGATATCTTGGAATTTCTAATATCGATGGGTGATGAAGAATATTTATCCGTAAGGGTTTAGATTCGGAAGCAAGGTATTCACTAAAGATTTCATCAGAAACAGAATCATTTGGATTCTTTGAAGTCAAACTTATTCTTTGTGATTTGTCCACGGCTTTCTTCATGGTTTCGCATAATCTGCTTTTCGGTACTAAATTTTCTATTGAATGTTTCCAATATAATGATACACAAGATGCACGAAGAGGTATATAATTTCGGACGAGAATATTTATGAAAATATCCTCAGAAATATCGAAGATATTTATGATGATATTTTGGAATTTCTAAGTTCGATGGTTGATGAAGAAGATTTTCCGCAAGATTTTAACATGAGTACGAAGCAGGATATTCGTTGAAGGTTTCATCGGATCCAGAATTACCTGGATTCTTTGAATATATGGTATGATCCTTGTATTTGTCCTTGGCCTCCTTCGTGGTTAGCTCAATCCGTTTTCCAGTTCCAACTTTTCTGAGCTTTTCCAACATACTATTGTTTATCATCAAACTTTCGATGATTAAGGTCTTTTACGGTTGTCTATAGTTTCTGCTGCTTCATTCAGCTTTTTCAACATTCAGAGTATTGATTTGTGACTGAGTGCTTTTCAGAATTTCAGAATGAGAGATCATAATTCTAAGAGATAAATGTCATACATATAACTGTTGATATAGATATGCTGTGAGTTTTCAAAGTACTGATTGTTGATTCCCGGTAATTGTTATGGCAGTTCTCGTTACAAGATGCGGATAAGTACATGATAGGGTTTTAACGAGCAAATATAATGATTCTTCGGAGAACTTAAGTTGATTAGTAATGAAGTTGCTGATAAGTTTATATTAATGTGGTGGAATATAGCTAGTTTTCCAGTAACGATGACGAAAGGTATCTTATATAACAAGATTATAATAGAGTTTATTCGAATGAAAAGTTGAAATTGATTTGCTGAAGCTGTGACAAAATTGGCTACTTTGGAAAGGGATTGCAAAGTTATTTTCGGTAATAACAACGCCAAAGGAGCTAGCACAGATACGTGTTAATCGTTTACTCAGTTTCCGAGAGTTTTTTTTTTCCAGGTGCATAACTATACGCATCAATCTTTCTTTCTGTAGATGAAGTGTGGTTGGTTCATCCTCTTGATTGAGTTGTTTTCAAAAATCATGAAAGGTTTGAATGCAGATTGTAATTGTCAAGATACAATGAGGTTTAAGATGAAATCAAGTGGCAAACTTGAAGAATTGTTTAGTTTCATATGTTATAATCAATATTTTAATTCAATTTTAATTGTCTAATGTCGGCAGTCCACAGTTGATAGTCCACAGTTGACAGTCCAATATTTCATATATAGCTTAATATATAATATTCGAATTAATTAATACGTATCGTGACCCGTGTACATGTCTCAGACTCGATCACAACTCAAAGTATATATATTATTATAGAATCAACCTCAATCCTGTATAGAGAACTCGATCATTACTGCATATAGAGTGTCTATGGTGATTCCAAATAATATATATAGATGCGTCGATATGATATGTCAAAACCTTGTATACGTGTCCCGATATTTAAAGTGTGTAAAAATAAATAACAGAAATTAAATGACGATAAATAAAATGCGTAAAGTAAATAACAGAAATTAAATGACGATAAATAAAATTGCGATAAATAAAATGTAATCAGTTAGCTGGGAACAATTAGCTAGGAACAGTTAGCGTGGATTCTTAACAAAATTTCTCATAGTTAATTTGTCTGTTTCTAACAAATTTTATTTTTGTCAAATGTTTTCTTCATTATGCCACTTGTTGGATTCTGATAGGTCAAAATCCAAATATGAAATTGAATGAAAATGGTTATTAACGGTGAACGGATACATATACCGGTGGATGTAAGTAGGATAGTAAATGACTGTTGAATCAGATTCGAAGAATGTACAATGTAACTTATTAATGTGGAATCTTATATATCCCTCGGGTATTACCTACCCGTTAAAATATTTTCACAATTAACACTTTGTACGAAAGAATTTTTAATTACAATCTTTATGAAAACATATATACATATATATTTTCTTCAGATGTAATCATGGATTCATTGAGTTAATATGATATTAAACTCATTTGGTTTACCGTTAGAACTAGAATACATAATCTCTAAAACATTTAGAGATTACTTAATCGTCATGAAGAACGAAGATAATCGATGTGGAACGATACATAGAACGATGATTATACTCGAGGTACAGAATGAGATGTTGAGGCATGGATTGTTGATGGTAGTGATGCTGTTATTGATGGTACTATTGGTGCCGGTGATGTTGCTGAAGCTGGTACGTTTTGCACCATATTTTCCAAGGCTACAACACGGGCGCGAAGCTCGTTGACTTATTACTCCGGAATGATTGTCGGTAGGAACGAGTGAATGAATAAAGTTTTAGAATTTTTGATATCATATTATCATTGCGTGGTATCCTGGAAATGAGTGTGAAAATGGTGTTTCGGACAGGTTCGCCGGTAAGTGCTTCAGATTCTTCACCAAGAGGTGAGTTTGGTTGATGGAAAGGATCGCCTTCTTCGCGTCTCCATGGATTAAGTCGACTACGAACTCATCTCTAATTCATCTAGAATAAATGATGGCTAATTGGTTGACTCATTCTCGTTACACTGGTTTTGGAGCTCGAGTGGAAATCCATATCGGAATAGCTGTCGGAATAACTATCGGAATAGCTATCGAAATCTGAGGGACTCGAACTGGTTGAGGGATTCATCCCGTATGATCAGATGAAGGATTTTCGATAAGAAATAGATTATAGGATATAGATTAGTACCCCGCAATACATAATTTTTCATATGCATATATAATACTAAAATCCCATAAGTTACGGAGGAATCTACGGAAGCTGTCAGACATCGGTAACAATAACAGGTACGCTAAGATATGAATTAGCAGATATGCTAAGATATAAATTTTGTCTATACACTAATCATGCAATTAATGCAATAAGATGTGTCTAGACTAAGGGTGATAAGCAAGTGATTCTCTAAAAATGATAAGCAGGAAATTTTCGACACGAATGATAAGCAAAACTTTTGACATGCAGACACGGTCGAAGTCCAGACTCACTAATGCATCCTAACGACTTATCAGTTAGACACACTAATGCAGACTTGGTTCGCTAAGACCACCGCTCTGATACCAACTGTGAAGACCCGTCCTAATCCATCCGGACGAAGTCCACATCGATTATAAACGATTCACAACAGTTGATTACATCGCGAGGTTCTTGACCTCTATATGATACATTTTACAAACATTGCATTCGTTTTTAAAAGACAAACCTTCATTTACATTGAAAGCTGACGACATGCATACTATTTCATAATATAACTAAACTATAAATGACTTAATAATAATCTTGATGAACTCGACGACTCGAATGCAACGTCTTTTGAAATATGTCATGAATGACTCCAGGTAATATCTCTAAAATGAGCAAATGCACAGCGGAAGATTTCTTTCATACCTGAGAATAAACATGCTTTAAAGTGTCAACCAAAAGGTTGGTGAGTTCATTAGTTTAACAAAAATAATCATTTCATAATTTTAATAGACCACAAGATTTCATATTTCCATTTCTCATAAACATACGTCCCATGCATAGAGACAAAAATATCATTCATATGGATTGAACACCTGGTAACCGACATTCACAATATGCATATAAGAATATCCCCATCATTCCGGGATCCTCCTTCGGACATGATATAAATTTCGAAGTACTAAAGCATCCGGTACTTTGGATGGGGCTTGTTGGGCCCGATAGATCTATCTTTAGGATTCGCGTCAATTAGGGTGTCTGTTCCCTAATTCTTAGATTACCAGACTTAAATAAGAAGGGGCATATTCGACTTCGATAATTCAACCATAGAATGTAGTTTCGATTACTTGTGTCTATATCGTAAAACATTTATAAAAGCAGCGCATGTATTCTCAGTCCCAAAAATATAGATAAAAAGGGAGTAATGAAACTCACGCATATAAATATTGCAAAACAGTTATTAAAACATTGCATGTATTCTCAGCCCAAAAATGTAATGAGTAAAAGGGAGCAAATGAAACTCACACATATAAATATTGTAAGACAGTTAATAAAGCATTTGCATGTATTCTCAGCCCAACAATGTAATGAGTAAAAAGGGATCAATGAAACTCACACATATAAATATTGTAAGACAGTTAATAAAGCATTTGCATGTATTCTCAGCCCAAAAATGTAATGAGTAAAAAGGGATCAATGAAACTCACACATATAAATATTGTAAGACAGTTAATAAAGCATTTGCATGTATTCTCAGCCCAAAAATGTAATGAGTAAAAAGGGATCAATGAAACTCACACATATAAATATTGTAAGACAGTTAATAAAGCATTTGCATGTATTCTCAGCCCAAAAATGTAATGAGTAAAAATGGATCAATGAAACTCACACATATAAATATTGTAAGACAGTTAATAAAGCATTTGCATGTATTCTCAGCCCAAAAATGTAATGAGTAAAAAGGGATCAATGAAACTCACACTTAAGACAGTTAATAAAGCATTTGCATGTATTCTCAGCCCAAAAATGTAATGAGTAAAAAGGGATCAATGAAACTCACCATACTGTATTTTGTAGTAAAAATACATATAACTATATTGAACAATGCAGGGTTGGCCTCGGATTCACGAACCTCAAAGGAGTAGTCCTAAAAGAATGTCCAAGTCCGGGTTTTGAACCCGCGACGTCCCGCTAACCCGATAACATTACAAACCAACTACTCCATTTCATTTTTCTTCTTAAATTATTATCATCATCTACAACATCAATATCATCATATTCTAATCGTTATTTTATGAATCATGTTACAATCATAAGATTATTATCCCCCGTATTCATCAACACCGTATTACTCCTATTCTTTGTAACATCGCCACTTTGTTATCTTCCTCATTATCTTCATTTTACATTTAGTATCCCTCATCATCATCTTAATCAACATCATCATTATTCGATTTTAATCATCAAATGTATCATTATTATTAACAGTCATCATCATCGTCATTACTCTTTATGTATCATCATTATCTACCATATACTTCCTTCATTTTGTGCTAAATGAAAAAAAAAAATGGGAGCAGTCGCTGCTGCAAGGCAGATGGGGATTGATCCGGCCCAAATCAAGCACAAACTCATTGGCCCAATTGTAAAACAAACGTAGCCCAACTGAAACATGTTCTATTCGGCCCATCATACCAAAACAATATCCGTTGAACTACATACGTACGTGAGTGTGTGTTATCTTGTCTGGCCCCCCACCGAAAAATTAATACAAATTAAATCACCAATGCTCAAGTGGCTAATCCCTTTTTGGTATTGGTTGGCTTTACTACCTAAGATTCCACCATAACCTTTTAACGTATATCTTCATCATTTATTATATATGATTCACGATAGTATGGGCCCAATTACAATCAGAGCATTAATCGTTTTACCAATGATATACCATTTTGTTTCATATCCACCTGGGACCAACTATAATGCATTCAACATAATATAATGCTATTTTGTTTGCACATAACAGCTGGCACATTAAAAGGCAAAGTCCAATTCACTTTTTAAAACGTTTGCAATCTATATAAAAGATATCTTGGTTTGTTTGCAAGTAGGATTTTAGGATCCAAGAAAAATTATAACCGTCCCTATCCTAGCTTTCTCCTCATCATGATACCTATTGTATGATCATTATCATCTTGCGTCATTATTATCACCATGGTGTCGAGTAGGAAGAAACAGAAATAGATGGTGGTTTCGAAGAAAAAGAAGCAGAAAAGATAAAGGTAGGGTTGTGGAGGGTAACCGATCGTGGTGTTGAGATGATAGAGAGTGGGTTTTCCATGGGTTTCGATTTTAAATGGGTTTTCAAAAGGTGATGGGTTTAATAGTTGTTTTGATGATTGTTGAAGAGGGTAAAAAGTGGTTTGTTGGAAATCGTAAACAGAAACAGAAGAAGAAATAATAGTAGTAGTGGTGGGGTGATTATGTATTAATGGTTGTTTGAGTTCTTGTGTTTGATCGAAGGAAGGAAGCAGAAAATTTGAAGGTGGTGGTTACTTAGTAATGGTAATTGATTGTAGTGATCGAACATTATTTATGGATTCTAACATTTTATAGATAGATACCATGGTGAAGGATAATACATCATACGGAGTATGTAATATAAGTAAAGAAAAAGAAAAACATACGCGAGTCTTGACCTGAGCCAAAGATGGTGAATTCCAAAAGTAATGAAAAGGTGGTGATCAAGTTATGATGATTTGGTTGTGAAAGTTGAAGGGTGTTTATGAGTTCTTATACCTGGAGATAGCTAGTATGATGGATGGTATGGTTATTTGCTGTGGATGACAGGAAAACAAAAGAAAAAGTTCAAATGCACTCATTGATTCTAATTTGGTGTTTGATATATTATCTATATGCATATGTACTAATATTATATATGTATATGTAAAGTGATAGAAACAAAACACAGTCATCTATATCATTCAATCATGCACAATACTTGATAAGCATTCAATCATATTATATTATGGTTCACGGACATATTTTCAACAGAGAATATATATAATATTAGTAACATAATAAACATATGATTAGAAAACTAGCAGCCATCTCTAATAATTTAATCTACCGACAGTTTAGTATGGGCATTATTTTATAAAAAGATCATTAATTGTTTAAAATTATTAAACATAAATTGAATCAATTGTCCACGTTCGATCTTGGGTAAGATATAAAAAAAATGTTAAGATTTATTAATTGTATATATCAAATATTCATATAGATTCATTTTCATAAGAATTTAGTTATATCATATTTTATTTTAAAATTTTAGTTTTAACGATTAAATTATTATATATACATATATATATATATACACACACACACATATATATATATATATATATATATATATACACATTCATTTACAATTAATTGTTCGTGAATCGTCGAAAGCCGTCGAATGTCAATTGAATATATATAAAACAGTTTAAAATTTTGAGATTCAATTCAATAGGCTTTGCTTATCGTGTCAAAATCATATAAGAATGAAGTTTAAATTTGGTCGAAAATTTTCGGGTCGTCACACACCATTCTCTATACACAGGTCTACGCATGTTGAATAAACGTACCCAATCACTAAAAGTAGAATTACCATACATTTGAGTAAGTAATTCCCTGATTGGCTCGGCCAATTCCACTACCTCTAATGGTTCCCAATCTATAACTCTGGGTACCTCAACATTATTAGACACAAGGTTGTGCAGGTTCTTTTGATATTTTGGATAGTCTATCCAATATCTATCAAATCTCAAATTCGGATGTAAATCTGCCTCATGAATGTTTGAATATGAAACAATTGGGTGAGGCATATCTTGTCGGTATTGGTTATTAATTTCCTGATGATCTGCATCTTCCGGAGGAGCATTGCGAGCCTGGAATGAAGATTCACCCCTTTCAGTCTGCAAAATATATCAAACATAATTTTTGTGCATCCAAATATGCATTAGTTTTAGCAAAGTCATAAATCTAAACAATTACAATGACATGTTTAATCCATATTAAACTCTATACACATTTTTAAAATATTAACAATTCTACACTTTTACAAATATACTTTTACAAAAATGTATACAAAGTTCCTTCGCATTTATCTTTTAAAGCATGTCAAAAACAATCATTATAACAATTAAATAAGTTCCTCATGGCCTTCATATCAATTAAATCAAGTTCATGCAATTTTGGTTCAAAAAGTCCACTTTAATCTTCATAAATCATGTTTAGGATCAAAGTTTTGATCATTTAGCAACCTAAACATGTTACACTACTCAATTTAGCATAAACTAACAACAAAATTCGGCCATAACCTGTTTATATCAAAAAGCCCTAATTTTGCTCAAGAACACAAACCCTAGATTATTCAAAAATTGAAGTTCAAAGCTTCTAATCATGTTAAATAGCATCAATCTAGGTTATACAAGTATAATACATAAACAATTGAAGCATTATTACACTAGAAAGCATCAAAATCGAATTAGGCATAAAATGTTCAAGAACACTAAAAATTCGGATTAAATGGTATTTAGGTGTAGAAATTTACCGATTTCCTTGAGTAATTCCTTGATAATAGTCTCCTCATTGTGATTTTATGAAAGATTTGATAAAAAATGGTGAAAAATCATGAATTTGGGCGATTTATTTGTGTGTGTTTTTCGCAGAAAATGGGTGTGGGTGGTGTACAAACTGGTCTGTTCGACCAATTATATTTTTTTTCTGGATTTTATAAGCTCCGCGAGTGCGGTGATGGTCCCACTAAAACCTCCGCGAGTCGCGGCTATATATATATATTTTTTATTATATAAAACCTTATACTAACAAAACATAAATTAAATTTAAAATTTTGTTTTTCCTTTTATTTAGGACGAGGTTGTTTCGGAATGATGTCCTAGTCCGTCCCTCGACAAAATTTTAAAATTTCTTCATTTCAAAACATTGTTTTAAAAGCAAAGATTTTTGGGGTTTTTTTTTTAATGTTTTTGGCATACTTTAATTCAATAAGATTAAAAATAATAATAATAAAAGTTCTCGTCCCTCCCTCGGGTAAAGCAATTTCGGTTCAACGACCTACTCAAGACGAATTTTAAAAATCATATTTTTAACTTAGCGAAATAAAGTAAATTTTTGTTTTTTAAATTCACACCAAACTTAAATTTAAAATGCATAAAATTAAAAATTCATATTAAAAATTCACACCAAACTTAAATTATATTTTTGTTTTTATACATACAAACTTATATTAAAAATATTAATTTTTCAAATATTTACAATTTTAAATATATTGATTTAAAAATTTTACAATATTATTTTAATATTAATTTTAAAAACATGGTAAAAATAAAATAAAAATCTTTTTGGTCTTTTATCCCACTTTAATCAATCAAATATTATCAAAAATATACGCCCCTCTTTTCGGTAAAGTAATTTCGGTTCAACGACCTAATTTAACTCATGAAGAATTTTTTGAAATATTTTGGTTGAATGATTAAAGATATTTATACCTTAAGAATAAACGGTAAATTTCGCAGTGATGTAATAAATTTTTGTATGATATCAATAATTTCAGTCGCAAGACCTAATTTTATTGAATACCAATTTAATACTTTATGGCGAACAAATTAGCGTTTATTATCAAAAGGTTAAAAATAAAAATAAAAATAAAAACTGTACAAACTTACCTGTGAGATAGTATTCTTAGTGATATGCTTTAGCCCACTCATAAGATAGTCGGACTAATTGGTTTTCCATAGCTACATAGGCGTAACCTCGAGCATTTAACGTTTTTTCTTCTAAACATATGAACGGTCCATCTCTGCATAAAGTAACGAATTCGGTATTGGAATATGTCTGATTCGTCGAACATTTTCCTTCGTGTGACCATTTTCCGCATTTGTGACATCTTTCAAGGTGTCGTGCTCTTCTTTTCGCTGCGGATTTTGATTTTTCTTTACCAAACTGTAACTTATTATTTTCGTTTCTGGATTCTTTTCTTACTCCGTCCAATTTATCTCTGATTAATGATACTATTTCATTTGGAAGTGTGTCATTATTACGTTTAGTGATCAAAGCGTGTAGCATTAGACCATGGTTTAATTCACATGAAGTCTTCATCTTGTAAAACCTAAAAAAAAATAAAAATTCAGAATGGGGGGAGAAGACTAGTTCTTTAGGGTCTGCTAGGGAAAGTCCATTCGGGTTCCATTTTCAAGAACTACACGAAAACAGAAAATCTAACTCTAACAGAAATACATATTATCCTTTAAAGACTTGATTCTTCCCACACTTAGTTAGCTGTGGTGTCGAAATTGTGATTAACTTCGTTGTCGACTTCCATTGGACTATCTATGTAATGTTTAAATCTGTGACCATTAACCTTAAATTCAATCCCATTTGAATTTATTAATTCTGTTGTTCCGTATGGGAAAACTCTTTTGACTATAAATGGTCCAGACCATCTTGATTTCAATTTTTCATGAAATAGCTTGAATCGTGAATTGAAAAGAAGAACTCTGTCTCCTTCTTTAAATTCTTTGGAACTTCTGATTCTTTTATCATGCCATTTCTTCGTTCTTTCCTTATAGATCAACGAATTTTCGTATGCTTCATGTCTTAATTCTTCTAATTCATTTAATTGACTTAACCGTAGACGTCCAGCTTCATGTAAATTAAGATTACATGTCTTCAAAGCCCAAAATGCTTTGTGTTCAATTTCTACTGGAAGATGACATGCTTTTCCGTAAACGAGTTTAAAAGGTGTTGTTCCAATTGGAGTTTTGTAGGCTGTTCTAAAAGCCCAGAGTGCATCCTCCAATTTAATGGACCATTCCTTCGGATTTGATCCTACGGTTTTCTCTAGAATACGTTTTAAAGCTCGGTTGGTATTTTCAACTTGTCCACTTGTTTGTGGATGATATGCGGTGGAGATTTTATGAGTTACTCCATATCTTTTAAGAACTTTCTCAAGTTGATTGTTACAAAAATGAGTACCCCGATCACTTATTAAAGCTTTCGGTGTTCCAAACCTTGCAAAAAGACGTTTTAAAAAGTTGACTACAACTCGTGCATCATTAGTTGGGAGAGCTTGTGCTTCCGCCAATTTAGATACATAATCAATGGCTACGAGAATGTAAAGATTATTATGAGATTTTGGAAATGGACCCATAAAGTCAATACCCCAAATGTCAAATACTTCACATACTTGAATGATATTTTGTGGCATTTCATCACGTTGACTTACTTTTCCGGCCCTTTGACATGCATCATAGGATTTGCAAAGAAGGTGTGTGTCTTTGAAAATTGTAGGCCAATAGAATCCAGCATCGTAAACTTTTCTTGCTGTTAGTTGAGGCCCATAATGCCCTCCTGTTGGTCCTGTGTGACAATAGTTTAAGATTTGACTAGCTTCATCTCTGAATACACATCGGCGTATTATTCCATCTGGACAACTTTTAAACAAATGTGGATCTTCCCAGAAATAGTGTTTTATATCACTAAAGAATTTCTTTCATTTTTGGTACGATAATCCTTTTTCAAGGAATCTACATACTAAGTAGTTTGCATAGTCTGCAAACCATGTAATTTCATTATAATCTATCTTCAATAGATATTCATCAGGAAAGTTGTCTTGTATGGCCGATTCATTTAGAACTTCTAATTCAGGATTTTCAAGACGAGAAAGATGATCAGCTGCGAGATTTTCTGCTCCTTTTTTATCTCGGATTTCAATATTGAACTCTTGTAAGAGTAAGATCCAATGGATTAATCGTAGTTTGGCATCTTGTTTCGAAAATAGGTATCTAAGAGCAGAATGGTCGGTATAGACCGCCGTTTTAGCTAGAACGAGATATGAACGAAATTTGTCAAAAGCAAAGACAATAGCAAGGAGTTCTTTTTCAGTAGTTGTATAATTCGTTTATGCTCCTTGTAATGTCTTACTAGCATAATATATAGGTTGAAATCGTTTTTCAATCCTTTGTCCTAAAACGGCTCCCATTGCAAAATCACTTGCATCGCACATTAGTTCAAACGGTAAATTCCAATTTGGTGTTATCATGATCGGCGTATTAGTGAGTTTTTCTTTAAGAATATTAAAAGATTTGATGCATTCATCTGAAAAGATGAATGGAGCATCCTTTTCTAGGAGTTTATTCATAGGAGTGGCAATTTTAGAAAAATCTTTTATGAAACGTCGGTAAAAACCGGCATGCCCTAGAAAACTCCTAACTCCTCTAACATTGGTGGGATGTGGAAGTTTAGCAATTACATCTACTTTAGCTCTATCCACTTCAATTCCTTCCTTTGAGATTTTATGACCAAAAACGATGCCTTCTTTAACCATGAAATGGCATTTCTCCCAATTAAGTACTAGATTTGATTGTTCGCATCTAATAAGCATTCGTTCAAGATTAACTAAACATGATTCAAAAGTATCACCGAAGACTGAAAAGTCATCCATGAAAACTTCCATGCATTCTTCTATCATGTCGTGAAAAATCGCCATCATGCACCTTTGAAAGGTTGCAGGGGTGTTGCAAAGTCCAAATGGCATGCGTTTGTAAGCAAAAGTACCATAAGGGCACATGAATGTAGTTTTCTCTTGATCCTCGGGTGCTATTGGAATTTGAAAATATCCGAAAAAACCATCAAGAAAACAATAGTAACTATTTCCGGCTAATCTTTCCAACATTTGATCAATAAAAGGTAAGGGAAAGTGATCTTTTCTGGTGGCGTCATTTAATTTTCTATAATCAATACAAACACGCCATCCTGTTACAGTCCTAGTAGGAATAAGCTCATTTTTCTTATTTGTAATGACAGTCATGCCACCCTTTTTAGGTACGCATTGAACTGGGCTTACCCATGGACTATCAGAGATTGGATAAATTAAACCTGCATCAAGCAGTTTAATAATTTCTTTCTTAACAACTTCTTGCATATTAGGATTTAGTCTTCTTTGACGTTGCACATATGTTTTATGACCTTCTTCCATAAGGATTTTATGTGTGCAATACGAAGGACTTATTCCTTTAATATCATGAATTTTCCATGCAATAGCTGGTTTATGAGCTTTTAGCACAGAAATGAGTTGAGATTTTTCATTTTCAGTAAGAGAAGACGATATTATTACAGGTAATTCAGATTCACCATGTAAATAAGCATATTCCAAATGGTTTGGAAGTGGCTTTAACTCTAATGTAGGTGGTTCTTCTATCGATGATTTATATCGATATCTGTCTTCTTCTTTTAGCATTTGAATTTCTTCTGTTATTGGTTCATATCCATTGGCCATAAGTGTAGCTAACATTTCAGTTTCATCAATTGGTTCAGTTCCTTCTCGTAAAGAACATTCTCCTGTTCCTTGTAATTCTGGAAATTCTTCTAACAATTCTGCATGTGATTCTATAGTTTGAATATAATAACATGTATCATCTGTAGATTGCAGTTGTTTCATTGCTCTATCAACTGAAAAGGTAACACTCTCGTCCTCTATACTTAGGGTTAGTTTCTTACCAAACACGTCTATCATTGCTTTAGCCGTGTTTAAGAATGGTCTTCCTAATATGAGAGGAACTTGAGAATCTTCTTCCATGTCCAGAACAACAAAATCTACTGGAAATACTAAAGTACCAACTTTAACTAGTATGTTCTCCATTATCCCTCTAGGATATTTTATTGATCTATCGGCTAGTTGTATACTTATTCTTGTTGGTTTCAATTCTCCAAGGTCTAGTTTAGCGTATAGTGAATACGGCATTAGATTTATACTAGCACCTAAGTCTGCCAATGCTTATATTGAACTAAGACTACCCAAAAAACATGGAATTGTGAAACTTTCTGGATCTGATAATTTTTCTGGTATCTTATTCAACAGCACTGCTGAACAATTAGCATTCATAGTAATAGCCGAGAGTTCTTCCATTTTCTTTCTATTTGTGATCAGATCTTTCAGAAATTTAGCATATCTAGGCATTCCTGAAATCACATCAATAAAAGGAAGATTTACATTTATCTGTTTAAACATATCCAAGAATTTGGATTGCTCGACTTCAAGTCTCTCTTTTCTCATTTTACTCGGGTAAGGAAGTGGTGGTTGGTATGGTTTAACATAAGGTTTAGCCTTAACTGTGTTATCTTCATTAACCTTTTCAACTACCGGTTCTTTTTAGGTTGTGGTTCTTGTGGAGTAGGAATAGTTTCATCAGAAATTACAGGTATTTCAGGTGGTTTAAGTGTAATACCACTTCTTGTGGTAATGGCTTTAGCTGTTTCATTCCGGGGGTTAGCATTTGTATCACTAGGTAAACTTTCCGGTTTTCTTTCACCTATTAACCTTGCTAGGTTACTTACTTCTTGTTCCAAATTTTGAATAGAAGCTTGTTGATTTTTAAATGCTTGAGCATTTTGTTCATTGGTTTGTTTCTGAGATGTGAAAAACTGCGTTTAAGATTCAACTAGCTTCGTCATCATATCTTCTAAATTTGGCTTTTTATCATCGGTTTTTGGTGGTTTGTTTTGAAAATTAGGTCTTTGCTGATTGTAAGTATTATTGGATACTTGTTGATTGCTAGGACCTTGTTGGTTGTTGTATGGAACATTTCGATTATAATTCTGGTTTTGATTGTAAATTGGTCTTGGCGGTTGATAATTATTCTGATAATTATTTCCAGGCCTTTGGTTTATATATGAAACATTCTCTCTTTGTTCCATTGTTAGTTCAATACTGAGACAATCTTTTGTCAAATGTGGTCCTCCACACTGCTCACAACTAATTCGTATTGAGTGAATATCTTTAGTCATCTTTTCCATTCGTCTCTCGACAGCATCTATCTTTGCGGAAATGGAATCTAAGTCATGGCTAGAATCGGCTCTAGCTGCTTTAGATGATCTAACGATATCTTTTTCTTGGTGCCACTCATGTGAGTGGGAAGCAGTGTTATCAATAATTTTATAAGCATCAGTTTCTGTTTTCTTCATAATGGAACCACCAGCTGCTATGTCTATGTCTTTCCTTGTAGTGATGTCGCATCCTTGGTAGAATATTTGTACTATTTGACAAGTGTCTAAACCATGTTGCGGACATCCTCTCAATAACTTTCCAAATCTTGTCCACGCCTTATATAGAGTTTCATTTGGCTTCTGTGTGAACGTAACAATTTCTCCTTGAAGTCTTACGGCTTTAGATGCCGGAAAGAATTGTTTAAGAAATTTTTCAACTAAAACGTCCCATGTATCAATCGCCCCTTCAGGTAACGATTATAACCAATCTTTGGCTTCTCCCTTTAAAGTCCAGGGAAATAACATGAGATATATCTATTCATCTTCAACTTCTCTTATTTTAAATAGAGTGCAGATCCTATTAAAGGTACGAAGATGTTCATTTGGATCTTCCTTCGGCGCACCACTAAATTGGCATTGATTAGTCACCATATATAGAATTTGTCCTTTGATTTCATAATCTGGCGCATTAATGTCAGGTTGAGTAATTGCGTGACCTTGGCCAGTGCGTTTAGCTCTCATTCGATCTTCCATACTTAGAGGTTCCAGATTTTCCATGATCGAATTTGTTGAATCTGAATCACTAGAGGATTCTGATTTAATGGTTGGTTCCTCAACAATCTCCGTTTGAATGATTGGTGGTTCTGGAGGAAAGATTAGTGGTTCAGGTTCTATGAATCGTCCCTGAATATTCTCCTGATTCTCAATTATGAGGTCGGGTTCAAAAAATGGATTATCGGAAATTTGAGTTGGAGTACTTGGTCGACTGGATGACGATTCTAAAGAAAAATCTACGGCGAAAATATTTGCTAGGTGTCTTGATCGAGTTACAGGTGGTGAACGTACAAAAGGTGGTGAACGTTTTGCTCGGTGCATTTACTGAATATCCTATTAGTTTTTAAACAGAAAGAAAAATTATATAAGTTATCCAATTAATAGGCTTTTCTGATTTTGCTCACGTTTCGAATAGCCAAAAGATGCAGCAGAGGGGCAGGATTCGTTTGGTCTCAATATAATTGAGTACTGTTTGGCTCCAATAACCCGGTCCACGTATAAATCCAACTATTACTACGAACCAGAAAATTTTGATGTCTATCAATTTAACCACTTAAAATAATTTTTCGTTTGAAATTTAAAGAAATATTAGATAAGAAATAGAGAAAATTCTAAGTCCTAAAAACTAGAATGGCGAGAAATAAGAGAGAAAAAGAGCGCGTTGAAAAACGTCGAAAAATAAAAGGCGAAAAATAATAGGCGTCGAAAAATAAAAATAAGAAAGTAGCGCGTCGAAACTTAAAAAGGAACTAAAAACTAAAAATTAAAAGTTGAGTCTAAAAATATTAAAGCTTAAAAGAAATACTATATCCCAAATGACAATAACTTAAAAAGGAATTAAAAACTAAAAACGGTGTCGCAAAATTCTAAAGCACCTAGATCTTAGTCTAAAGAAAAAGCACTTAAGGGATTTTACGACAAAGCCTAAAAATCTAGAAATAAAAATAACTATTGCAAATACTATATTTAAAACTAAGTACGAACGATAAAAAAAAATTACGCTAAAACAAATAAAAAGATACAAAATATAAAAATAAACTTAAAGTTTATAAAATTATAATTTTTATATAAATATTATTTTTATATTATTTATTTTATAAAAGTATTAATTTATATATTTATTTAAACTAATTAAACTTAAAAATACAAATTAATTAATAAAACTAAACTAAATAATAAAATACTAAAAACCTAATTAGGGTTTAATTATAATAAATAATAATACACCGTAATAAATTTAAAAAACTAGGGTTGATCAGGCGTGTCAGGGTACCTCCGCGAGTGCGGATGAACCCAGTTCAAATACTCCGCGAGTCGCGGAGGGTTCAGTTTCAGCTGAGAAAGGTTCGATTTCTATAGGTTCAGTTTTTTTTTTTTTTTTTTACTTTTTCTGTTTTTCTATTTCATAAAATATAAAAAATATAAATATAACTTAAATAAAAATTTAATTTTAAAACTAAAATAAAAATACTTATTTACTTTATAAATATTATAAACTCTTAAAAATATAAATATATTATTTTTTTTTCTTTTTTTCTTTTTATATTTTTATTATTTTTAAAACTTATATTTTTATAAAAAGAACTTAACAAAAACTTTTATAAAAACTTTTTTTTTTCTTATTTTTAGCGTTGCGCTTTCGGCGTTTAATCTCCCCGGCAGCGGCGCCAAAAATACTTGATGTTATGCGAGGTGTATATGAAATAGCTTATATTTTACTAGGAAAAACTATTAAATACGATACAATTTTACACAAGATATTTATTTATTTATAGAATGGATATACCTAAACCTTGCTACAACACTTATAGGCAGTGTACCTAATCGTACAGTAGTGTAGTTTTTAGTAAGTTTGGTTCGTTCCACAGGGAAAATCTTTTAAACAAAGCTTAACGCTATATTAGTTTTATCTTAAAAAAATACAAATATATATAAGTAATATTATTATTATAAAAAGGGGGTTTTTACCGTTTAATGACCGGTTTGTCGATTTTTAAAACTTTAGTCGTAGTTAAAACCTAATGTAAAATATTAAATAAATAAAAGACTTAATTTAAAGCGTAAAGTAAATAACGATAATGAAATTGTGATGAATAAAAGTGCGATAAAATAAACTTGCGATAATTAAATAGTACGAAAATTAAAAGTGCAATTAAATACAATGACAATAAATAAAAGTGCAATTAAATACAATAACAATAAATAAAAGTGCAATAATTAGAAGTGTAATTAAATATGAAAATAAAGGAATTATGCTTATTTAAACTTCCGTAATCATGATGTTTGACGTGTTGATTTTAGTTTATTCCCATGGATTAATTGTTCTTTGTCCTGGATTATTCAATATGTCCGTCTGGTTTTTGTCCATAACAGTCCATCAGTCATAAATATAAAGTGCGAGTGTCCTCGTCAAATTATCCTTATACCCGAAGTCAAATATTCCAACTAATTGGGGACTTAAACTGTAACAAGGTCTTAATACTTTGTTTAATAATTACACCAGGATATCGACTGCGTGTAACCCAAGGTTTTAATACTTTGTTATCAATTATGCCAAGTGTCCTTGTACATAATTTCACTCATGTTTTAATAATTCCATAGACTATTAATCCATTCCCGTGTCTGGTTAAATGAACGATTATTCGTACATATAAATATCCCGCCCATCGTGTCCGATCGAGTGTATATGGTTATTTATAGGGACGTTCAATTGTAAATCTTTATATTAAAATTAACAAACTATCTTTTAGTTAAACAAATATAAAGCCCATTAATAGCCCATAGTCTAATTTCCACAAGTGTCGTTATTTTGTCCAAACCTCAATTATGGTACAAAGCCCAATTACCTAATTTTAATATTTTTAGTAAAACATCACGATTACTTCGGCATTAAATAAGCATAATAATAACTTAGCTACGAGACATTAATGAAAATAACATAAACATAACTTACAGTGGGTGTTATTAGCGTAGTGGTACACGGACAGAGTTTCGACTTACAAAACCTTAAAACATTCGACTAATCGATCCTTATTATTATCACTAACTTAAAATTAAAATTACAAATTGAGATTACGATTTGGAGTGATACTTGATACATAAAAATGGGGAAAGAAAAATATATATATATATATATATATATATATATATATATATATATATATATATATATATATATAATATAAAAGGTATCTCAAAACCGTCGAATTGCATGGGCTTTTATAGAATTCTATGCTCCGCGAGTGCGGTTGATTTTACTCTTCAGAGCTCCGCGAGGGCGGAGGTCGTGATTCCAGCTCATCCAAGTTTGGATCTTAGTCTGCCGACGGATTTTATTATAAATAGAATATAAATATATAATTTATATAATTAATTATATATTATATTATATTTATATACATAATTAATTTATAATTTCCGATCCGTTGCGTCGTACGTTGAAAGTTGACTCTGGTCCCGGTTCCAGATTTTCGAACGTCCTTGCGTACAATTTAATATCTTGTATTTTGCGTTTCGAATCTTGTACTCTTGTAATTTTGAGACGTTTCTCATCAATAATTGGAACCTCTTTGATTGTACTTTGTACTTTTGTGCTTTTTGGTCGTTTGCGTCTTCATTTCATCGAATCTGTCTTTTGTCTTCACCTTTTATTATTTAAACGAATATCACTTGTAAATAGAACAACTGCAACTAAAAGCTTGTCTTTCTTGAGGGATAATGCTATGAAATATATGTTCGTTTTTAGCATTATCAGCACGCAAGGAAGCATGAATCAGAAATCAAATGGCGTTACGCGTTACTTTAGCAGAAAATACCAAACCCTCGATTGAAGGTCGAGGAGGACCGATCAGATTTCCAGAGATTCAAGGACACTCGTTCGAGTTAAAACATCACATCATCCAGCTCATCCAGAATAGCTGTCAGTTTCATGAATTACCAAATGACGATCCTAATTCTCACCTTGATAAATTCATATCTCTTTTGAACTCCTACAAACAGCCAGGGATAGGATAAGATATAGTCCGGCTATACTTGTTTCCCAATTCTCTCACTCATCATGCTTAAACCTGGTTCAAAGGACTGAAAAAAGATTCCATCACGTCATGGACGGAGATGGCTACTAAATTCCTAACCAAATATTTTCCTCCTTCTAAACAAACCAAACTAAAGAATGACATCATTAACTTAAAAAAAAGTTATGATGAATCTCTTTACACTGCATGGGAGCGATTCAAAACCCTGCTGAAGAAATGCCCCAATCACCAGCAAGAACGGTCAGCACAAATCTGTACATTCTACAATGGTCTTACGGTAAATCATAGGACGACGATCGATGCAGCAGCTTAAGGGAATCTGATGAACCAAACCGCAGACGAAGCATGGGAGTTACTTGATAACATGACAATGCATCATCATGATTGGAACAGTGGTGAAACAACTTCATCATCTGCCCCACTCTCTGCACTTAACAATCAAACGGAGGCCATCAAATCCCTCACGGATAAGATGGAATCTCTCGCTAAACAACTCGGAGAATTGAAGATGCAGCCGCAGCAGGTCAACCAAGCTCAGACTTGTGTTAATTGTACCAACCCGCAACTCACCGAAGAATATCAAGTTGAGTACGAAAACCCTGACGGTTCAGTCTGTTACGTTCAATACCCAGCTCGTCCACCAAATTCCAGATTCAATCAACAACCTAGGGTTAATCAATTTCAACGAAGCATCCAGCCTTTTCACTATCGTTACCCACCTTATCCAGCCCAACAATCTCAATTGACCTACGATCAACCACTTCCACTCACTGGTCCACCAGTCGAGGAAAATTCCCCTACCACCCAGATTACAAAAGTAACTAACCCCACTCTCGGAGCTGATGATCAGTTGACTCAGTTCATTCAAGGACAATAACAGCTAAATCAGAGAACTGCAACCAGATAAGATCAGACGGAGATACTAATGAGAAATCAATTGGCTCTGCTCAAAAGTCTGGAGAAGCAGCTCGGACAGTTATCACAATGCTTTGAAACCCGACCACAGGGAAGGTTATCAAGTAATACTATCCAAAATCCCCGCATAGAGGAAGCTAAGCAAATGGATTCCGTAATCCCAGAGGAAGAACCACGGAGAAGGTCAGCTAGGCTTAAGAACAAATCGACATATACTCAGAAGCTGACCCCTACAACTCTAGTTCGTGTACCCTATCCTGGAAGGCTACAAGAGGAACCATCCAAGCTTGATTCCTTCAAACTTGATGGAAGATTCCTGGACACCATGTCCAAAGTTCCCAACCAGAAGAGGTACATCCGAAGGCTTCTCTTTACAAAGGCGAGGATACCAGATTCTAACAAAATTCCACTGAGTGAAGAATGCTCTGCATTACTCAGAAACTCTCTACCACCAAAGCAAGGAGATTCGGGCCGATTCATTTTCTCATGTTCAATCTACCAATCTGGAACCATTCATGTGCTAGCAGATTTAGGAGCAAGTATCAACCTAATCCCCTACTTTCTCTACAAGAGATTAGAGTTAGGAGACTTGTCAGCAACTAAAACGACAATCCAACTTGCCGAGCACACAATTCAATATCCTAAGGGCATAGTTGAGAATGTCTTGGTGAAAGTTGACAAATTCTTGTATCATACGGATTTCGTAGTAATGGATATTAAGGAAGACCTACACACACCAGTAGTGTTAGGAAGACCTTTCATGAATACGGCTAGGACTGTCATTGATGTGTACAATCAAACCTTGATCTTGCAATCACATGGGGAGAGTGTTACCTTCAAAATTGACCGACCAACCGATCTTTCTGGACAGGCAGAGATGTTTGCTATTTCCATTAGACGGGTCACTTCCAATGATGAGTCTTCACCACCAGCCAATGATATCGAGACGGGTGTCGAATCACAGTCTGTAGACGACCCAGAAATGGAAGAAGAAGATCCTAGCGAAGAAATAGAGGAAGAGGACGAATCTGAAAAGGAAGAGGAAATGGAAGACGTAAAAGAAACTGCGATAGTACCCTCTCTAAGTATTAAGCACCACGAATAATTAATGAGGCTTGAGACGGAAGATCACAGTTTAATCATTCATTTCAAGAAGAAGACTGACAAGGCTGAGGTTAAGGATATAGAAATTGACCCTGCAAGTATCAAAGTGGAGAATCAGAATACTGAAGAAACCCGTTCATCAGACGCATCCTCAGAAGAACACTATACCAATGATGATGAGGAAGAGCAATATGAAGAGATTCTGAATAACTCACACTCTCCAACCGAACCAGATCAAGGGGAGCCGGACTCTTCTTCAGATCGGATTTCGATCATATCTACACACGCAGACATGATAACCTTCATCAATGATACCGATAAATTTGAAGATATTCTCGAAGCCATCCGTAAATCAACAATTGATTTCACGCTACGCTTAACATAACGGATTATGGCTATCCGAGAAGAATACAACCTTTATCTCCATAGAGAAGACAATGATGTCAAAATCCTAGAAGAACGCATTCAATACTTTATCAATACTCTTCACGATCATATCTACAGAGAAGAAAGGCAACGAGAGCACAATTCAGTGGTTCGTACTATTCATGAGACAAGATTCTGTCGAGATCAGAAGATCATTTACTCTAAGGTTTATAACGCCTTAGCCAGATTTGCACTTCCTTTCTCAGCAAACCAACGAGCACTACTGACTCTCATCCGAAAGCACATGGATCTTTCCACTGGATGCCAGACTTATCACTCTGATTTGCAAATGATCGAGGATATTCACAGCTTTTTCGCTCTTTTGGAAAGAGATAATTTTGAAAGCACACCAGACAGACTAGTGATTTACGTAACAATTGATCACCATGCTGATTTGATTATCAAAGAGTTACGAGACGCAGTTACAGAGGAAGTAAGGCGCAACAATCTGTTCTCTCATCTTGAACCAGATCGAGTCAACATTGCCACCTATGTTACGAAGCAGATATCACGTATCTTCTATGAATCCACAGATCCAAGTTTCACATTCAAAGCCAGATGTCGGGAGATATACTCAAAGACGGTGACATTAATGCTCGGGTCAGGATTGCTGTTCACTTCTTTCCAGCTTCGTCTTTTAACAAATCTGTGCAAAGCTACAAACTCTTACTGTGGAGATCACCATTACGAAGACTTCGAGATTCTAAAGATACAGTTTCTAACATTGTTTGGAGACCTCCGAAATGAGCACCCCATCAGAGAAACAATAACCACCAGCACCGCTTCTATGATTGACATTCATGGGTCAACCAGCAGAGCCGTGGATCATATTCTCATCGGACTTCAAGACTTATCACGAGCCAAAACTGCGCACTACTTATCTTTCAGAAAATCTTCAAGAGAAGTACCAGATCTTCTACCACTATTGGTCTGACACTTTCTCAGGATTTACCCACCAAGACTCACATTCCCTCGAGAAGACCAAGATTACAACCATCAGCGAGGAATGTTTGCTTTTTAAGGCATCACTACGGTTGAGCCAACGACCTTAAACAAAAGCGCTTCTCGAGAGGCAACCAGTGCAATAAAGTAGAGTAGAAGAATAAAGGATGACAAATGAGCCGATCAATAAAAGACGCAAGGATTGAAAGCCAGCCACATCTGCTAGGGGTATTTCTTTCTTCCCGATACTAGCTCAAAATTTAAACTATGCCAAATCCTAGCTTATCACTAAGTGTGGGATTACAACCCAATTAAGCACTAGACAAATACTCTCAATTCTTCAACTAAAACTCCTAAGTGTGGGATACACTAGGAACATTGAGGACAATGTGTAACATCCCGCATTTTTTCGTTAAATTATTTTAACGCCTGTCCTTTTATTTTAATAATAGCGTTCGTATCTAGATTCGTATCCTCCATTAGTTAACATTCTTAACATTTATGTTATTGGATTATAACATCTTCCGTTTACTCTCGTGTATTTCAAAATATTCGTTCGGTTAATTCACGCACCCGCCTTTAAACTCGAGGGACTAATGTTGTCAAGTGAGCAAAGTGGTGACTAGTGAACTAGTCAAACCCACCTCCCACCATTCATTCACCACCCACCTTCATTTTCATACTTCCACTTTTTCTCTCAAACCCCAACTACAAAGATTCATCATCCAAATTCGATCTAGGAAGCTCACAACAAATCCGATTGTACTTTTGGAATCCTCTCTTCATCCTCTACGTTTTAATACTAACTGCATCTTGTTTGGGTAACTTTATAAAAACTCTAGATTTCTCAAATCCATTTTATACACTTGAAATGGTGTTAGTTAGTGTCTATGGCTCATTGTGATGTCGTGTATGTGATTTGTTTTGCTCGATTTGTTGTTATGAGTAACTAGCATGAACACTTGAAATGGGTTAGCTTAATCCTTGATTTTAATTGATTAAATGTTGTGTAAATGTTAAATTTCATGTATTAATTGTGTTACTAGCTTCATATGCTTCGTTTTGGTATGTTGGATGACATGAAAACCTTGCATTAACATGATTATTAAATTCTTGATTCTTGGTTAGGGTTTGGTAGCACTTAAAATGAACTTTTGATGCTTGAATGACATGAGATATTGTTAGTAAGTGTTTAATTACAATGTATGTTTAATTACCTTCGAAACGGCATATCGTATGTGTAAATTGGATTCTCGAATCATGAAATGCGTTTTACGAACTTGAAACTTTGATAATGAACTTTTAATAAACATTCGACAGGATTCGGTTATTGTAAATGATTTTTTGTTTAATAAAATGTGTTTAGTTTTGTTCCTCGTCAAAATACCTTTTCAACGATGTAAGATACATGTTCTAAGTATTTTCGGTTCACGAATTGTGTTTGTTTGAGTTTTGGTTCGAGACTTGTGAAATTTCAGCTTCAGCAACTTGTAGTTCATTGGGACACCATCCCATATCTTGGACGCCGTCCAGCCCTTCACTACTGGATGCTGTCCAGCCCTTTTGGACGCAGTCCAGATGAACCACAGAATTCTGTTTTCGTTTGGTCGTTTACCGTTTAATTCTAACTATGCTACGCAACTCCGATTAACATGAAACTTGGCCAACGTGCTCATATATGATTATGTAACTTAGAAAAATTGTCGGATACCCGACCCAACCCCGTTGACTTTGACTTTGACCAAGTTTGACTTTTAGTCAAACTTAACCAAATATTTATGCAATCGTTCTCATATGCTTTCATACTTGTATCTCGCATGAAACTTGACAACGTGATTCACATGCTATATTAATTGAGTCGTAACGAGCCATAGGACTAATTGAACACATTTCACCTGATCTTGTGTCGTAAATGTTAATTGATACAACTTATTTATTTAGGTCAAGACTAAGCAACTTTCATTTGTACAACGTTTAATTTCAAATACTTTGGCGTGCTACTACGGTGAGATCATAGTCCCACTTTTACTCTTTTAAACTTACATTTGGGATGAGAAAATCATAAACGTTTCGATTAACAAAGTGAACACAAGTACGAAAACAAACATTTTACGTACGAGTTAGAACAAAAATACCTCAATTCGATTATCATTAGTTACACTTGCTGGGTGTAAGTGAGAACTTATGTTGTATGGCCATATGGGTTTGACAAACCCTCATTCAGATGGTTCGCTACCATTATGCGGATGAAATATATTTGTGAGAAACAGTTTATGTTCTAACACTATTTGTGATGGGGTAACGTTAGTTAAGCATTGATAATTGAGTGCTCGTGATAACAACTTTTAGAATGTTCTTACTATTACTTCAACATTATAAATCTTGTGGTTCAACTTACTTACGTACTCACTTACTAAACCTATGATTTCACCAACGTTTTCGTTGACAGATTTTCTATGTTTTTCTCAGGTCCTTGATCGATATGTGTTACATGCTTCCGCTCACTATTTTGATACTTGTGATAATGCTAAAAACGAACATATATTTCATAGCATTATTCCTCAAGAAAGACAAGCTTTTAGTTGCAATTGTTCTATTTACAAGTGATATTCGTTTAAATAATAAAAGGTGAAGACAAAAGACAGATTCGACGAATTGAAGACGCAAACGACCAAAAAGCTCAAAAGTACAAAATACAATCAAAGAGGTTCCAATTATTGATAAGAAACGTCTCGAAATTACAAGAGTACAAGATTCAAAACGCAAAGTACAAGATATTAAATTGTACGCAAGGACGTTCGAAAATCCGGAACCAGGACCAGAGTCAACTCTCAACGCTCGACGCAACGGACTAAAAATTACAAGTCAACTATGCACATAAATATAATATAATATTTAAATAATTCTTATAATTATTTATATATTATAATAAATAATAAAAACCGTCGGCAAGAAAGACTCCAAACTGGACTGAGCTGTAATTTCAATCTCCGCGACTCGCGGAGTTTGAAGGCCAAAAATGCCGCGAGTCGCGGAGCCCCAAGTTTTGAAAGTCCCTATAAAAGCAACCGAATTCTGAGCATTTTTCATCATCTTTTTCTTCTTCTCTCATAATACTACGTAAATATTTATATTTATATTTTAATTTTAATTTTAATTTTAATTATAATTCAAATAATAAGGGTATGTTAGCGAATGTTGTAAGGGTGTAAGTCGAAATTCTGTCCGTGTAACGCTACGCTATTTTTAATCATTGTAAGTTATGTTCAACCTTTTTACATTAATGTCTCGTAGCTAAGTTATTATTATGCTTATTTAATCCGAAGTAATCATGATGTTGGGCTAATTACTAAAATTGGGTAATTGGGCTTTGTACCATAATTGGGGTTTGGACAAAAGAACGACACTTGTGGAAATTAGACTATGGGCTATTAATGGGTTTTATATTAACTAAACAATACCTTGTTAATTTAATATACAAACTTATAATTTGACGTATTTTATATAACCACATACGCTTGACTGGGTACGGTGGGCGGGATATCTATAAATACCAATAATTATTCATTTTACCGGACACGGAACTGGATTAATAGTTAATAGACTTGTTGAAACAGGGGTGAATTACATTCAAGGGTAATTGGTGTAATTGTTAACAAAGTAGTAAAACCTTGGTTTACACGCAGTCGATAACCTGGTGTATTCATTAAACAAAGTATTAAAACCTTGTTACAATTCGAATCCCCAATTAGTTGGAATATTTGACTTCGGGAATAAGAATAATTTGACGAAGACTTTCGCTCTTTATATTTATGACTGATGGACTATTATGGACAAAATCCGTATGGACATATTAAATAATCCAGGACAAAGGACAATTAACCGTGACTTTCGCAATTTTTTCCCCAATTTGATTTTGATGCTTTTTAGTGTAATTAGGCTTAAATTGTTTATGTATTATTCTTGTATAACCTAGATTGATGCTATTTAACATGATTAGAAGCCTTAAACTTCAAATTTTGAGTAATCTAGGGTTTGTGTTCTTGAGCAAATTTGGGGCTTTTTGATATAAACAGGTTATGGCCGATTTTTGTCATGAATTGTTGCTAAATTAAGTAGTGTAACATGTTTAGGTAGTTAAATGATCCAAACTTTGAGCCTAAACATGATTTTGAGAATTAAAGTGGACTTTTTCAAGTCTAAAAATTCATGAACTTGATTTTTGAGTGATAATGCCATTTGAAACTTGTTTAATTGCTAGTAATGATTATTTTGACATGTTATTTGAGTTAAATGCTTATGAACTTGGCGAACATTTTTGTATATGCTTATTTGAAAAAGTGTAGATTTGATAAAAATGTGAAAATAAGCTTAAGTTTGATATAAATTGATCATGTCATTGTAATTATTTTGATTGATGATTTTTCTGACACTAATGCATATTTGGATGCACAAAAATTGTGTTTGATGTGTTTTGCAGACTGAAAGGGGTGAATCTTCATCCCAAGCTCGCAATGCTCCTGCTGAGAATGCGGAACAACAGGAGGTGGATAACTACTACAAGCAGGATATACCTCATCCAGTCATGACCTTTTCTGATATGCACTTGGAAGAGTTGCACCCGAACCTGAGATTTGACAGACTTTGGATAGATTATCCAAAATACCAAAGGGGTTTGCATACTCTTCATTCTAAGGTTGTTGAGGTACCGAGGGTCATAGAATGGGGACCCTTAGAAGCTGTAGAATTGGCCGGGCCAATTAGGGAATTACTTGTACAGAGGTATGGTAATTCTACTTTTAATGACTGGGTACGTTTATTCACCATGCGTAGACCTGTATATAAAGTATGGTGTGAAGAATTGTTATGTAGTATAGAATTAAATGATCGGGTAGCTAGTTTAACCGACCGATCATTTATTAGATTTTTGTTAGGAGGTTTGATGCGCCACATGTCTTTACTAGACATGGCTCAGGCTTTACGTATATATACGCCTGAGGAGTTAGCATCTGCCGATTGTAGAAGGTTGATACTAAACGGTAGAAAGATAGATGAAAATTTTGATACACACGGTGTGTGGAGTCAAATGACAAGCCATCACCGTTTCAAAGGGGGAAATTACTCTTATTTGAATATAGATAGAGCCGAATTAAGAGTGATTCATAGGTTTTTAGCTAATTCGATTACACAAAGAGGTAAGAACAAGGAAAAGGTAAATGAACAGGATTTGTTTTACCATATGTGTATTCGAGACCCACAAAGCGCTGTAAGTATACCTTATTGTGTGGGTTATTATTTATCAGCTATGGTTAGGGGGATGAGACCGCATAGCATAATAGGAGGTGGTATTTTTATTACTTTGATTGCTGAATATCTCGGTGTGGATATAAGTCGGGGGGGGGGGATTATTAGTAGAAGAACCAGAACCCCGCGATACTATAGGTTTAAATGTATACCATGGTGCGAAAGTTTTGAAGAGGCGAAATAACGCCGCAGTACAATACCATGGTAGACATCCACAGGTTGAGAGAAACCAACAGCAAGGTAATGTAGGAGGGGGAAATGAGATGCAAGAAATGCAAAGGTTTATAGCTTCACAGGAGTATGAAAATGCTAGACAGAGAGCATTTGAAGATTGGCAAGTTCATCAGAACCAAATCATAGCTCATTGCCAACATATAGGTAGAAACTATATTCCTACACCAAAACCCATATTCCCTCCCTGGTCTATAGAGATGCAGCCACCGTATCCTACGTATAACCCTGCCGAAGCATTTTATAGCACCTATGGTTATGCTTGGAACCCCTATTGGTACCAGTATCATCCCTAGTCTACTTAGTTTTATTTATTTTGTAATTTGTAATATTGATACATTTAATACTTATGTTAATATTGTAATAGTTTTTATAATTTTCTAACTTTTATTCCAAGATTTTAATAATTTTTGAATGTGGGGTAATATACCAAACTTCAAAAATATGTATATATGTTTGCAGTTTATCTTATGTACACAACAGGTAAAACAACGCATTTTCAAAGACTGGCATTAAGTTCAGCAAAATCAACTAATTTTGACGACAAGATGCAAAATATATGTGAAATAACAACAAGACGGAATGAACAAATGATGTGCACCATTTATCATTCAGCAAACAAACGCCAATATATTTGGAAACTTTGGTAAAATTTAATCAATTTCACGCAAATCGCCCTCAATAATTTAAATTGTTACTGATTTCTTGCAAATGTGGGCATTGCAAGATCTTAAGTGTGGGAAGGGGTTAAATTCTTTCGGATTTTAAAATTTTTTATCTTATACACTTGGTTATCATTAGAAATACTAGTAAAGTAGTAGTTGTATTAGAATCTAGTGCTCTCTGATAATAAAGAACAGCCCTAGTCTTATATACTGACTACCCAATTCTAGTAAAATTTTACAAAATTTTCAATTAAATGAACTCAAAATCATGTTTATACATATTTATGAACGATAAAACTAGGTTATAACACCGAAATTATTGTTACCTCGAAAAGGACATAAATTGAGAAACAAACCAAAATGTTAAAATTCATTTAAAATGGAATAGAGGACGATAAAAAAGGAAAATAAAAGCCAAGTGTGGGAAAATTTATCAAGTTATCTTAAACATTTATCACATATTTTTGTACAAATAACTGAAAATACTTTTGCTTTGGACTAAACTAAAAAGTTTTACCTGATTTACTGTAAGAAAGATGGATCTACACGAAGAATCAATTCCATCATTAAAAGGAAGTAAAGTCTTCCGAAAAAGACACGCGCTTCTTGATTTAGGTCAGGAAGTTGTCGTCCAGACCAGCTGTAGGTTGACGAAAAATCTAGAAAAGTCATCACTAAAATCAGCAGGAAATCCACGGACCTCAGCATTAAACAGGGTCGCCAAGTGGTCAGATTTATCCTAACCATGAGAAGGATTTATCTCGTAAAATGGGGGGGCACCATGCAAATTAGCTGGATAAGACTAATAAATCAGATCCCCAGAAAGGATAATCTCCTTAAAAGATTAAAAATCAGCTTTTAAGCCTGATATTACTCAATCCTAGAGATTGACCTTAAAGATTGAGAATTCAAACTCATGAAATTCAATGATATCTAAACTCGAGCTTGAACGAGAAAATATTTTGATCAAAATTACAAACCGATTTGTTTTCTGAAAACCCTATTTTCAATGCCTTCATTACCATTGAACGCAAAATCCTAGGAATTCACCTGAAATTCATTAGGTCACCTGAACTAAATCGGGTGTCAACCGTAAGAACGGTGGTTGCATAGCATGTAGTGACCCGAACTTTTCCATGTTTATATATATTAATTGAGATTGATATTTACATGATTAAATGTTTCCAACATGTTAAGCAATCAAACTTGTTAAGACTTGATTAATTGAAATATGTTTCATATAGACAATTGACCACCCAAGTTGACCGGTGATTCACGAACGTTAAAACTTGTAAAAACTATATGATGACATATATATGGATATATATATATATATATATATATATATATATATATATATATATATATATATATATATATATATATATATATATATAGTTAACATGATACTATGATAAGTAAACATATCATTAAGTATATTAACAATGAACTACATATGTAAAAACAAGACTACTAACTTAATGATTTTTAAAAGAGACATATATGTAACGATGATCGTTGTAAAGACATTTAATGTATATATATATATCATATTAAGAGATATTCATACATAATAATATCATGATAATATAATAATTTAAAATCTCATTTGATATTATAAACATTGGGTTAACAACATTTAACAAGATCGTTAACCTAAAGGTTTCAAAACAACACTTACATGTAACGACTAACGATGACTTAACGACTCAGTTAAAATGTATATACATGTAGTGTTTTAATATGTATTTATACACTTTTGAAAGACTTCAATACACTTATCAAAATACTTCTACTTAACAAAAATGCTTACAATTACATCCTCGTTCAGTTTCATCAACAATTCTTCTCGTATGCACCCGTATTCGTACTCGTACAATACACAGCTTTTAGATGTATGTACTATTGGTATATACACTCCAATGATCAGCTCTTAGCAGCCCATGTGAGTCACCTAACACATGTGGGAACCATCATTTGGCAACTAGCATAAAATATCTCATAAAATTACAAAAATATGAGTAATCATTCATGATTTATTTACATGAAAACAAAATTACATATTCTTTATATCTAATCCATACATCAACGACCAAAAACACCTACAAACACTTTCATTCTTCAATTTTCTTCATCCAATTGATCTCTCTCAAGTTCTATCTTCAAGTTCTAAGTGTTCTTCATATATTCTACAAGTTCTAGTTATATAAAATCAAGAATACTTTCAAGTTTGCTAGCTCACTTCCAATCTTGTAAGGTGATCATCCAACCTCAAGAAATCTTTGTTTCTTACAGTAGGTTATCATTCTAATACAAGGTAATAATCATATTCAAACTTTGGTTCAATTTCTATAACTATAACAATCTTATTTCAAGTGATGATCTTACTTGAACTTGTTTTCGTGTCATGATTCTGCTTCAAGAACTTCGAGCCATCCAAGGATCCGTTGAAGCTAGATCCATTTTTCTCTTTTCCAGTAGGTTTATCCAAGGAACTTAAGGTAGTAACAATGTTCATAACATCATTCAATTCATACATATAAAGCTATCTTATTCGAAGGTTTAAACTTGTAATCACTAGAACATAGTTTAGTTAATTCTAAACTTGTTCGCAAACAAAAGTTAATCCTTCTAACTTGACTTTTAAAATCAACTAAACACATTTTCTATATCTATATGATATGCTAACTTAATGATTTAAAACCTGGAAACACGAAAAACACCGTAAAACCGGATTTACGCCGTCGTAGTAACACCGCGGGCTGTTTTGGGTTAGTTAATTAAAAACTATGATAAACTTTGATTTAAAAGTTGTTATTCTGAGAAAATTATTTTTATTATGAACATGAAACTATATCCAAAAATTATGGTTAAACTCAAAGTGGAAGTATGTTTTCTAAAATGGTCATCTAGACGTCGTTCTTTCAACTGAAATGACTACCTTTACAAAAATGACTTGTAACTTATTTTTCCGACTATAAACCTATACTTTTTCTATTTAGATTCATAAAATAGAGTTCAATATGAAGCCATAACTATTTGATTCACTCAAAACGGATTTAAAATGAAGAAGTTATGGGTAAAACAAGATTGGATAATTTTTCTCATTTTAGCTACGTGAAAATTGGTAACAAATCTATTCCAACCATAACTTAATCAACTTGTATTGTATATTATGTAATCTTGAGATACCATAGACACGTATACAATGTTTCGACCTATCATGTCGACACATCTATATATATATTTCGGAACAACCATAGACACTCTATATGTGAATGTTGGAGTTAGCTATACAGGGTTGAGGTTGATTCCAAAATATATATAGTTTGAGTTGTGATCAATACTGAGATACGTATACACTGGGTCGTGGATTGATTCAAGATAATATTTATAGATTTATTTCTGTACATCTAACTGTGGACAACTAGTTGTAGGTTACTAACGAGGACAGCTGACTTAGTAAACTTAAAACATCAAAATATATTAAAAGTGTTGTAAATATATTTTGAAAATACTTTGATATATATGTATATATTGTTATAGGTTTGTGAATCAACCAGTGGCCAAGTCTTACTTCCCGACGAAGTAAAAATCTGTGAAAGTGAGTTATAGTCCCACTTTTAAAATCTAATATTTTTGGGATGAGAATACATGCAGGTTTTATAAATGATTTACAAAATAGACACAAGTACGTGAAACTAAATTCTATGGTTGAATTATCGAAATCGAATATGCCCCTTTTTATTAAGTCTGGTAATCTAAGAATTAGGGAACAGACACCCTAATTGACGCGAATCCTAAAGATAGATCTATCGGGCCCAACAAGCCCCATCCAAAGTACCGGATGCTTTAGTACTTCGAAATTTATATCATATCCGAAGGGTGTCCCGGAATGATGGGGATATTCTTATATATGCATCTTGTTAATGTCGGTTACCAGGTGTTCACCATATGAATGATTTTTATCTCTATGTATGGGATGTGTATGAAATATGAAATCTTGTGGTCTATTATTATGATTTGATATATATAGGTTAAACCTATAACTCACCAACATTTTTGTTGACGTTTTAAGCATGTTTATTCTCAGGTGATTATTAAGAGCTTCCGCTGTCGCATACTTAAATAAGGACGAGATTTGGAGTCCATGCTTGTATGATATTGTGTAAAAACTGCATTCAAGAAACTTATTTTGTTGTAACACATTTGTATTATAAACCATTATGTAATGGTCGTGTGTAAACAGGATATTTTAGATTATCATTATTTGATAATCTACATAAAGCTTTTTAAACCTTTATTGATGAAATAAAGGTTATGGTTTGTTTTAAAATGAATGCAGTCTTTGAAAAACGTCTCATATAGAGGTCAAAACCTCGCAACGAAATCAATTAATATGGAACGTTTTTAATCAATAAGAACGGGACATTTCAGTTGGTATCCGAGCGTTGGTCTTAGAGAACCAGAATTTTGCATTAGTGTGTCTTATCGAGTTTGTTAGGATGCATTAGTGAGTCTGGACTTCGACCGTGTTTACTTGAAAAATGATTGCTTAACAAATTTTGTTGGAAACTATATATTTTTAACATGTGAATATTATGTGATATATTAATCTCTTAACGCGTTTGATATTATGTGATAGATGTCTACCTCTAGAACAAGTCCCATTGACTCACCTAATAATAATGAAGAGTCAAATGTAAATTGGAATGATTCGTGGACTGATTCACAAGTTCCCGAAGAGGAACCGGAAGAAGAGTCGGAACCGGAAGAAGAATCGGAACCGGAAGAAGAATCGGATTCGGATGAAGAAATAGAACCGGTGGGGGAAATAATAAAACGGTTAAGTAAAAGAAAATCCTCAACCAACCGACCAAGGTTAATTATGGTCAATGGTGTTTCCGCCAAGGAAGCAAAATATTGGGAGGATTACCAATTCTCCGATGAATCGGATTCCGACGAGAATTCCGATCATGTTATAGAAATTACCCCAACTGAATTTAAAAAGGCAAAAGAAAATAATAAGGGAAAGGGCATAAAAATAGAGAAATCTAATTCCAACCCCGATGAACTTTATATGTATCGTCAACCCCCGAAGTCCTTAAGTTGTAACAATGACCCGGGAACCTCTAAACCACCAGGTTTTTCTAAACCAATGTGGATAACGACGGCTCGTATTAGGGGAACATCATATATCCCTAGAAACTTGGCAAAACGAACCAAAACCGAAGAAGAAGAAACAAGCGAGTCGGAATAAGATAGTTGTATTCGTGTGGTGTAATATAAGTAATATAGTGTGCTTATGCTTTATGATATATGTAAAAATTGCTTGTATTAATAAGTATTATTTTTTTTTTTATGAATCTAACTCTTGTCTATTTTACAGTATAAAAACACAAAATGGATAGACAACCCAATATTTTAAGAGACCTACCCGGAGACATGATTGATGAAATCTTGTCTAGAGTCGGTCAGAATTCTTCGGCACAACTATTTAAGGCGAGATCAGTTTGTAAGGCATTCGAAGAACGTTCCAAGAATGCCTTGGTTTATAAAAGGCTTTCGTTCGAAAGATGGGGGATATCACATTGGGAAATCCATAAGTTACGATGTGTTTACTTTGACGCATATATTGCGGGGAACCCAAATGCTATTTTACGCAATGGGTTAAGAAATTATTTTGACTCAATATATCCGAATATTGGACTTCGTGATTTAGAAAAAGCGGCTAACATGTAACATAAAGAAGCATGTTATGCTTACGGATTAGTAATGTTCGCTTCTCACCAAAGTGAGAACAAGAACATCGGGCTACAACTATTAAACAAAACGTTCCCACAAGTGACGGAGTCGGTAATTGGGGTAAGAAATGAGGTTTTTAGATTGTTACGGGACTGTTAGACATTACGTAACCCTCGTCCCTTTGACGACGTTACAACACGATGTCTTATCAACGGCCATAACGGTTATGTTCCACAAGATCAAGGATGGGAAGTAATCCTAGTAAAACCAGAATGCATGACTTGTTTATGGACGTATGAATTACGTGTCTTTATTGCCTTTGCTGAACGACTTGTGTACTAGCTAGAATTATCTTCACAACCATCTTGTATCAAATTTATTGTGTGCTGTATTTCATGCTATATGTAAAATAAGCGGTATTGTAAGTTTGTAAAATATTGTGTAAAAGTTTGAACGCGAAATATTATTATAATCAGTTTTTCATATAGAATTGTAGTAGTTGAATTGTATATTAGCTACTAAGTATGAACTTAACGGGTAGGTACTACCCGAATTTAAACTTATAAAACGCTAATATGAAGAAAAAGCTTTTATAAATGAGTTCATATTAATCTATGAAATACTATTAACTACTCTTAATATTCTGTATGATTAACTTGTTCCATTTGACTATTTTGAAGGAAATGGCACCGACTACTCGACACATCGTGAATATGAATGAAGAGGAATTCCGTACTTTTCTAGCTTCAAACATAGCCGCAGTACAGGCTGCGCTACATACCAACAATAACCTTGGATCTAGCAGTACAGGAAATCGTGTAGGATGCACCTACAAAGAATTCACTGCCTGCAAACCTTTGGAATTTGATGGAACCGAAGGACCGATCGGATTGAAACGGTGGACCGAGAAGGTCGAATCGGTGTTTGCCATAAGTAAGTGTACTGAAGAGGACAAAGTGAAGTACGCTACGCATACCTTCACAGGTTCTGCGTTAACATGGTGGAATACCTATCTAGAGCAAGTGGGACAAGATGATGCGTACGCACTACCGTGGTCAGCATTCAAGCACTTTATGAACGAGAAATACCATTCCAGAACCGAGGTCAATAAGCTCAAGACAGAACTTAGAGGGTTACGAACCCAAGGATTTTATATTACCACGTACGAAAGACGATTCACAGAATTGTGCCTATTGTGTCCGGGAGCATTCGAAGATGAGGAAGAGAAGATCGACGCGTTTGTGAAAGGATTACCGGAAAGAATCCAAGAAGATATAAGTTCACACGAGCCCGCCTCCATACAACAGGCATGTAGAATGGCTCACAAACTAGTGAACCAGATTGAAGAAAGAATTAAAGAACAGACTGCTGAAGAGGTCAATGTGAAGCAAGTCAAAAGAAAATGGGAGGAAAACGGTGATAAGAATCACCAATACAACAACAACAGCAATTACAACAATAATCGCAACAATTATCCCAACAATCGCAACATCAATCGCAACTACAACAAACGGCCCAACAACAACAACAACAACAACAACAACTACAACAATCATCCCAACAACAATAATAATCGCAACAACAACAACAATCAGAAGCAGCTATGCCAAAGGTGTGAAAAGTATCACTCGGGGTTCTGCACCAAATTTTGCAACAAGTGTAAAAGAAATGGTCATAGCGCGGCGAAGTGTGAGGTCTACGGACCAGGGGTTAATAGAACGAAAGGAACAAATGGTGTCGGAATGAGTAATGGCGAAGCAAGTAGTGTCGGAGCAAGTTATGCCAATGTAGTTTGTTATAAATGTGGAAAACCGGGCCACATTATTAGAAATTACCCGAACCAGGAGAACACGAATGGACAAGGCCGCGGAAGAGTTTTCAATATTAAAGCGGCAGAGGCACAGGAAGACCCGGAGCTTGTTACGGGTACGTTTCTTATTGACAATAAATCTGCTTACGTTTTATTTGATTCGGGTGCGGATAGAAGCTATATGAGTAGAGATTTTTGTGCTAAATTAAGTTGTCCATTGACGCCTTTGGATAGTAAATTTTTACTCGAATTAGTAAATGGTAAATTAATTTCAGCAGATAATATATGTCGGAATCGAGAAATTAAACTGGTTAGCGAAACATTTAAGATTGATTTGATACCAGTAGAGTTAGGGAGTTTTGATGTGATAATCGGTATGGACTAGTTGAAAGAAGTGAAAGCAGAGATCGTTTGTTACAAAAATGCAATTCGCATTATACGAGAAAAAGGAAAACCCTTAATGGTGTACGGAGAAAAGGGCAACACGAAGCTACATCTTATTAGTAATTTGAAAGCACAGAAACTAATAAGAAAAGGTTGCTATGCTGTTCTAGCACACATCGAGAAAGTACAAACTGAAGAAAAGAGCATCAATGATGTTCCCGTTGCAAAAGAATTTCCCGATGTATTTCCGAAAGAATTACCGGGATTACCCCCACATCGATCCGTTGAATTTCAAATAGATCTTGTACCAGGAGCTGCACCAATAGCTCGTGCTCCTTACAGACTCGCACCCAGTGAGATGAAAGAACTGCAAAGCCAATTACAAGAACTTTTAGAGCGTGGTTTCATTCGACCAAGCACATCACCGTGGGGAGCTCCTGTTTTGTTTGTCAAGAAGAAAGATGGTACATTCAGGTTGTGTATCGACTACCGAGAGTTGAACAAACTTACCATCAAGAACCGCTACCCACTACCGAGAATCGACGACTTATTTGATCAACTACAAGGCTCGTCTGTTTATTCAAAGATTGACTTACATTCCGGGTATCATCAAATGCGGGTGAAAGAATATGATATTCCAAAGACTGCTTTCAGAACACGTTACGGTCATTACGAGTTTATGGTCATGCCGTTTGGTTTAACTAATGCACCAGCTGTGTTCATGGACCTTATGAACCGAGTGTGTGGACCATACCTTGACAAGTTTGTCATTGTTTTCATTGATGACATACTTATTTACTCAAGGAATGACCAAGAACACGGTGAACATTTGAGAAAGGTGTTAGAAGTATTGAGGAAGGAAGAATTGTACGCTAAGTTTTCAAAGTGTGCATTTTGGTTGGAAGAAGTTCAATTCCTCGGTCACATAGTGAACAAAGAAGGTATTAAGGTGGATCCGGCAAAGATAGAAACTGTTGAATAGTGGGAAACCCCGAAAACTCTGAAACACATACGCCAGTTTTTAGGACTAGCTGGTTATTACAGAAGGTTCATCCAAGACTTTTCCAGAATAGCAAAACCCTTGACTGCATTAACGCATAAAGGGAAGAAATTTAAATGGAATGATGAACAAGAGAAAGCGTTTCAGTTATTGAAGAAAAAGCTAACTACGGCACCTATATTGTCATTGCCGGAAGGGAATGATGATTTTGTGATTTATTGTGACGCATTAAAGCAAGGTCTCGGTTGTGTATTAATGCAACGAACGAAGGTGATTGCTTATGCGTCTAGACAATTGAAGATTCACGAACAAAATTATACGACGCATGATTTGGAATTAGGCGCGGTTGTTTTTGCATTAAAGACTTGGAGGCACTACTTATATGGGGTCAAAAGTATTATATATACCGACCACAAAAGTCTTCAACACATATTTAATCAGAGACAACTGAATATGAGGCAGCGTAGGTGGATTGAATTATTGAATGATTACGACTTTGAGATTCGTTATCACCCAGGGAAGGCAAATGTGGTAGCCGATGCCTTGAGCAGGAAGGACAGAGAACCCATTCGAGTAAAATCTATGAATATAATGATTCATAATAACCTTACTACTCAAATAAAGGAGGCGCAACAAGGAGTTTTAAAAGAGGGAAATTTAAAGGATGAAATACCCAAAGGATCGGAGAAGCATCTTAATATTCGGGAAGACGGAACCCGGTATAGGGCTGAAAGGATTTGGGTACCAAAATTTGGAGATATGAGAGAAATGGTACTTAGAGAAGCTCATAAAACCAGATACTCAATACATCCTGGAACGGGGAAGATGTACAAGGATCTCAAGAAACATTTTTGGTGGCCGGGTATGAAATCCGATGTTGCTAAATACGTAGGAGAATGTTTGACGTGTTCTAAGGTCAAAGATGAGCATCAGAAACCATCAGGTCTACTTCAACAACCCGAAATCCCGGAATGGAAATGGGAAAACATTACCATGGATTTCATCACTAAATTGCCAAGGACTGCAAGTGGTTTTGATACTATTTGGGTAATAGTTGATCGTCTCACCAAATCAGCACGCTTCCTGCCAATAAGAGAAGATGACAAGATGGAGAAGTTAGCGCGACTGTATTTGAAGGAAGTCGTCTCCAGACATGGAATACCAATCTCTATTATCTCTGATAGGGATGGCAGATTTATTTCAAGATTCTGGCAGACATTACAGCAAGCATTAGGAACTCGTCTAGACATGAGTACTGCCTATCATCCACAAACTGATGGGCAGAGCGAAAGGATGATACAAACGCTTGAATACATGCTACGAGCATGTGTTATTGATTTCGGAAACAGTTGGGATCGACATCTACCGTTAGCAGAATTTTCCTACAACAACAGCTACCATTCAAGCATTGAAATGGCGCTGTTTGAAGCACTTTATGGTAGAAAGTGCAGGTCTCTGATTTGTTGGAGTGAAGTGGGGGATAGACAGATTACGGGTTCGGAGATTATACAAGAAACTACCGAGAAGATCATCCAAATTCAACAACGGTTGAAAACCGCCCAAAGTCGACAAAAGAGCTACGCTGACATTAAAAGAAAAGATATAGAATTTGAAATTGGAGAGATGGTCATGCTTAAAGTTGCACCTTGGAAAGGCGTTGTTCGATTTGGTAAACGAGGGAAATTAAATCCAAGGTATATTGGACCATTCAAGATTATTGATCGTGTCGGACTAGTAGCTTACCGACTTGAGTTACCTCAACAACTCGCGGCTGTACATAACACTTTCCACGTCTCGAATTTGAAGAAATGTTTTGCTAAAGAAGATCTCACTATTCCATTAGATGAAATCCAAATCAACGAAAAACTTCAATTCATCGAAGAACCCGTCGAAATAATGGATCGTGAGGTTAAAAGACTTAAGCAAAATAAGATACCAATTGTTAAGGTTTGATGGAATGCTCGTAGAGGACCCGAGTTCACCTGGGAGCGTGAAGATCAGATGAAGAAGAAATACCCGCATCTATTTCCAGAAGATTCGTCAACACCTTCAACAGCTTAAAATTTCGGGACGAAATTTATTTAACGGGTAGGTACTGTAGTGACCCGAACTTTTCCATGTTTATATATATTAATTGAGATTGATATTTACATGATTAAATGTTTCCAACATGTTAAGCAATCAAACTTGTTAAGACTTGATTAATTGAAATATGTTTCATATAGACAATTGACCACCCAAGTTGACCGGTGATTCACGAACGTTAAAACTTGTAAAAACTATATGATGACATATATATGGATATATATATATATATATATATATATATATATATATATATATATATATATATATATATATATATATATATATATATAGTTAACATGATACTATGATAAGTAAACATATCATTAAGTATATTAACAATGAACTACATATGTAAAAACAAGACTACTAACTTAATGATTTTTAAAAGAGACATATATGTAACGATGATCGTTGTAAAGACATTTAATGTATATATATCATATTAAGAGATATTCATACATGATAATATCATGATAATATAATAATTTAAAATCTCATTTGATATTATAAACATTGGGTTAACAACATTTAACAAGATCGTTAACCTAAAGGTTTCAAAACAACACTTACATGTAACGACTAACGATGACTTAACGACTCAGTTAAAATGTATATACATGTAGTGTTTTAATATGTATTTATACACTTTTGAAAGACTTCAATACACTTATCAAAATACTTCTACTTAACAAAAATGCTTACAATTACATCCTCGTTCAGTTTCATCAACAATTCTTCTCGTATGCACCCGTATTCGTACTCGTACAATACACAGCTTTTAGATGTATGTACTATTGGTATATACAATCCAATGATTAGCTCTTAGCAGCCCATGTGAGTCACTTAACACATGTGGGAACCATCATTTGGCAACTAGCATGAAATATCTCATAAAATTACAAAAATATGAGTAATCATTCATGACTTATTTACATGAAAACAAAATTACATATTCTTTATATCTAATCCATACATCAACGACCAAAAACACCTACAAACACTTTCATTCTTCAATTTTCTTCATCTAATTGATCTCTCTCAAGTTCTATCTTCAAGTTCTAAGTGTTCTTCATATATTCTACAAGTTCTAGTTATATAAAATCAAGAATACTTTCAAGTTTGCTAGCTCACTTCCAATCTTGTAAGGTGATCATCCAACCTCAAGAAATCTTTGTTTTTTACAGTAGGTTATCATTCTAATACAAGGTAATAATCATATTCAAACTTTGGTTCAATTTCTATAACTATAACAATCTTATTTCAAGTGATGATCTTACTTGAACTTGTTTTCGTGTCATGATTCTGCTTCAAGAACTTCGAGCCATCCAAGGATCCGTTGAAGCTAGATCCATTTTTTTATTTTCCAGTAGGTTTATCCAAGGAACTTAAGGTAGTAACAATGTTCATAACATCATTCGATTCATACATATAAAGCTATCTTATTCAAAGTTTTAAACTTGTAATCACTAGAACATAGTTTAGTTAATTCTAAACTTGTTCGCAAACAAAAGTTAATCCTTATAACTTGACTTTTAAAATCAACTAAACACATGTTCTATATCTATATGATATGCTAACTTAATGATTTAAAACCTGGAAACACGAAAAACACCGTAAAACCGGATTTACGCCGTCGTAGTAACACCGCGGGCTGTTTTGGGTTAGTTAATTTAAAACTATGATAAACTTTGATTTAAAAGTTGTTATTCTGAGAAAATTATTTTTATTATGAACATGAAACTATATCCAAAAATTATGGTTAAACTCAAAGTGGAAGTATGTTTTCTAAAATGGTCATCTAGACGTCGTTCTTTCGACTGAAATGACTACCTTTACAAAAATGACTTGTAACTTATTTTTCCAACTATAAACCTATACTTTTTCTGTTTAGATTCATAAAATAGAGTTCAATATGAAGCCATAACAATTTGATTCACTCAAAACGGATTTAAAATGAAGAAGTTATGGGTAAAACAAGATTGGATAATTTTTCTCATTTTAGCTACGTGAAAATTGGTAACAAATCTATTCCAACCATAACTTAATCAACTTGTATTGTATATTATGTAATCTTGAGATACCATAGACACGTATACAATGTTTCGACCTATCATGTCGACACATCTATATATATTTCGGAACAACCATAGACACTCTATATGTGAATGTTGGAGTTAGCTATACAGGGTTGAGGTTGATTCCAAAATATATATAGTTTGAGTTGTGATCAATACTGAGATACGTATACACTGGGTCGTGGATTGATTCAAGATAATATTTATAGATTTATTTCTGTACATCTAACTGTGGACAACTAGTTGTAGGTTACTAACGAGGACAGCTGACTTAGTAAACTTAAAACATCAAAATATATTAAAAGTGTTGTAAATATATTTTGAAAATACTTTGATATATATGTATATATTGTTATAGGTTCGTGAATCAACCAGTGGCCAAGTCTTACTTCCCGACGAAGTAAAAATCTGTGAAAGTGAGTTATAGTCCCACTTTTAAAATCTAATATTTTTGGGATGAGAATACATGCAGGTTTTATAAATGATTTACAAAATAGACACAAGTACGTGAAACTAAATTCTATGGTTGAATTATCGAAATCGAATATGCCCCTTTTTATTAAGTCTGGTAATCTAAGAATTAGGGAACAGACACCCTAATTGACGCGAATCCTAAAGATAGATCTATCGGGCCCAACAAGCCCCATCCAAAGTACCGGATGCTTTAGTACTTCGAAATTTATATCATATTCGAAGGGTGTCCCGGAATGATGGGGATATTCTTATATATGCATCTTGTTAATGTCGGTTACTAGGTGTTCACCATATGAATGATTTTTATCTCTATGTATGGGATGTGTATGAAATATGAAATCTTGTGGTCTATTATTATGATTTGATATATATAGGTTAAACCTATAACTCACCAACATTTTTGTTGACGTTTTAAGCATGTTTATTCTCAGGTGATTATTAAGAGCTTCCGCTGTCGCATACTTAAATAAGGACGAGATTTGGAGTCCATGCTTATATTATATTGTGTAAAAACTGCATTCAAGAAACTTATTTTGTTGTAACATATTTGTATTGTAAACCATTATGTAATGGTCGTGTGTAAACAGGATATTTTAAATTATCATTATTTGATAATCTACATAAAGCTTTTTAAAACTTTATTGATGAAATAAAGGTTATGGTTTGTTTTAAAATGAATGCAGTCTTTGAAAAACGTCTCATATAGAGGTCAAAACCTCGCAACGAAATCAATTAATATGGAACGTTTTTAATCAATAAGAACGGGACATTTCATAGCATGGTCAAAGACAAGACCTTGTGCCAGACCAAAAAATTATAAGGGTGAGCTTTACTATTGCTCCTACCAAGGATAGTAATTGCGTCCGACACGTTATAGACCATAATTAAAAGCATGTCAGGGGACATTGCCTTAACAGTTGCTTGTTCAACGCTTTCCTTTACAACCGGACGGTAGTTTACCGAAAGGTAATATACGGGACAAGTAAACTGGACGTGTTGCTTTCCAAATACAAGGTTAGCAAGTGGGTGACACAAAACCATAAGTTTTGAGCTAAAATTTTCAAATCTGAAACCCACCAAACCCACAAAAATATTTTGCAAACACCGGTGAAGGGTTATTCTGGAAAACTTATCTAGGGTAAAAACTAGATTTAATTTTCAAAAGATCAAATGTTTTCATAAAGATCCAATTTCCTTAATGGATCTAAATTTTTATAGTCATGTGGGACTGTAAACCATATCGTTACTACCATTGTTTATACCACCGTATAGAAATCACTGATGTACAAAGTGTGAAGAATAAAGAAGTGATTCTAGTATTTCAAGACGATATTGCTTGAGGACAAGCAACGCTTAAGTGTGGGAATATTTGATAATGCTAAAAACGAACATATATTTCACAGCATTATTCCTCAAGAAAGACAAGCTTTTAGTTGCAATTGTTCTATTTACAAGTGATATTCGTTTAAATAATAAAAGGTGAAGACAAAAGACAGATTCGACGAATTGAAGACGCAAACGACCAAAAAGCTCAAAAGTACAAAATACAATCAAAGAGGTTCCAATTATTGATAAGAAATGTCTCGAAATTACAAGAGTACAAGATTCAAAACGCAAAGTACAAGATATTAAATTGTACGCAAGGACGTTCGAAAATCCGGAACCGGGACCAGAGTCAACTCTCAACGCTCGACGCAACGGACTAAAAATTACAAGTCAACTATGCACATAAATATAATATAATATTTAAATAATTCTTATAATTATTTATATATTATAATAAATAATAAAAACCGTCGGCAAGAAAGACTCCAAACTGGACTGAGCTGTAATTTCAATCTCCGCGACTCGCGGAGTTTGAAGGCCAAAAATGCCGCGAGTCGCGGATCCCCAAGTTTTGAAAGTCCCTATAAAAGCAACCGAATTCTGAGCATTTTTCATCATCTTTTTCTTCTTCTCTCATAATACTACGTAAATATTTATATTTATATTTTAATTTTAATTTTAATTTTAATTATAATTCTAATAATAAGGGTATGTTAGCGAATGTTGTAAGGGTGTAAGTCGAAATTCTGTCCGTGTAACGCCACTCTATTTTTAATCATTGTAAGTTATGTTCAACCTTTTTACATTAATGTCTCGTAGCTAAGTTATTATTATGCTTATTTAATCCGAAGTAATCATGATGTTGGGCTAATTACTAAAACTGGGTAATTGGGCTTTGTACCATAATTGGGGTTTGGATAAAAGAACGACACTTGTGGAAATTAGACTATGGGCTATTAATGGGTTTTATATTAACTAAACAATACCTTGTTAATTTAATATACAAACTTATAATTTGACGTATTTATATATAACCACATACGCTTGACTGGGTACGGTGGGCGGGATATCTATAAATACCAATAATTATTCATTTTACCGGACACGGAACTGGATTAATAGTTAATAGACTTGTTGAAACAGGGGTGAATTACATTCAAGGGTAATTGGTGTAATTGTTAACAAAGTAGTAAAACCTTGGTTTACACGCAATCGATAACCTGGTGTATTCATTAAACAAAGTATTAAAACCTTGTTACAATTCGAATCCCCAATTAGTTGGAATATTTGACTTCGGGAATAAGAATAATTTGACGAAGACTTTCGCTCTTTATATTTATGACTGATGGACTATTATGGACAAAATCTGTATGGACATATTAAATAATCCAGGACAAAGGACAATTAACCCATGGGCATAAAACTAAAATCAACACGTCAAACATCATGATTACGGAAGTTTAAATAAGCATAATTCTTTTATTTCATATTTAATTTCCTTTATTTTATATTTAATTGCACTTCTAATTATCGCATTTTTATTTATTGTTATTGTATTTAATTGCACTTTTAATTATCGTACTTTTTAATTATCGCAAGTTTATTTTATCGCACTTTTATTATTCGCAATTTCATTATCGTTATTTACTTTACGCTTTAATTTAAGTCTTCTATTTATTTTTAATATTTTACATTTAGTTTTAACTGCGACTAAAGTTTTAAAATCGACCAACCGGTCATTAAACGGTAAAAACCCCCATTTATAATAATAATATTACTTATATATATATTTGTACTTTTTATAAAAGTAAACTAATATAGCATTAAGCTTTGTTTAAAAAGATTCCCTGTGGAACGAACCGGACTTACTAAAAACTACACTACTGTACGATTAGGTACACTGCCTATAAGTGTTGTAGCAAGGTTTAAGTATATCCATTCTATAAATAAATAAATATCTTGTGTAAAATTGTATAGTATTTAATAGTATTTCCTGAAAAATTTAATAGCTATTTCGTATACACCTCGCGTAACATCAACTTGCTTGGATGTCGAGTATACATGCATACATGGAGCATCTTTTGACTTTACATTTAAACTGTATTGCATAGGTTTCATTTGTACGTAAAACGTTGTAACGTCACTAGTTGTTGAACTACTTTTGTAAACTTGAAACATCTTTACATTCGAAATGAATGCTACATATTTTGGTCAAACGTCATTTTAAAGATTATGATCACGTAATGGGACCTAAGTAGACGGCGCCGTCAATGACGATTTTGTCGAGTCGCTATAGATGGTATCAGAGCATTGGTTGTAGGGATTTAGAGTTCATTGGTGTCAACCCCGAGTCGTAGGGTACATTAGTGAGTCTAGACTACAACCGGCATATAGACTTGAAGTAGGACTTGCTTGACTACTTGTGCATTTATACTTGAACTCTCCTATTCGTATCTAACTCTTTTTTCATCTTAATCTCACGTTGTTTAATTTGATTGACGCGCCATCTTGACGTTATGAGGTAATGTCGAATGAACATATGAATTAGGGTAATATAATTTCCGGGATTATATTACGGTGACTCATATGGACGTTCCGACATTATAACATAAAGAATTTAGGGCGAGTCAAGGGAAAATAATCTCTCTATCTTTATTCCATATCACGATTAGTATTATTGAGAATACTAATCAACGATATTCTTGGGTTTTCAAGGACCAATGGCTCACCGAGGTCAACACAACACTTCTCCCGAAACTCTCGAATGAGCTCTTCAACAAATGATAGCCACCGCCGTGGATGCGGCCATGGCCGGTCACTCCTCCAACAACAACATCAACAACACTAACCATGGAGCCAATAATTCAAACGAGGGATGCTCCTACAAGAACTTCGTGGGGTGCAAACCTCCCACTTTCGATGGAACCGGGGGACCGGTTGCTCTCACCCGATGGTTTGAGCAAACGGAAACCATCTTTAGCATAAGAAGATGCCGGGACCAAGACAAGGTCAAGTTTTCCACCCTCACTTTTGCCGGTATTGCTCTCTCATGGTAGAACACGTATGTACAATCTGTGGGTACCGATGAAGCCCACACACTCTCTTGGACTGAATTAAGAGAAAGAATGATCACCAAATACTTTCCATGCAACGAGACTTGAAGGCTCGAATAGGGCCTAAGAAATTTAAAAATGGTCCGGAATGACCTCGAAGCTTACAATCAACGGTTTACCGAACTAGCCTTAATGTGTCCAAACCTCATGGCTCCCGAGTCCTTAAGAGTTGAACTTTACATGGATGGCCTCCCTACGAGCATTCAACACGAGGTAATATCATCAAAACCCGCCAACCTACAAGAGGCTTTAACGATGGCCCGCCAATTTATGGAAACGACGGATGTAATTGAAGTGCCGGCACCGAAGGCAGATGAGAAATTGGGTGGCAACAAAAGAAAATGTGAAGCCTCCCCATCAAGCAACTACAAAAACAATTTCACCAAGAAGCCTTTCACCTTCGGCGACAAGAAAGGGTATGCTGGAAACCTACTTTATTGTAACCAGTGCCGCAAACATCATTTGGGTGAATGTGGCAAACCATTTTGCCTCAAGTGTCAACGAAGTGGCCATGTGGCCAACGATTGTAGAAATGTCGCTCCCATCGCTCAAAAGGGGCCCAATGCACCCAAGACGGTCACTTGTTACGAATGTGGCCAAACGGGGCATTATAGAAGTGCATGTCCAAAGAAGAAAGCTAACACTAATGCACATGGTTGAACTTTCAACATTAACGTCAAGGATACCCGAGATGACAATGAACTAGTCACGGGTACGTTTCTCCTCAACAACTCTTATGTTTCTTGTTTATTCAATTCGGGTGCCGATAAAAGTTTTGTATCTGAGGCTTTGGCTCATACTCTTTGCACCCCACCACTCCCCCTAGATACTACTTATGCCATTCGAGTGACCAACAGAAAACTGTTGCGTGCCGACAAATTTTATCGAAAGGTGTACGTTAAAATTTAGTTAAAGAGTTTGAACTTGACTTGATACCTATAGAACTAGGGAGCTCAAAAACCTATTCGTTAAGAAGAAAATGTTTCCTTACAAGTGCATTGATTAACGTGAACTAAATAATTTTCGGATAAGAACCGATATCCTTTTCCTCGTATCAAAGACCTCTTGATCAATTCCAAGGATCCCGTGTGTATTCCAAAATTGACCCCCATTCCCGATTATCATCAATTGAGGGTTAAGGGAGAAGATGTGTCCAAAACCGCCTTCCGAACTCGCTACGATTATTAAGAATTCCTTTTAGCGTTGTTCCGTCTAACTTAGGCTCCGTCCGTATCCATGGATTTTATGAAACACGTATGTAAACTTATCTAGACAAATCCATCATCATATCCATAGGTGATGTTCTAACCTATTCAATTCAAGTAAAGAAGAAAACGAACAACATCTCCGTCTCACGTTCGAACTCTTGAGAAAAGAGCAACTTTATGCCGAATTCTCCAAGTGAGAATTTTGGTTAAACGAAGTCCAATTCCTAAACCATGTTGTTAGTGGTCAAGGTATTAAAGTAGATCTCGCCAAAATCGAAGCCACACGTAATCGAGAAACCCTCACGACTCCGAATTGTATTCGTAAAATCTTGGATCTCGCCGGTTATTACTGAAGATTCATTTCCGACTTTTCCCGTATTGCTCGTCCTTTAGCCTCGTTAACTCACTAAGGGAAAGATTTAAACCTCTCCATGTTCGGACCTTGAACGTGATTATTCACACCCACCTTACTAGCCAAATTTGTGTAGCACAAAATAGAACTCAAATATGGAATTATTTCTACGTGAACGCCTGAAATGCATACTCTCTCGACTCGAAATCAAGGAGACTGAAATTTGTTATTTTACACGAAGAATTTAAATACTTAATTATGGACCCAATCAACCTTCTCATCACCACGTACCATGTTACATAACTCTGTCGTTTCACGGTTACCATCGGATATTATTGGAACCTAAAATAACATACAATCCACGGATACCTCTTTCTTCTTTGACTTATCGTCCTTATGCTTCTGATATACGGCCAACTACTACCCAACTCCGAACTATACAATTACGTGTACTATCTCGTTCCCACCAAGTCTCAACATTTGGCCACAAGATGTGCGATATGGCTACATCAAGATGTAAACTTATTCTATTCTAAACCCTCATTTTACTCCTATCTTTTTTTTCGCTCGTACATCCGTGTAAGGAAACCTTTTATCTAAATTCTCAATGGAGAGAGAGACTCTTCACGTATTACTAGTATTCGCCACGGGGGTGAGTAGCCCTAACGAACGTTTTCAGTAGCCGATAAGAAACTTGTCCCAACAAACGTTTTCGAGCCCTAACTAACTTGTTCAACATATCTTAAAGAATTCTATTCCAACACGGTGATATTTAACATAAAGCATATATCTCTAATCTTATTTTCCTTTGAAATCCTTTGTATTTTTCAAATTTTATGATTTTTATGATTTTTCAAAGATATAAAAATCCTTTATTCCAAATATGAATAAATAATTGACAATCATGACATCCATATGATATTTAGCATAGCACAAATCCATCATGCAAAGTCAATTATATAACACAAAGAATCAGAACAACACTTAGTCAATTTTTAAGCACAATTCAAGCAGATTCGGTAGTTATGAAAACTTAAGATTCTGTAACCAAATAAGCTTGAGTTTTCAGATCAAGAAGATCTAGAATAAACATGTTAAGTGTTTGAAGATAAAAATCAAAAAGCTTTGAGGTACCAAAAGTCAGACTCGGTATCAAGAAAATAACAGATTCGGTATCTTCAAAATTAACATAAAGTCACTCAATCATGCATATTCTATCACATAACATGTAAGATCACAACCATAATCAATTAACCACTCAATGAAAATCAGAATCACATGTTAATCGTATGAACAGACTCGGTACTGTAGATAGAACATATTCGGTAGATATAAAATCTATCAAATAATCAATTAAACATGTAATCAGACTCGGTCAAATGATAGATCAATCACTTTTAACTCAGACTAGACAAGAATTCAAGTTAATTATCCAAATCAATTGAGTTTAATCAGAGTTTAATAGAAGACGACTCAGACTCGGTATAATCAACAAAATTTTTAAAATTAAAAGTCATAATCCAGTTATTTTGATCATTTCTAGTTGATAAACACTTAATTATCTCAGATCTACAAGTATGTATCTTAAGCATGGATTAAAATGAATATTTACCAAAGATTTGAAGAAACAAAAGAACGGACTCGGTAGATTAGGCAGATTTGGTATGTTCAGATTCGGTAGGTAATTAAGAACAGTAAGAGAGTAATTTTGACTTTGACTCTCCTTTTATAGATACCGAAGATAAAATACCGAATGGGCTTTACCGAATGGGCCTATTATACCGAATACAGTCCACTTTGCAAAACTTTATCAATTTAACTTCAAATTCTTGACAAATTGACTTTTCCTCTCAATATTCATTTCAATCTTTTTATAAAAAATATCTCTGAGACAATTATTGAAAACTTTGAACTTACCGAATCTGTACTGTTGGTTGTCAGATTCGGTATAATGCTAAAATAAGCATTTATTCAGCAAATTTCAAATATTTTTGGATTTTATCTTTTCCAATTTTTATAAATTTCCCAAAACAAGATTTATACTTTAAAAGAACTTTGAATTGTGAACAAAGTACAAATCTTCAGTGATACCAATTGTTAAAACGGGTTGCATACAGAAATGTATACAAGCCTTAGTGAATTATTTCAGATAAAAAACAAAAAATTTATGAATTCACTTTTGAAAAAACAATTTTCTGTTTAATTTTCTCCCTTTTCTCCCCCTCAAAATGTGATATACAAGTGAGTAAATCAGCATTTTGATAAAATTCCCAAGAAAATGAATGAACTCCCCCTTGAAACATGATATCAATGAGTTACCTCCCCCTTATGTAACCATTGAACAAGTATATCTAGGAAGTTAACATTAAACCTAAAGGCTCCCCCTTAAAAGATTATATCTAAAGCATATGAAATTAGTTGCTCCCCCTAGAAAGTATCTACTCCCCCTAAACACAAGATCCCAAGAATAAGTCCCAACAGATCTAAGGAATATCAAGCACTATACTCTACCATGCCAATCTCTTTAATCAAGAACTTTAGCCTAAGTTCATCTAAGGGCTTAGTGAACATGTCAGCTAATTGCACTTTGGTAGGCACAAAGTATAGCTCGACATCCCCTTTCTCTACATGGTCCTTAATAAAATGATAATGAATATCAATGTGTTTAGTCTTAGAGTGCTGAACCGGGTTGCTAGTTATTGCAATAGCACTTTGTGAATCACAGTAAATCGGGGTCTTAGAAATCTGAAAGCCATAGTCCAAAAGTTGAGTTTGCATCCACAAAACTTGTGAACAACAGTGCGCTGTAGCAATGTACTCAGACTCAGCTGTTGATAAAGATACACAGTTCTGCTTTTTGGATGACCAACCAACTAGCCTATTCCCTAACATCTGAATTGATCCAGATGTGCTCTTTCTATCAACATGGCAACCGCCATGATCCGCATCAGTATAAGCAGTGAGATTGAAATCGGATCCATAAGGATACCAGATCCCAAGGTTAGGTGTACCTTTAAGATACTGAAAAATCCTAACAACCGCTTTGGAATGAGATTTCTTAGGGTTTGACTGAAATCGGGCACAGACAGTTACAACAAGTGTAATGTCTGGTCGACTTGCAGTCAGATACATTAAAGAACCAACCATGCTTTGATAAAGCGTAATGTCAAAGGGTTCCCCATTAGTATCAGCATCCAGTAAAGTCCTCATTGCGGTTGTCATTGGTTTTAAAGCAGTCATTTTAAAACGTTTTAGCATATCATTGATATACTTTGTTTGACTAATAAAAATCCCGTTTGGTAATTGCTTTACTTGTAACCCCAAAAAGAAATTTAACTGGTCAAGCTTGCTCATTTCGAATTTCTTGGCCATAAGGTCACCAAATTCTTTGCATAAGGCCGGGGACGTGGAACCGAAAATAATGTTATCAACGTAAATTTAAACCAAGAGAATGTGACCGTGGTTTTTACGGATGAATAGCGTTGTATCAATCGTTCCACGAGAGAAGCCATTGTCCAGCAAATAATTTGTTAAGGTCTCGTACCATGCACGCGGTGCTTGCTTTAGACCATACAAAGCTTTTTCCAAGTAGTATACGTGGTTTGGATGAATGGGATCGACAAAGCCTTCGGGTTGATCAACATAGACTTCCCCTTGAAGATGACCGTTCAGAAAAGCAGTTTTGACATCCATTTGAAACACCGTAAACTTCATATGAGAAGCAAATGCAAGAAAAAGAAGAATAGCCTCAATCCTAGCAACCGGAGCAAATGTCTCGTCATAATCAATACCCTCTTGTTGTTGATATCCCTTGGCCATAAGACGTGCCTTATTTCGAACCATAATTCCATCAGAATCCTTCTTGTTCTTAAAAATCCACTTAACTCCTATTGGTCGTTGACCCGTTGGTCTTGGAACTAATCGCCATACTTTCAACCGTTCAAATTGATTGATCTCTTCTTGCATTGCAACCACCCAGTTCGGATCCAGTAAAGCTTGAGCAACCATGGTTGGTTCAATCTTACTAAGAAAGGCAGTGTATAGACACATGTTCCGAGTATCCCTTCGAGTTGAGACTGGAGCAGATGCATCACCAATAATAAGATCTATTGGATGACTTTTAGTCCATCAGTTGTGTGGAAGAGGTTGTACATCAGTGGTATCCATTGGAACATCAACCATTGTTGACGTTGAGCCTTGATCCGCTTGATCTGATGTAACATTGTCTAATGGATGCAAGTAAGAATTTGGAGAAACAGCTGGAGTTGTATCAACTGATGAATCTTGAATTGGTTCAAGATTAGCAGTAACAGGAGGTGAGAGGGAGGGTGAAGAAGTAACAGGTGAATCAGTTGGTGTTGTATCTTCATCAAAAGGACTTTGTTGAGTCTCCACGGTAGTTGACTGTGATGGTGTAACCAGTACGGCTTGAACATTTGAATTCCGTTGAGGAGCATAAAGACTATCAAACAAGATATCCAGTTCCTCTGTTGTAACTGTAGGAACACTCTCCTTCAAGAAAATTGAGTTTTGTTCGGAAGAAGTAGTAGTCAGGTTAGGATCGAGTTTTGAACTGAGTTGTTCAAAAGCCATTCCCGAAAACTCATCGAACTTGACATTTATGCTCTCTTTAATAGTCTTTGTCTGTTTGTGATATACACGATAAGCAACTTTGTTCGAAGAATAACCAAGAAATATGGCCTGATCACCATGAGGATCAAACTTTCCAAGGCTGTCAAAATCGTTAAGCACATAGCATATACAACCAAAAATACGGAAATATTTGACATTCGGGCGTCTACCATATAGTAACTCATATGGAGTTTTTTCAAAATGTTTATTAACAATACAATGATTTTGGGTATAGCATGCAGTTGAGATGGCCTCCCCCCACATTTTTGGAGGTAGTTTGGAGTAAGCAAGCATCGTTCGAGCTGCTTCGCACAACGTACGATTACGTCGTTCGACTACTCCATTTTGTTGGGGGGTTCGAGCAGCAGAGAACTGATGTTCAATGCCTTGGTCTTTCAAATAACTATCAAGCGGGTCATTCTTAAATTTCGTCCCATTATCAGTTCGAATGCTCTTAACATGTTTGTTAAAAGAGCGTTGAGTCTTTTTAATGAACTCAATGATAATGGCGGGGGTTTCTGATTTAGTTCGTATAAGAAAAATCCATGTAAACCGGGTATAGTCATCGACAATGACAAGCACATGTTTCTTGCCACCAAGGCTAGAAATACGCATGGGTCCACATAAGTCCATATGCAATAATTGCAAAGACGATGAAGTACTCGGGTTTTGCTTAAGCGGATGATTAGTCCGTTTCAGCTTACCCATCGCACATGATGGACACACATGATGCTTATCATATTGAAAGGTTGGAATACCATCAACTAAGTCTTTAGAGACTAGTCGATTGATTCCCTTGTAATTCAGAAGTGACATCCGATAATGCCATAACCAGGAATTTTCTTTTGTAGAACGAGTAGTCAAACACATGGTTGCATGTGATGGTGCATCATTGAGGTCAATAGTATATAGTGAAGCACAACGTTTTCCAACAAGAAGATCAGTTCCTTCGGTGGATTGCACCGAGCATTGTCGACGTTCAAACAGAACTTTGAGATCTCCATCGCAGAATTGACTCACACTAAATAAACTGCACCCCAAACCCTCAACATATGAAACCCGTTTGATTGTTATACCATTTTGCACATAATCTCCGTAACCCGTTATCGCTGCAATCTCATCATTTCCAAAAGTAACCGTTCTTAGGAATTTGTCAATGAAGTTGACAAGCAAGGATTTATCGCCCGTCATGTGTCGAGAACAACCGGAATCGATATACCAAACACAGACGTCGAAACCCTGTAAATGTGAATTTCCTAGAGTTTAGGTACCCAAAGTTTCTTGGGTCCTCTACGGTTAGTACCAACAATAAACTTTGGATCAACAACAAGATAATCACGTAAAGCAACATGCAATTTAGACAACAAAGCATCATTTAAAACCACATTACATGAAGCATCATATGCAATATCAAGTTTTACATCATTATCAGAAGTCTTAACACACAAATTATTCCAAGTAGATGTTTTGTTCACAGACGAAAATCGAAAAACATGTGATGATTTCCTAGGCCGACTAGCAGATTGCGTTGTTTTGGTTGCTACATTCTTAGTCATGGACTTAGGAACCCATACCGATTTGTAATTCAAGTTTGGATTATAACCTGTGACATGAAAAACACCTCTGTTAGTTAGACGTCCAAACTTTTTAGTTGACACATGAGATGATTGATTTTGCAAAATTTCCAATTTGATTTTACGTTCTTTTGAATCATACTCACTTAAATCAGGTTTAGGACTTGTGTGTTGTGTGGACTTAACTGATGTCGTTAAAAGACTCGCTTTTGAAGTTTTTGACATTGGAATCAAAGGAATCTTTTCAGTTGACATAGAACCATCGGAAGAATGAACCTGTTTGACAACATATTGAGTTGTAGAAACAACTTTTGAACCACGATTGCCAAATTGAGAAAATAGAGGATTTTTAAGAATAGTAATGGGTTTTACATCCTTAGATGTTGTTGTTCCCTTCCCCTTCTTAGTAATCCCTCCAATACATTCAAGCACATTGGTTGCAACATTAGACGATTGCTTAAGTGTGTTAGCCCATTTTAGTTGAATTATCTTTTGTTTTAAGCTTTTAATCTCAAGACATAATTCTTCAGCAGAAACTATCACTTCACCCTCCTTAAAAGCATAAGTACATTCTTTCTTAGGCAGTGAAGGCAATTTATTACACAAAGCAAACATTTGTTCTAATGATTGGCACCTAAGTTGCAAGTCAATATTCTCCTGTTCTAGTTGAGCTACTATACGATTCAAATTACGTACAGCAGGTAAATGCAAATAATAATCGTGCAAAGGATCAAGTTGACTTTCTAAATCTATCAAAGGTTCAATGATCGGTTCATTATGAGGTTCTACTTTTTCATCTAAAGAATTTTGACCTAGAGATTCTGTCTCAAAGAAGACAGTTAGTTCATGTGCTAGGTCTTCACGAAAAACATTATCAGAACATGCAGGTAAAACAGGTAGAATTGGTTTCACATCAAAAGTGGGTTCATCAAACACCTCATCTATGTTAACAATGCTAGAACTAGGTTTGTTAAACACTTCATTCTCAAGCATTAAAATGTATTTTCCAAGCATGAGTGTAGGAATGTAAACCAATCTACGTGTAGGTACATAATTAGCACTGTGCACATTCTTTTTAGTTTCAACAAGTTCCTTCAAGAAATCAGGATTTGATTTACCCATTTTAGCATTAATTTTCTCATACATTAAGCTAATTTGATGGTATTTTCTAGATTTGCGATTAACAATAATATCATCAAAATCAGCATCAGAAGCATGCACAAAATGTGATAGTAAACCAGCTTAAAAGTAATCAGAATGATATAATCCTGGAATCTTTTTGGAAGCATCGTCTAAAACTTTAGGATATTCATAACCCAACCCCCAATTTTCACCATAAATCGTTTTTGGTCTATTCATGAAAATCGTTTGTTTTGAAAGTTCCATATCCATGATAGCTTTGGATTGCTCTGTTCGATAGAGTTTCTCCTCATATCGAGCAAGTTGTGCTTTCATTTGAAAAGACTCTTTTGACAACGAAGAAATTTCAGTGTTCTTTTCAATTATGGTGTTTTCCAATTGAATGATTTTCTTGTTTAGTTTTGAAAGTGTGGGTTCATGTTGGTTTTCCAAATCCGAAAGATTTTTTTCTAAAAATTGAACTTTTTCTGCAAGTCGTTCTGATTTTAGACGATAATCTGTCCTTTCGACTTTAATCGGATGAAATGATTTTTTAAGATCTTCCAACTCAGTTTCAGTGGAGCTGAGTTGGATGGTCAACTTTTGCAATTCCGATTGTAATTTGGATGAAGATGGTTTGGTCTCAGAAAGTTTGATTTTATCTTTTAAAACCTTGTTTTCAGATTTTAAGCCTTTGACTTCTTTTGACATTGAGACCAGATTCTTCATCAAGTCATATTGCATTTTTATAAAATCAGGTGAGATTTCAGTTGATTGTACCTCATCATCGTCAGATGTTGAATCAGAATTCTCCAACGCTTCTTTAGCCTTTATGAGCTTAGTCACTTTGCAAACATTTGCATAATCCACCTCTGAATCTGATTCAGCAGTCCAGTTAAACCAAGTATTATCAACCGGTTTCAGCTCTCCTCCAGTTTCCACAATCTTTCCCATCAACATTTTCTTCTTGTAGTAAGCAGCATCCTTTTTCTTAGGCATCTTGCATTCCCGAGAGTAATGCCCAGCTTTACCATAATTGAAACAGATTGAATCTTCCTTCTTGGAATCATCAGCACGTTCTTGTTTGGATTAATCAGGTTTCTTGTAGTAAGAGGAGGAGATGAGTTTTTGCGTTGACTGCTTGATTTGCCTTTGAACTTGTGTTTGTTCAAGGATTTCGTGAACATGGCAGCCATTTTGACTAAGTCAAGATGAGAATCATCAATATCAGAAAGATTCAAGTCATCAGAATCAAAATATTCTTCAACAAGAACTTTCTTGGATAAACTTTTAGAAGAAGTAGATGATTTGCTCTTCCTTTTGGCAATTAAAGTAAGAGGATCACTTGGAGACACCTCTTTCCTTCCTTCTTGAAGTTTAGACACTTCAGGTTGATAATACATAAGAACTCCAACAAGCTCATGAATTTTCATCTTGTCAATCTCTTTGGTTGATCGAACAATGGTTCCATAGGGAAGCCAATCAACATTGAGCTTTTTGAGGAATTTCATGTTGACTTATGCATTCATCTTTACAATCTTACACCTTTTCAACTCATTGAGAACACCATTGAAACAACGGTAGGTATCCTTGAGTAGTTCTTCTGGTTCCTGCTTGAAATCTTCATACAATCCCAGAGCCTTATTCAATTTAGTAACGTCTGACATGTCATAACCTTCTTGTTGTCGTTTGATCTCATCCCATATATCTTTTACAGTAGTGTTGCTATCAACATTTTCAAATAGCTCATATGGGATAGCTTGCATGACAATATTCTTAGCCTCTATGTCACCCTGAGCTCTTTCACGTTTATCACCAGAAAGTTCATAGACTGGAATTGGCATACCAGTATCCGGATGAAACTCTGTAACTGGACCATCTCTCAAAGAAGCACATATGTGTTTAGCTTTCTCACCCTTATAGTCTATGTACTGAGTGATACGATGAAGCCACTGAGTGTACTTGCCATCAAACAACACTGGAGGTCGGGAACCTGATCAAATGATAAGAGTATCTTGAGTAGACATCTTAAATTGAGGTAGATTCGGTATGGATTCGGTATTAAACACAATCTTGGATCAAGGTTCAATACAAAATCTAACAAGAATGACAGATTCAGTAAAGATTCGGTACTGTAGCAAACTCGGTAAGTGGTTCGGTACTGTAGCAGATTCGGTATAGATTCGGTAAACTAGATTCTGTATCATAAACTGATAAGAATCACAAGTAATACACCCAGATTCGGTATGAATTCGGTAACCACACAACTTGAAGCCTCAGAACACTTAAAACCAAAGAATTAAATGAAATAGAGATTCGGGTTCGGTAAATGACTCGGTAGTCAAATTCTGTAAGCTATTATGTTTAAACACAATCCAATTCCTTTGAATTAGATTCGGTAACCTTGCTGTACAAGAAAACAAGTTAGTAACAAACTGAATATTAATGATACCGAAGATTCAAGATACCGAATGTCAACTGTAGCAGTTGACAATACCGAGTCTAAGTTTAAAACTTAGAAATGTAACAGAATCCTTTTTTCTAACCACACCAATTAGCTGCGTATAATCAAACCGAATGTGAAAGAATCACAAACACACAACAACCTGCAACACTTAAGATGAATTTCCAGTAATGAAGCAGACTCGGTATGACAGTTACGATACCGAGTGTTGATCAAATCTTCAAAACTTGAAGAAATGAAAAAATTGAACCGTCAGAAATATGATTTAACACCTCACGAACACAACTGAATCTTTAAATCTTCACAAAAATCCAGAATCAAGCTTGAATTAAGCAATACCGAGAGTTTTGGCCACGAACTCTAAAAATCAACTTGATTCTCCATAATTGAAGTTAAAAAGCTGTAATGATGATCGAAACTCTTTCTAATAGACCTAATACACCTTCGCTGAACTTATCACAAGAATCTGAACGTCTGATTATCAAATTCGATAATACCGAATCTGATTCAATTCTATCGAGAGTATTCAGATTCTGTAATCTACAATCTCTGGATCGATATAGTGATGGAGAATCACTCCCTGGAAGCTCTGATACCAAATGATAGGTCAGATCATGTTGAGATTGAGAGAAATGATAAGATAGAATGAGATTCGGTAAGTAAGAAGGAGATTCTGTATAAGAGAGAATCGGTACAATTTATATTCCACAGCTTCTAGAACTCAGTTACGATACAATGGCTATCTAATTAGGACTATTTAGGTTCCTTATATAGCCCTCTTCTAAGAAACCTTCATTTAAGCATGTTTCACATTAACACTATACAACTTCGGGGTCCTAACAGAAACTGTATACTATTAAATTGAGACGGAGTGGATTTTATATATATCAACTGAAAAGTATATTGTTATTATTATATTAAATGAAGATTATTATTATTATTATTATTATTATTATTATTATTATTATTATTATTATTATTATTATTATTATTATTATTATTATTATTATTATTATTATTATAAGTATTATATTATATTATATTATATTATATTATATTATATTATATTATATTATATTATATTATTATTAGTGAAAACAACTTATCTCATATCTTGTAATTAGTTAGTCGACTATCGCATGACATAGTTGACCATAAATGTTGTGTAAACCAAAAAAACTGGACTACGACGTTTTGATGTGAACGACAAATTCTAAAGTGTGAAACGACTAAAAATATCGTGTGTTTTAGTATATAAAAAATAATATAATATAATAATATATAAGATAATATGTACAAGTGTGTTTAAGTATATATGTACAATGTACGATGTACAATATATAGATACACTTGTTTTTGTAATGGAGTATCACCCAAAACCCAAACGGCATATCTCATATACTTTTATTAACCAAAACATAACAGAAGCTCATTCAATAATTTTGTGGTTCAAAGGTCGGTTAAGTCATGTATATTTAATTAAATCATAGTTAATTAAAAAAACTATAGGTTATTATTATATATCAACAATATATAATAATTGGTGATTATAAATATGTATATACATATACACATAGTCGGATATCTAAGTGCCTATTGTGTGTGACCCCATAAGCTTGTATATATGCGGTAGTATAGATTTGTGTTATGACGTGCACACTAAATCAACATCATCTAAGCTCGCTTTTAGTGGTGGTATTTACCCGCAACTTCTTAATTATGTTCGTGGGAACCAGTTTTCACACGTGATTCAAGACGTTATTACTTTGATTTATTTGAGAAACTTAGGGCTCAATACATTCAATAGCAATTGCTTCAACATAACATGTTGTCTGATTCTCACTTTAATGAACCCATGCTTATCAAAATTCAGTTCGAAATCTCGTAAGTCAACAACGGTTGACTGATAAAAGCGGTCAAGATCTTGACCACTTTTTGCACTTCAGTTGCAACAACAGCATGAACAACACAATCAGAGGCAGATTCAGCTTCAGCTCCAACATCAAATGCATCTCAAGGAGTCAAGGAGCAGCAAGCGGGGTAACAAATGCTACTTGAAAAATTGGTACAAAATCATATGCAAGATGGACGTATGAGGTCACGTAACGATGCTCTAAGATCCAATAACGCGTTTGATCAACTTCTTTTAAAGCATCACATTTTAAGTGAAAAGCAACCACGTTCACCGCATCAGCAAAGACAATTTGATCCCTCAATAGAACATTTAATTCAAGCAAAGTATGGTCAAAAAGACAATCTATTGGAGATGATGGTGCGCGCTAAGCATGGACAGACGTCATCTTTGGAACATATCACGGGTGGCAGACTTTTATAGTGGGTCTTATATACTACCAATTAGGATTCCAAATCTCATAGTTTTAACATACGTTGTAAGGTATACCGACTTCTTTCAAACCACCAAACTTTCACGTGAAAGTTTTATACATGCTCTATGCACATTAACTAAAACTGATTACGGAACGAATACAGATAAGTGTTTTTTTAATATGTGTATTCATTATTTGCGAGGGATCTCGAGTGAGATTGAATAGTTCTTCAAAGGATATAATCATATATTGTTAGGAAATGAAAAATGGATGCCTGAATGGGTACAAAAATGGAAAATATATTCGGCTTATAAATGAGAGTATCTGAAGCGATCGGATTGTCGAGCATATGACCCACCAACAACAATTGATTTAAAAAAATTGCATGATGTTGATTCTCAGCGCAACCTTAGGAACGTATATCATGAAATGTCCCGTTCTTATTGATTAAAAACGTTCCATATTAATTGATTTCGTTGCGAGGTTTTGACCTCTATATGAGACGTTTTTCAAAGACTGCATTCATTTTTAAAACAAACCATAACCTTTATTTCATAAATAAAGGTTTAAAAAGCTTTACGTAGATTATCAAATAATGATAATCTAAAATATCCTGTTTACACACGACCATTACATAATGGTTTACAATACAAATATGTTAAATCGAAATCAGTTTCTTGAATGCAGTTTTTACACAATATCATACAAACATGGACTCCAAATCTTGTCCTTATTTTAGTATGCAACAGCGGAAGCTCTTAGTATTCACCTGAGAATAAACATGCTTTAAACGTCAACAAAAATGTTGGTGAGTTATAGGTTTAACCT